>NC_090946.1:44586970-44896104 GCF_040807025.1 Struthio camelus
CAACATGGAGGTTGCTGACTATTGTAAATGCTGAGCCACAGAAAGAAGCAGCAAGGAATGAGCAGGCACTGAGGTCAACATCATCACATAGTTTAGCACAGCCCTTGGAGTTTTTTTAATCTGTGTACTTGTATCTTATTTCTGGCCACAGGAAGGTTTTTGGTATGTAATGTTGAGGATGAAAAGGTTTTCATCTTAGTTTTGGTGAAATATTGTAAGTAATGCAGCTATTCCTGTTTATTTCTCTTATTTGTTTGTCAACATTGATATGCCAGGATTGCTGTGCTAATAATGCCAGGTAACTAATGCTGCAGAGAACTAGCAAAAGAATATTTGCCCTTTTTTGACTGGTCAGCAGAATATGGTTATCCTTTGCACTACATTAAAAGGAGCTTTGCAGGTGGTGTTCATGCCAGTTAGCAAAGTGCTTTCTGGAAGTCATTATGTTCGCTTTCCACAAAGCGGCACAGAAGATTAGCAGCAAAGTAACATGGCCAGCAGCAAAGAATGAAATGACAGAGCTCAAAATAAAACCTAACAATTTGAATACGGTCAGGTCTGTAGTTCTTCCCTTCTAGTTCTTTGAAAATGTTCACCTCCTACTTTTTGGAGCACAAAGCTAAGTCCGTAGTATCCTGAGATTCAAAGCTCTAGCTTTCTAAAGACCTCCTAAGTCTGCTACTCTTATTTCTTTTATGCTGTTGTTAAGCCTTTTTCCTTTCATAAAGGCATTTATAGAACTGGCTTTATGTGCTGTCTGGACAGTTGTTCCTAGAACTTACAGTATTCTTTTGGTTTATTATTTGTTTTGTTTTTAGGCAGAATTTAGAATTTAGAAGCAGGGATTCCATGTAACTAGTTCAAATCCAACCCAAGGACAACAGAACTTGAATGTTACATATCAGTCTTGATAATATGCAGTAGTGATTGCGTTCCCTGTTCCAGTATTCAGGTCCTAATCCATTCATAATTGACCGTCTTCCTGCTGGTCTTATCAGACTAGTGTAAGTACTTAACGTAAACGAAACGAAACTGTCTCTGGCAGTGTCACAGAAGAGCGAGTTCTTTCAGGGTCTGGTTGAAGTACGTTGGCAGAGCAGTTTGGAAATCTGCACTGCAGTTGCCGCTTCTGGTACATTAATGTAAATTGCCGACTAACTCTCTGGTGTTACACCTATCAGAACAGATTTCCTTTGTCAGTGCAATTAAATAAGTAATACCTCATATAAAGTAGAGTGAAACTATTTTGATGGCATCTAAATTCTTTACACTGTGAATTATTTGATCTGGCCTTAGTTGCATGCTCCCTTGCCTGTAGGAGGGTAGTGATAAGAATGTGATTTTTTTCTGGACAACTTCTGGAAGGTAGATCTTATGCAGATGTTTGCTACCACAGTTCAGGAAGAACTAATCAGTCAAATCTTGTATTTTAAAATTTAGAGAAAAGTGTGTAGAGTAGAAATCCAGCCTTTCAGATAGCCTGAATACTTTCTACAAGGTGATTAAAGCTGATTTTTCAGGTTCTGCCCTTAAGCAATTATCTGACCCTATGGGCTTGCTATACCATAATACTAATGGTGCACAGATCCTAGTTCTGGCTTCACTTGTTCCTTTCTCTGTCATCTCCCCAAAGCATTAGCCTTTTTGTGCGTATCCTGGTCACTCAGGTTGTAGTTGACAAAATCCAAAGAATCATACCTTATGCAGTAATATGAGAGTGAAATTCGTACTAGCGGTATTACGGCTTTTTGTTGAACAGAAAACAATAAAATATTTTCATTTTGTGTGTTAGCTCAAAAGAGGTAAATGGCTCTGAGGAGTTATACTTGAAGGTGATACTAACTTTTAAGCTGTTGAAATATTTGGAATTCTCAGTAGTGGAGAGACAGTTTACTTTTGACTATATTTATTCTTCGCTTGCCTAAATTAGTGCAACTGCTTTCCTTTCTGAGAGACTTGACAGATGCTTTCATGTAGTAGTCTTATTTTGAGTAAATGATAGTAGATTTCTGTGACTTGCAGGAGGCTTATTTTCATTTTGGAAGTGCTCTGTTTTAAATAAATATTAATTGATGGGTTCACTGTGGATTACAAGCCAAAAATGGAAGGACTTTATGAAATAACTTTGATACTTGCAAGAACACTTTGAAACCCTCTGTTCCCCCCCCCCCCCCAAATTAGCAGCAAGGCAATGTCATGGAATGCCTTATTTTTCTAGGCAAGGGTGAAAAGAGTTCCTTCTGTATTTAAGAAGTAAAATTGTGTATATTACTTTTTTAGTCTAGCTAGTATGCTTTTCATGTTTCTGCGCCACTGCATATATTTTTCTGCAGAGTTCTTTCTCCTGCCAAGAAAAAAAAATCAAGTATTGTGACAGTGAGCACTTTCTCCAAATAGCATATGTGGAAGAGAGAGCAGATACCCACAGACTTGACCACTGTCATGTGGGAAATATATGTAGGCATTTATGTGCTGCACCAATGACTTCATTATCTGACCATCTGTGTCAGAGCTCTGACAAACCTGTGTTTTTTTCTGAAACTTCCATGCAGTAAGTCAGCAGTGAGAACAGCCTTGTTGTGGCATCTTCAGGAAGTTAGAATAACTTTTTCGACTGCATTTTTTGTGTTACTCCCACATCAATAAACTTAATCTGAATTTCGAGAGACTTTTGCCAGCAGCTTCATTTTTGCTTTTCTCACCAAACATTTCCTTTCAGAATTTCAGCATATCCAAAGCAAGCAGACAAACTCGTGAAGCATCAAAAGTTAAGTGCAATCTTGCTCTTTGATGATTCATCACCCAAGATGGTTCCTTAATTTTAAGAAATATCTTATTCTGAAGATGCTACGTGTTCCTTTAAGACAAGATGAGGAAAGCCTCAAGCTGTTAGGAAGATCACAGATTATAGCACCTGGTTTAGGCAGCTGCTTTTTTGGACCATATTTACTTTCTGATTCTAGGATAGTTCCACTTAGATTGGTGTGACTTTGTTTTCTGAAAGCGTGCCAAAGTAGCCTAGGTATTTGACAACAGCTTCTTAATAGTCAGAGTGCTAATGGGAAACTATTCAGCCTGCCTTGCTGACCTCAGCTTTTTCCAGACAGGAGACAAAGGCAGGAAAGAAGTAATGGAGAACTCATGCACTAAGAAGAGAGCCTATCACGGTGCATCAGGATTATAATTATGTTTTTTTTGGTTTCATCAGTGTATCTCTTAAGATCAGGGAGAAGAGGACTCATTCACATAATTGTAAATCTTCTGATCCTAGCCTGTAGAATAGTCATTATGATGATAATAGTAGCATGGTGCCAGATTGTTCTCTGTTCTCTTCCAAAAAGAAGTAGCCAGGGATAGTTAGCCTTCCCATAAGCTCTTTACGTGATTGCCACAAACGACCCTTGCCCCCCTCCCCCAACAGTTTTATTATATTACTTGGACATTTTTATAACACCAGTTTTTATTAAAAACAAAGCTAAAAAATCTTTAGCTAATGCATATATGGATTTCAAATGATCCCTGAAATCCTGTATGTGCTTTGAACAATTTACTACTTCAATCCTGGGTGATTTTCAGCACTGCAAGCTAGGCTTCTAGTTGGTTGTGCAACATCTTGCTCTGATGTTTCATCAGATAGGCTTCTGGAATCTGATTTCGCTGTTGAGAAATATTAACAAATTTACTGTATGTATAATAAGTGGAGACCTTCATTAAAACATGCGCATGGCTTCAAACTTGCTGACTTTTAGGCTTGTTCAGAGGTGTAGCAAATGTTATGCCAGTTGGCAAGATGGAGCCAGTATGTACTCATAGCTCCATTTTGTAGTAATTAAGGAAAATATTCCCACCATTAAGATTTTGCTTATCCCAACACTTTTTTTGCTTAAACTGGGAATTCCTGTGGTGTTTCTGGGAGACTATAAGGAAGTGCTGTGCTGGTTAATTACTGTAAAGATGGTCTCTATAAGTGCAGTGGGATGTATGCGAACGAGGCCATGTCATCCATCTGCCCCTACCTTCCTTGTATTATTGGATTTTCTGTTGGCTCTCCTCTTTGAGCATGTGATTATGAAAAGACAGTAGAGAGCCCAGCCTTGAGTGGCCTGTGACTCTGCATTGTGAAAGGCTCCTGGAAATAAGAAAACTTCCATAATTTTGATTATTAATAGAACTTGATATACGTAGTTCTACTTGCAGGAGTGTTGCTTATCTTACCTTTGGATTTATTTAATTGGATTTTGTCTTTGAAATAATCAGTCACATACTGTGTGGCTTTGATATGGTTATGGTCATCTGGTAGCTGGGGTACATTCCTCACGTTTAATTGGGGTACTTGTAGTCACTCATAGTTTTCTAGTCGCCGACAGAGCTGGTTCAGGGAGCTATCAGAAATCTTAACTTATCAAAAAGAAAAAGTTAACAGCTCTCTGCTAGTTTTGCTGCATAAGCTGCTGTCTTGTATGGAATGTGATGGGCACCAGTGCAGGACTGCCCTCTTTATCAGTCAGCTACTTGATCTACTCAGCTGTAATGTAAAACTGCAGTATTCAAGGAAGTGGGGATTTCACTGTAGTCAGCTGTAGATTAGTGTTGATTTTATACTTCTGAGCCTTTTTGTATTTGCTCTCATTAACGTAACTCCATCTCTGATTTTTTTTGTTAAAGTTTGTGCTAAAATCTAACTGTTTTTAAAAAAAAAAAATCTGATGTGGTTTGTGCTGCTGCCTTTGGAGGTTTTAAGTCTGTCCTTTCTTCTACCAGCCTACTCAAGAAAAGAGTGGAGCTTGATGTTAGTAAGTATTTCATAGAGATATCTTACTTTTTTCATTCTGAGTTTAAATTAGCACAGAATTGTTTTGCTGTGACTTCATGTCTGGAAATGGCTCCCACTGAACCAGCATTGTTGTTAAATTCATTTTCAGGAGGTCTCTTGAGCAACAATTAATATAAATGCCATTCATGTGATTCTACTTTCCCCACTCTGTCTTTTGTTTTTGCCTGATACTGTTTTTATACTTGATTTCTTGCAAACCTTCAAACTGATATGATTTGGCAAAGCACTGCGTTGGGTACCGATTTAATTATTATTTTTTCCCCTTGGAGCATTTAACTGATAACGAAGAGTGAAAGAATCCACGCCTGAGCAAGAAGGTTGTCCCAGTGTAGGCAGTTTGCTAGGATTTAATCTGAAAGCCGAGCTGAACAGCTCCATTTTTCCAGGAAACTGATTTGAATGTTCTCCAAGAGCGTTCAAAGTGTTTTGTACCAGATCACTAAAGCAGTAAGACTTTTCAGCTTGGCTAGGTGAAAAGATCGATTCTAAATATATCATGGCTCTGGAAGCCTTTTCTTTCCCCTCCCCCATCATGCGTTAGCTCTGTAGAGTTACTGTACTGCACATCTTAAAATCCAAGAACTGCTGTGCTGTCACATCCATCACATCCTCCAGGTTGATAGAAGAGGACAGTGAGCCAGCTTTATGGCTTTGCTGAACCCTCACATACCCAATAATTACAATACTTTTGCTTCCAAGATGCATTTTTTAATATCAGTGAAGTTACTGCATGATTAGTAATAAAAGAGGGAGAAATTTGCTTGTTACTAGAGACAATATTTGTATTCTTTGTTTTCCTTTTAAGATGTGAAATTTTGAGAGTCTTATCAATTGCTCTACAGGATCTTATGCAACCCTTAGCCTTCTGCACCACAAACAAATAGTAGAATAAAGATGCAATCTTACTGCAAGGAACAGCCGAATACCCAACAGTATGTAGGTAAAGGCTGCATGCATAATATCCAGTGGGAAGCCCAGACTCAGACCATGTGCAGATCTGTTAATCACTTTAAGTGCTTTGAATGCAGGATCAAGAGCAGATTGCTCATTATCTGGATACTTTTGAAGCAAAGCTGTGCAGGCCGACTGCTGGAAGGTAGAGCAAAAATTGCAATTAGATTTTGGCAAACCAGATCTTATTTTTGGAGTGATTTTTCTAATATCACTTCCCAAAACGTAGTTCTGTGCCTAAGATGGTATGCCAGTGTACTACTGCCAATAAGAATTACTAATTAACCCCCCCCCCAAAAAAAAAAAAAACAAAAAAACCTGTCAAGCACAGTCCTAGTGTTTTTGCTGGCACAGCAATATTGTTTACAAGGAATGAGTTTTGGTAGTTCTCGATCAGGGTGCTGAGTGTACTAATGGCCTTTAATGTCCCTGACTGGCCTCATCTGGGGCCTCTGCCCACCTCCCTCTGCCCATAGGTCCGGGAGCTCCATTTAAGCTCAGGCTTGAGCTCCTAGTCCTTTCCTGAGCTATGTTGTAGGTGTACCAGTCTCTGGCCCTGTCACTGGCCCCTGCCTCCTGCTGCCCTTGATGGGACTCCCAGGCTGGACCGTGGACCTGGTCCATTGCTTGCCTTATCTGGGACTGTCAGTGGACCCTGTTATCACCAGCTGGCTCTGGCCACCTCGTTCAGATGCTGTGGGACTGCAGAGTGGTGGATGAGGGCACTATGGTCTTGGCTCCCACCTCACCTTCACTTGTGGAGTAGCCCCCTCTTGCTGCTCCCTGACAGCTCTCATCTTTATGTACTGTGAGCTGTGCCTTCAGAGAAAGAGAACAATACTAACTTCACATACTGGTAACAGGAGGGTGAGTTTATTGCCACAACCTACCTGACTTTGGAGAGAGTTATTTTTAATTCTAGTAGTTAACTTTGTTACAGACATATAAGCATATATGAGCTTAGAATAATCTTATGTGAGGTATCTTTTTAATCAGTTTTCTTAAGCTTCTGGCAAGCAAGTTTCTGATACTTTCTTCAGTTTGTTCTCCTAGCCTCTTTCAAAGCGCCCCTATCCACTCAAGCACATGTTAGAAACAGTTATTGGTAGGCATCTCTCCCAGTTACCAAGTATTAATGAGGGGGAAAGCTTCAAAATACAATTGTAACTTACTAGAAAACATGACTTAAGCATGTTACTTTGTCACTGGTCAGTAGCCCTGCCATTTTATCATCTACCTAGAACTGTAGTAATTAAATAAAGAAAAGAATGGCAGGTATCCAGTCACTAGAAGTTAAATGTGAAGCCATCAGTCATGTATCACGTCAGCAATATATCATCTCACAGTATCAGAGACAACAGAACCAACTTCTTTTTTCCTGCAGTAGGGATCCTGGTCTTCTAGCCTGCTCCCTTCCATACTTCTTCCTGTATGCTCTCAATCCTCATGGAGTAAATTGAGCTCCCCCTGCTCCCCACTTAATGACTGTGAGCTGTTCGCAGTGGGATTGATGTTCATTAACTAATAGATTTCTGTTCTTCTGTGCCAGGCTTATGGAGTAGCATCAGGCACAGGCAAATGACTTGGAGTGAACTATAAGACAATACAAGAGGCTGTCACAGTGTTTTTTTTTAATTTATCTCCTATTTTAAAAAAAACATGCAAATATTCTGGACCAGGGGAGGGAGCAGGAGGTTGCTGGTACAGCTATCGACACGAAATGTCAGGGTGAAGGGATTTCAGTTGTTAACTGTTGTGGTGGTGCTGTGATACAAGCTTGCTTTCCTTGCTGTTATGTCTCTGTCAACTTTTACCTTTCAGGTCAGAACATTTTTTTGTGTGCTCTGTGCTAAATAAATTAGGAGTACAACCAGTAGACTGCTTAGAAGAAACTGAAGATGATACAGCCAGGAAATTTTGGTAGGCTAGGCTGTGCATACTGTTTTACATAGTGGACAGGAGCCCTTTTCCTCTACCCTCGTATATAATACTGTGGTATTTTTACTCTGGGTGATAACTCTGTCCTGGTTCCTCCACCAAAATATTCTTCTACTTTTGCCTGGTGAGAGTCAACTTTTAGCAGAAGGCAAAGGAGTGTCCCATTCAGCACTGCAGTATATAGGCAAACCTAATCGTTTCTCTAGATTGAGAAATCAGAAAAAGATTATGTGACCGTATTCGTGTGGTCTAAGTTTGGGCACTTAATGTAGATGTGCTTCTAGACAAGAGATGTTCCTGCAGAGAGGCTTTCAGAGCATCTAAGTTAGACTTATGCTTGGAATCCCCTTCTGGAGAGGTTTTGTCTTTCCTCTGGCTATGCTGGGAGCGTAGGAAGACTTGCCTTCTTAAGTTACTGTGGATTTTGTTTCGTCCCAGCTAGCTTCCATTGTAATCGTTCCTAAGGATGGACAAGGGAGGAAGGGGAAGAGATCTGCCTTCTGAACATGTGAAGGTATGGTAGGTGTGCATCTCTTTCATGTGTGCAAGATGGAATTTTATCTCTATAGAAACGTTTGTCACTTGCCTCCAGGGCAGCCATTCTTTAGTTCCATATTAGTTTGTGGCAAAGTTGAAACCTGGCTAGCATTTAATCTGCAACTCCAGACTGTATTCCTTCAGAACCCATTTGATCCTCTCTTTTTGCCTCCTTAGAATTGACCAATATTTTGGGTACTGGTACAGGTTTTCTGCAGTAATAATTTCTGAAGCTGCAGGTTTTCACAGTAGTGATCCCCCCTTCCACAAGGACATAGATTACTCTTAGATGTGTTTAGTCCCAATCCGAAATGTGCTAGTGAAAATTCAGTGTTCTAAGGAGAAGCTCCAACTTCGGAACTGTCCTTAGAGGTTTCTTTAGACCAACAGCAGTCTTAACTCTACTGGCCTCCTAGTAAATAATCCTGAGGGAAATGGTGATTGACTGCTAAGGAGCTGACATGCATTCTGCGTTTTCCTGCTGATTCAGCTCTCCTTTTCCCCAGCTGCTTGAAAACTAGGCCTAGGATTTTTGCTGCCAAACAACTTGTCTCTGAGGATGGGAACAAGAAAGATTTTTAATTAAATTTTCCACCTTTTCTTTAACCTCTTTGTCTTATGCAGATCTCTTAAATCAGCAGGCCAAGGATTCATCCCTTGCTGGATCAGCTGGATTTTGGGATTTTTGGTGTAGGTGCTTTATCCTTGTGTCTGAACTTTTTTTATTAGACTGATTTTTAAACATAGCTTTATCATCTGGCACTGTTAGTTTTGTCCTGAGTGATCAAATCCTTTAGAAAATTGAAAGGTATGCCAACTCTAACTACTGTTAGTGTAGGAAGTATGTTACTAATTTGTGTTATATATTGTGCTAGACTCTAGAGAGAGTGCGGAAAAAATAGTTCTTGCAGGAGAGAATTTACAATCAAAGCAGTAAACATGATAGGTTATACCTAAAGCTCACAAGATGATGAGACCATATTGGTCAGCGTGGCAGGTAAAGTGTATTTGCAGCCTCTCAGCAACTTGGATTGGGAGCTTTTAGGCATCACCATAAATGATTTTTAAGGGGGAAACTGAAAAGTTGAAACTTCAGCTATTTTTAGGACTCTTCATTCAAACAGGAACGAACACAAGAGGGAGAATCAAAAGGCTTTCAATGGGAAAATCTCACAAGTTCCTAGCTGGGAAAATGTCAGTCTTCTACTATTAACTGAGATAAGGAGAACTGAAATGGATGCTAGAAAGAGATATGATTCTGAACTTTTTTTTTTTTTTTTTTTTTTTTACAATTTTGGGTTGCAGGATTATTATCTCAAGCAGTTATAACAAGTAAAGAGAAGAGGCGCCTAGGATGCAATTCAGGAATCAGGGGGTTGCAATAAATCCAGCTCTTTCATTGTCCTTCTCTGTTGTCTTTTGTCATGGTAATTTATCTCACTTAGCCCACATCTAACAGAAAAACAAGTTCATGAATGCAAAAGATCTGTGTAAGTACTAATTATTTTGTTAGCTCTTAACACAAATAAAGGTAATGAGATTTAAATTATCTCTTGCCAGGAAGGTATATGCAACCTAACTGTAATATCTGGCTACCTGTCCTGCTATTGAGATGTTTCAGACAGAATATGATTTGGCTTGTGAAGAGCAAATTTGCTTGTCACTTGTTGTGCTTCTAGAGGGGAACAAAAGAAAACCAAAGCACTCTTGCTCTTTTGTTTCAAAGTTTCACTTTACCTTTTTTGCTTCACTGTATCTCTGTGTATTTATATATCATATCACTGTGTTTAAATTTAACATATTTTTTCTGCCAGTTCTGTAGGTAAAATGGGTAGATGCTAGAACAAGTAACTTAGCGCCTGTATAGCCTTGGAAGCTTTTCACCCCCTTGAAATCAATGAGACTTCCTTTTTTCAGTTAATAAATCTTCAGTTGCCAGAAAGAAGGAAAAAAAAATAGGTTAGGAAGAAGAGGGATAAAGATAGTCTGCTTATGTACCTTCATCTCCTGGGGTTCTTCCGTTCTGTACTGAAGGGTGCGTCTAGAAGCGCATGAGCTCTTTCTCACGAGACAAGAGTTTCAGTTCTACGTTGCTTTTACTTTATTGCTGTCAGAAAGTTTCACTGAGAAGGGGTCACATTAGCATCTCTCAATACTAGCCAACTTCTTCTGTGTTCAGTAAAATCTTTTTGAAATAGTGTTTATGTTTTTCTGTAGAGCAGAAACTTAGGCCTCAAACTCCTCCTTCCTCATAATATTTAGGAAAATGACGCATTCAATAATGTTAGAAAGGAATTTTGCAAAAGAAGCAAGAACCCAGCCCTTAACCGTAAGTCTACTTTACTCATAACTTGTGTTGGCTCACAAAAACCTTTAACAAAATACTGTCTTATGATTTATGAAGTCTTGTAGATGAGGTTGCTCTCTTATGGATTTTCAGAGAAAAAGCCGGTTTATGCTTTATTGCAATAAATAGAATATGTAAACATTTAGGCTTGTATTACATATTATGCAAAAGGCTTCAAATCACCATTCATGGTTTTTATTTCGTGGGACTTCCTGGTTTGATTATTGAAGGAGAGGTATGCATTGGGAATGCATAGCAAATTTTTTGTTGACTTTGAGAATTTTTTGCTAAACTACCATATTAGTTCTTGATTGACGCTTCTTAGAGTATTTGCATGAACTGTCTGCTGAAAATGATCCTGAAAATAAAATAATAATAAGTATAATAAGTACTATACTTCCTGCGATCCTTTTGTATTTCATAGGTACCATTATTGTATATAACTCTTTTCTTGCTTTCTAAGAACCCAAGTCTGTAAAAACATTAAAAACAGAGTAGCTGCATAATGATGACGTATTAGTAGCGTGATGCCATTTGCTGTCAAGTCATTGGCGTTATAATGATGATGCAGATTTTTCTTCATTGCAACCCTTTACAAAGTAGCTGAAAATAGTTTCACAGGCTTATGACTGCTTTAGTTAGAGAAGTTTCGTAGTCTGTTATACTCTGTGGTTTGATCTTACATTGCTCTACAACTTGTGTGATCATTTTACATCAAGATCAAAGAGTTAATAACGTGCTGCTAAAGCAGAATGGATACTTCTGGCATGTGCTTTACATTCATTTCACTGTATTGCGACTTGCTAGGTGAAGGGGAATGTGTGCCTTATACCAAAGGATTCTTGAGTTGTGTCTCAAGCTGTTTTAAGTTATTGCGTGGACTCTTTTGCCACTGCAACACAGTAGAAACTTTGGCAGCTTAACTAAAAAGTAAATTTAATATTTTATAATAATGGCAGAGGGAGTCAGTAACACCGTGGTGTTTACAGAGTCTGAACTGGGCATGCTGTTATTGATCATCGATGACTTTTTAAAAAGTTATGACTTAAAAATCTGATTGTAGAACTTCTACTCCTAATACATTTAAATGAGGAGTACATCCAGCCTATGAGCATATCTCGGTTGAAGAAGAAGTCCTCTAAGTAGTTCAAGACAAAGGTGCTGTAACTGCCTTGCTGAGAGAGGATTAATTAGGAAATGTCTCCCTTTATCTCTCTTTCTAGAAAGTTACAGTGGTTCACTTCCCCTTAGCAGAATTTTATTCCATAGAATGGCACTAGGCAGTACATTAAATGGTTATTATCTACTTGTTCTCGGGGTCTTGATATTTTGGTTAAAATTAGAGTTATATGCTAGACAGCTGTTCACTTATCAGATGACAGGATGAGCTTGAAATAACTTAGTGTGGTGTATTTGAATAACTGAAAATCAGGGAGAATCTTGAAATTTGGGAAATTGCTTCTCTCACTAGGAGGATCTGTTTTGCCTAAATTCTAGCCTCACTCTGCGTACCTTTTATTTCCCCCCCACCCCTTCCTTTTCTCCAGTACTGATACTCGAAAAGGTGGAAAATGGAGATCTGAGCAACAAGATATTGAAGATCACGGATTTCGGCTTGGCCAGGGAATGGCATAAAACTACCAAAATGAGTGCAGCTGGGACATATGCCTGGATGGCTCCTGAGGTCATCCGCTCCTCCATGTTCTCCAAAGGCAGCGATGTGTGGAGGTATTGATTTGGCATTAAGTGATTGGATACAGCAGGGTAACTAGTCGTGCCAGGAAAGCTATCTTATACTTAGAAATGAGTAACGATGAACCAAATTTGAAAATTCTTGGCTTAAGGAAACTTTATCTGCTGGTTTTACATCTACCAGATTCTCAGCCTACTTTGAGACTAATTGTAAACCTTTGGTCTGTAGAAGGTGGTGGGGCCGCCTCATGCATACCTCTGAGTCTTTGCTGTTCCATAAACTCATATTCAGATTATCCTAGGATTCATAATCCCTGTCCCTCTATATTATCTAAAACAAACGTTTTGTACTATGTGGTATTGGCTGACGCAATCAAAGGCCACGGAAGCAAGCTGAGAAGCACTTACAGTTACTACTTTTTTTACTGTTTTTTCCAAGAGTAGTAGGATCATTTTATGTTCTGGTGGTAATCTCTTTCTATTACGTACTCTGTACCTAATCAAATTCTCTGCAAGTTTCAGCATGAATGCAGTGTTTTTCACTTTTGTACTATGTTCGTGAGTTATTTCCACCCTTCCAGTCTTTGGCACAAAATCTCTTCTGTAGGCGAATTTGAGCAGATAATCTGTAAGTAATTATTTGCATGTATATATTGTCATTTCTGTTCAGGCAGTAGGATTTCTGAGAATAGAAGCTACTTTGGGAATGGATGTAAAGATTGGCCCATAGACTTACTACAATTGACTCTGAACGTGACTCTAGTAAGTGAATTGGTAAATCCAGAATCTGGTAGATAGCTCTAGGATAGTGAGTTTTCTGGATAGTATATGATGTAGAGTTAGCAGTGAACATGTGGAACAGACAAGTAAACAGAATTTTTATTCTCTTGTGAAGAGAGAGGCATTAACATGTCAACGTGCCTGGGTCTTCAGAATAGTAAGATTCAGTGTTTGGTCAATAGTGCTCCCACACAGAGCGTGCATACTGTGAACTCTGTCAAGTTAAAGAAATATCCCAGCTGGAAGAATTTTTTGGTTGTTATTGCAGAGGTCTGATGTGAGGGTTCTTATTTTCCTTATCTAGTGCTATTGAATAGGTAACTTATTACTTTGTGATAAGTTTGTGAACTTGTATTTTGCACGTGATGGTAGTCAGCATGGATAAAATTCTGATGCTATAATTAAATACGGCAAACCTCTGTAGTTAATCTGAGAGAGGAATTGTGTAAGAACTAGGCTTTTGCTCTGAGTGAAATCTGGCAAAAATGAAAACCTCAATCATGCATATTTTCCAATGCTGACAATACTGGTTTGTACACAGCATGCCAAGCTTGAACCTCAGTTTCCTCTTCTCTGAAACAGTGCCAGGAATGACTGTAACAGAGGGGAACAATTCCTCTGTAATTGTAACTTTACTAACCCAGGCACGCCGAGAGGAGACCTAGTGGATCGGTTGGTGATTTTCATGAAGGTAGCTCAAGAGCCTTTATAACTGTGCAAAAATGGCAGTGTGGTCATTGACTTAAAGATTGCAGATCACTTCAAAAATCTTTGATAGCTTTTCAGACTATTATAATTCTATTTTAAGATTGGGGAATCACTTGCCTTTTTTTTTTTTTTTTTAATGATTACCAACCTTCCCTTGAACAGGCTGAATTTCTCTTAAGCGTTCTTCCTTAAACAGATTGTCATCTCCATTAAGAGAGCTATGTTATATTGTCTCTCTATAAGCCTTCTCTCTGGGGTGGCCAAAACCTTGGCTCGTACCTAAAATGAGCTGAACAGAGCATTGTGTCTGAGGCATGCATGCAGAGGAAAAATGCTTGCTGGTGCAGCCCCTAGTAGTGTGTCAGTGTTTGTAAGCACTGGATTTTACAAAAGCAGTTTTGGACATCTGTAAGAAATCCTGTCCCCACCCGAGAATGGAACTGAAGTTCTTAACAGGATGAACTTTTTTGATCCTATTAGATATACCCCTCCTCTTGTCCACTTTAATCTCTTGGTTAATCGCTAGAGTTAAGAGATCTTTTTACCTGATAAACAACCTTCCAGTTAGTCTGTGCAGCATCAACAGAATTGGCTGTATCTGTCCCTAACACTCACGAACCTTTTTATTCCAATGTCTCTTCTACACAGCGTATTCGAATGATACTGCAAGAGGTCCTGGCTGAATTGTTGCCCAGCCCTTTAACAATCATTTTATTCCACTTGTGTTCTTACTGCACAAATAAACAGATAACAGTCCTGGCAAACATCTTTTCCAGCAGCTATTTCCTGAGTCAGTCTTTTATCCCAGCATAAATAACCACTTCGTGCAATTCCTTTCAAAAATGTATCATGCACCATTTTAAAATCTGTTCTGTTTTTTGCCCTGTTGTATTGGTGACAGAGAACTTACTAGGCTGAAGAATGCTCCAGCCACTCCTGTTTATCACCAGGGCCTTGGCCAATGCAGAGTTTGCTGGTAACAACAGCACTTTGCACTTCCTGCTAGAGTAAATCTGTTGCTATGAGTTGTGTTGTAGTGCACCTGGGTGTTTTAGGGGTACAGCTGAAGCTCTGTGTGTATATTGCACAGAAAAGAAAGAAGATACCTTTTCATTTGAAAATGTCAGACTGGTTCTGTTAGTCTAATGATGTGTTTGAGAAAAGTTAGGAATTTGTTTTGGATTTACAGGAGTGAAATCGAAGTGCAGATGCTGCAGCTTATCCAATATTGCGCAGCAAGCTAACATTGGTAGGCATATAGTCCAAATTCCCCTGTCATTTTAACTGCTTAAATGTGTTTCTTGTTTGCTTCCCACTTCATTTTTCTCTTTTGCTGCTTAAAAGAAAGTCTCTTTCATGTTATTGTTATGATTGATAGGCAGAAGCTAAGGCCACCATACAACCTTCATCCGAGTTTCTCGGTGTAGATGCTCATAAGACATATCTACTCTAAGACCAGTGAAATAGTTAGGAATTAAATTTTCATTCAGGAACAAAATACCAGAACTACTTAAAAATATCTGATTAGCAGATCAAGATATTTCAGGCTTTCGGTGGTGGGTGTAGAAACTTCAGTTGTTGTTTCATTTGAATCAAGCGTTGGCAAGCACTGTCATCTGTGACTGACCGCTTGCAGGCTTCTGTCAACACTTGTGTCTACAGACACAGAGGAAACACTGGTGAGACTTCAGTTCCTGGCAGAGAAGTGTTGACTAGCAATACTGATAGAAGCTGATGTGGAAGAAACATACACGGTAACTGGCTATTTTGACATAAGCAGGAGTTGGTAGTCTCTGGAGCTGCCAGTCCAATAACATGCAAAGTGCTAATCACCATTAAAAATATGAAGTTCAATCTTTCTTGGCAAAAATGATCTTTTGGTTTCTATTGTTGCTGGGATTCCCTTCTCAGACAGATGATTCCTTTCTTATGCAAAGTGATAAACCTCTGGAGATGTTAAGAGGAAGCCGAGGTACAAATGCCATTGAACAATAACGGTGAGAAGTGAAGTGAGGTTTTTTTTTCCTTTCTTTCTTTCTTTCTTTCTTTCTTTCTTTCTTTCTTTCTTTGTAAGTTCACAGATTTACAGAGGAGGTGGCAAAATCACATGTGAAATCCTGCAGACCTTCAGCCTCCCTCTCCCTGAAAATCCAGTGAGTAGAATTGAACCTGATGTAAAATGGCTTAAAGGATTACTGGATCACTGGGAGATGGTTAATTATTCATAGAAGTGTCAGTTGACTTGAACACATGGTCTGTATCACATGGTTCCTACTGTAATTGAAGTCCAAACATTACTAAATGAGTTTTACCAGTTTTTTCTTCTTCCCTGTTGAGAAAGAATCAAGGGGCTCTCCTCATTCTTACCACTTATTTTTTGTATAAATCTCTTCTGGCTTTTTGCTTTGTAATTCCCAGTCCCCTGCTTGAGAGTTAACAGAAAACACTATTTTCGGCACCTCTCTTGCTCTTTATTCGCTTGAGACGGTTGTTGCTGTTTAATGCCACATAGCAGTGCTTTCTTCACTAGTTCTGTGGAAGCAGCATTCTTAGCCTTGGACCATCAGTGTGTAAGGAAGAGGTGGCATTAGATTTGGTATCAGAAACAAAGTGATCTTTTCTACAATATGTACTTTTCCTGTCATATTAGCAGAAACCTAGATCTGCCTATTTTGTCTTTTGAAAATTATCTTGCAGAAGAAATGTTTTGAGTGTATCAATAGGGCTTTTTTTAACCGTTTAATAAAGAAAAGTAACTAATACATGCTTTATGCTGAACTAGTGGTAAAGTAATAACATCTCTTTGCCAATTTGTCCTATCTTTTGATATCAAAACTTGCATGCAGACTGAAGGATAGTACGAACAATCAGATGTAAACAGGACAAATGCATATTTGATCCAGTATTCATTTTCTGTGTGTGTATCTTATGTATGGATCCTAGGGGGCCAAAAAGAAAATGGGAAACCGCTGAAGTCCTGCTTTAAAAAAAAAAAAAAAAAGAGGATATTGATATGGTAAGAAATTCAGAAACTTGATGGAATGAAATCATCAATGGGACATTATAATATCAAAAGTATGGATTATATAGGAAAAATGAAAAGGTTGCACAGATTAAAAAATGATACTTTGTTGTGTCAGCAAGGAAGATGGAATCCCTAGTTACTGAAACTGCACATCTAAATAGGCAAAATGTAATATTAAGATTGATTTTTCCAGTTAGGATGGCAACAGCTACAGTGAAACATTGAAGGCTTGATGGGGCAGGAGAAGAGAAAATTCAAGAGTGCAGGATGTGATTTTTTAAAATTTTGATTACCCCCTAATGGACAAGGCAAATCTTACTTTGAAGAAGAAATTAATCTTTTAGCTTCAGAAATGACTATTTCATGGAACAGCTATTCAGGGAGCTTTTAGGAGGAAAAGCAGTTTTTCCTTTGGTCTTAAGCCATGTGTAGGATATTTTCAACATCCTGCTGTATAACAGCGGCAAAATATGCTTAGATTCAATATCTTTGCAAGATCAATAAAAGATCATTACAGTAGTGTTTAATCTCAAGGAGAGGAATGACAACATTGAAGAACTTTGTTAAATGCAAAAGGGGTACACAACACAATGGCAAGCAGCATTGATATTATTTAAAGACACCACCTTAAAGCTCATTGCAAATGTATAGGAAAGACTTTAAAAGAAAGGGAAAAAGAAAAAACGGAGGAAACTACTAGAAGTGAAGTCATCCTTCAAAAAGTTGAAATTGTGCCCAAATGGGGAAAATAAGGCATGGATTTAAGTGCTGGCAAGCTACATGTGAGGAACATCTTGCAAAAAACACAAGAAGAAATGAATTGCTTTCAAATACAGCACAGGTGAAAAAGCTGCTGAAGAACCTAAGGCCAAGAGGATCAGGATGTAAAAGAGTGCAAAGAAGATAAGGCTCTAGCAGAAAAACCTTGGGAAGTTATTTGCAAAGTGTCTGCTACAATGGAGTACAGAGAGGCTCTGAGGTTGAAACCTTTTTTTTTTTTTTTTTTTTTTGAAGGGGGACAAGTTGGAGGATGTCTCTAACTCAGGTGCTGTCAGAAGAGGTGTTAAAACCAACTGATAAAATGAATAGTAACAAATCATTGGGATTTATGGTAACACCCAAGAATACTAAAGGAAGGCAAAGGAGAAATAGCTGAGTTAACAGCTGTGTTGTGTAATGTGTTGCTTAAAGCTACCTTAATACCAGAGAAATGGAAGCTGACAAATGTGATGGCCAGGTTTTAAAAGAGCTTCCTGGGGTATCAGTAAGTCTGATTTCCATTTATACAAAGCGGTAGGTACAGCAATAAAGAGTGGAACTGGTGGACATGTGAACGTATATGGGGAAGAGTCAGCTTCTGTAGAAGGAAGTCATGCCTTGTGAACCTATGAGACCTCTTGAAGGAGTCTCACTGAGTATGTGGACAAGTGGTAGTATTACTTATACCATAACTGATTTTCTAAAAACTTTCAATAAAGCCAAAAGCTTTTAAAGAAAGTAGATTGATGTGGAAATGGAGGGAAAGACTGTAATTTCCCATCAGTTAGTCAATTCTCAGACTAACTCAGGAATAAATCATTTTTCTTGGAGGGGAATTCTGTGTCCAAAATACTTGTAAGTGGTTTGGAAAAGGGATAAATGGTTAGGTAACGATATTTGCTGATGATACGAAGTTATTCAGAATAGGAAAAACAAATCTACTGCAGTGACCTGAGGAAAAGTTTTACTCTGAATGATAAAATAGATTAAATTTAATGGTAATGCAAAGTAATGCACATGGGAGAATTTCACATGTACAATGACAGGCACTAAGTTTTACTACTATGACTCAAGAAAAACATATGGGAGTTACTGTGGGTAACAGCTCATTCTGCAAGGAGTCAAAAAGGCAAGTGTAAAATTGGGAATTAATAGGAAAGAAATGAAGAAACAAAACAAAATATAGTGCCTCTTCTTGCAGCCTAAACTTAGTGGTTTCGGTCCTTCCAACTCAAAAATGTTAAAATGGCATGAGAAAGGGTACAAAAGATGCCAGGGTCAATCAAAGGTATGGAATGGCTTCTGTTAAAGAAAAGGGTAACTAGATTAGGACTTAACTAGACTAGGCCTTTTGGAGCTTGAAAGAAGATGATTTAGGCAGGATGTAATGGAAGCCTGTAAAATGGTGGATGGCATGGAAGAAGTTAATAGGGAACATATGTTCACTGTTTCTTGTATTACAAGAAATACAGGGGAACAAATGAAGTTGTCAGGTGGCGAGTTCAAATAAAATATTTGGAAGTATTTTTCCACAATGCATAACTAAATTGTGGAACTCGCTACCACAGAATGTAGCAGAGGGCAAGCAAGTGGGTTCCAAAGAGAGTAAGACAGATCAGTAGAATAAAAAATTGTCAGACTGCTAAATATGAAGAAGCCATCTCTGGCTCAGGATTCCTAGAAGCAGAGAAAATATTTTGGGGCTCTGTCGTCTGTCATAGTCATACTGCTACTCGCTGCCAAAGGCTAGATAAAGGTCTTGAAAGGACCTTGGTCTAACTGAGCAGAAATGGTGAATTTTAATTTTGCCACAGGTT
Organism: Struthio camelus; assembly: GCF_040807025.1. Taxonomy (NCBI): domain Eukaryota; kingdom Metazoa; phylum Chordata; class Aves; order Struthioniformes; family Struthionidae; genus Struthio; species Struthio camelus. Next base: position 44,606,359 of record NC_090946.1, read on the forward strand.
TGGGGCAGAGAAAGAAGAGCTAGATGTATCTTGTGATCTGCTGTTGCTGGAATTGTTTTTGCAGTGAAACAGGAGAAGCAGGCTATTTTATTAGAATTTGAAGCCTGAAGGGATGTGCCCTTTAACCTGTATGCCTCTGGCTAATAAAACTGGATGATGATATAGTAACTGACAGTCTGCTAAGGCTAATGTATTGACCTCTGCCAGGATATCAATATTTACCATTTTATTATCTTGCGTCTATTAAATGAGTATCCTGATGTACTCCGTGTTTCAGTGGTGAATGAAGTGAAGTGTTTAGTACACAGAGTACTTTGGGTTGCTTTTGAATAAATGTTCAAATGTTTAGATTATGAATGGCACATCAGTATACGTGTGGCTGGTTGCTGTGGTTACCTGATGAAACACAAACCATTGTTTGTCTAATACATCTAATACAAAGTCATATCTGACTGGTTTAAGAAATCTAACACTGATGCTAATATGTCTGCTTATCTGTGTATAAAGTTAAGATTGGCATTGCATTATGATATTGAAGCAGAACCTGGAGAATGGAGGGGGAGGAACCCCGCTTCTATCAGCTGTGCTTCTAGGACTGAAATTACTATTTCAGCATCTGATTATCTCTGTTACTATTACAACTAGAAATTCCTTTTCTGGGGCTACTTTTTCCTCTGATCATGTCATAAGAAATAGTTCTTTGCAGTTATCAATGCAACTCTTTGAAAGCCAGTTGATTGCTGTACTGTGGAGGTTTTAATCTGCTGTCCGTAACTATATTTGTCTGTATTACACATCGCAGAATCACAGAATGGTTGAGGTTGGAAGGGACCTCTGGAGATCATCTAGTCCGGCCGCCTGCTCAGGCAGGGTCCTCTAGAGCATATTTCCCAGGATCGCATCCAGGCGGATTTTTTCAATATCTCCAGGGAAGCAGGCTCCACTACCTCTCTAGGCAACCTGTGCCAGTGCTCTGTCACCCTCACAGGAAAGACGTTTTTCCTCACGTTCAGATGGAACTTCTGTGTTTCAGGTTGTGCCCGTTGCCTCTTGTCCTGTCACTGGGCACCATGGAGAAGAGACTAGCCTCATCGTCTTGACGCCCCCCCCCCCACCCCCTTCAGATGCTTGTACACGTGGATGAGATCCCCCCTCAGTCTTCTCTTCTCCAGGCTGAGCAGGCCCAGCTCTCTCAGCCTTTCTTCAGAGGAGGGATGCTCCAGTCCCCTCATCATCTTTGTAGCCCTCCGCTGGACTCCCTCCAGTAGTGCAATGTCTCTCTTGTCCTGGGGAGCCCAGAACTAGACACAGTACTCCAGGGGAGGCCTCTCCAGGGCTGAGTAGAGGGGCAGGATCACCTCCCTCGACCTGCTGGCAACACTCTGCCTCATGCAACCCAGGAATCCATTGGCCTTCCTGGCCACAAGGGCACCTTGCTGCCTCATGCTTAACTTGTCCACCAGGACTCCCAGGTCCTTCTCGGCAGAGCTGCTTTCCAGCAGGTGAACCCCCAGCCTGTACTGGGGCATGGGGTTGTTCCTCCCTAGGTGCAGGACCCTGCACTAGCCTTTGTTGAACTTCAGGAGGTTCCTCTCCGCCCACCTCTCCAGCCTGTCCAGGTCCCTCTGAATGGCAGCACAGTCTTGTGGTGTGTCAGCCTCTCCCCCCAGTTTAGTATCATCAGCAAACTTGCTGAGGGTGCACTCTGTCTCTTCATCGAGGTCATTGATGAATACATTGAACAAGACTGGATACATTGAACAAGACATAGAAAAATCTGTGTAGTATTTAAAAGCTGCATGCATTTTATGTGTGTCTATGTATATATATTTAGTGTATATTTATATTTACATATATATACACACTAAAATATATAAACAAAAGGTTCTGGAGCTATTTCTTTAATTGACTAATTTAGATTTTATGGAACATCTTAAGAACAACATCATTCTAAACAATGTTTTTCACTTATTTTTAAAAATCAAAAACCACACAAGTTCTTCACATTTTTGAGACAGTTTCACTGGGTTCTCATTTGAAATTTGCTGAACCAGTTATAAGAGTTATGTTAACATTTTTCAGATTGTTCCCCATTTTCAGAGAGAATGCTTTTTCTCTAAGAGGTGCTAATGATATCTTATTTCACACCTTGCAAGACCTTTTTGAATGTTAACATAGATTTTAAAAACTCGGAATTGTTTTAAATTGCTTGACTTCTGGTATTTGCTGTTGACCCTTTCAGAGTTATAGGAATCCTGAAATTAAAATGATTCTGGTAGCCACCACGTTCTCCCTGTGGGGGTTTAAAAAAGTAGGACTGCCACCGCTCTCTGAGAGAACCATATGGGTGGCTCCTTTCTCTCAGACCTTCCCTGCTAGGCTTGCATTTCACCCATTTGTAGCATGGCACTGCACCCTCTCTCCTCTTCGGTGACCCAACATACCTGATATTAGTTGATTGCGGATTCGTGCACAGATAGAGGTAGCTAGCAGGCCAGGTGGCACAGAGTGGAAAAGAGGCCTTGTGCTGTGGTGCAGCTGAAGATCTGCCACCATCCAGTGTCCTGTGCACTTTAACTGTAATCAAACCATGCAGCTTGTGGCCTGACGTATGGGATTGCTGATATTAAGAGAGAAGGAGCTTGAGCTATCTGTAGAAGTATGGCAAGTCAGTCAGTCTGTTTACAGGTAACCAAAAGCATGTGCCGTCTAGACATCCAGCCTGATCTCAGTGTTGCAACTTTCTTAGAGTGTAATATAATAATGGAGCAGGACATAGGTTTCTTGGCTTCTACCAGAGGTCACCTAGCTGTATGAAGTGCTTGCAGATCTACGACTTGCCAGCTGTGATACTCTCTATTAGGGTGCCAAGTGGGATATGCCGTTGTTTATCCTTCAGAGTTTAGTTGCATGATGTGAAAAAGATGGGGAATTTCCCCATGTTTTAAAAATAATAGCACAGCATGTTGCAAGGGTAGAATTAAACAAATACCCCCCCCCAAAAAAAAAAAAAAAACAACAAAAACAAGGACTATGTTCTGTATTTGAGATGCTTCAGGTCTCTTGAAACAAATTGCCAAAGCAATTATCACATGCTAGGAATTTGAAGATGAGAATGACAGATGACTACAAATAATGAGAACTGTGCCTTCGCAGAAGTTATTTTAAATACCTAATCACTTTCTTGATTTTTGCCAACTGCCAACTCAGTTTGTAACAAAATCTCTTAAAATTTATATTTTTGAGGAATGGGTATTTGAAGATCCAGGTGATATGAATATGTTAGAATGTGTATATATTGACTGTTATTTTGCACAGCAATATACTAAAACTAAATGAAGAAAGGAAAGAAAGTTGTACAGGTCCACACAGGTGACTTTACTGAGTGTTCTATTTTTTGAAAGCTTGCTTGAGAAGTTGAATCTCTTGCAATTTTTTTCATTAAAATGAAATATATTAAATAGCTTTACTTTAAAAAGTTAATGTATTTCTGCCTGATTGGGAATGTCCATTTTCACTTAGGTGGTTTACTGGATCACATCTTAAATTCAGGAAAATGGGGTTACCATGTGATATGAAAAAAACTTTCTACAGTCTTGTAGAAGTTGCTTAAAGAAAAACAGAAGGCAGGATTGATGACTGCTTTAGGGGTAGAAAGGGGTAGAAAGTATTGGAGTAGTCAGAAAAATAATTACAATGCATTTCTGTGCAGTAATTCGTTTTGTTGTTTAGAGGCCACGATCTTCAGATGAGATGTATTATATTTATCTGGAATTTTTTTGGACAAGAAATTTTACAAAAGTCTTATTTTGTCTTTAAACCTAAACAAAGTCAGAAATTTCAGAAACATAAACATTTTCTGTGCAATGTAGGCTTAAGAATGACTTATTTGGGGGGGGGGATGCTAATAATGGATTCTTCCTTTTTATTGACTACAGGATTCAAGAGGAAGAATCTGCCATGTAATCATACTTGTAAAAACAAAACAACTTCTCCCCCAAGCACTCACTGTTTGCAGCTGAATATGCAAAAATCCTGTTTCTATTGCTTGATAATCACCTGATGCATTCAAATTCAAAATAGGGAATGGAGGGCTGGAGGTTTTGGGTTACCCCCAGTTATGATGACTGATACCATTTCACCAGAGTTATTTGATGATGATGTGCTAGCAATTAAAAAGCGAAAGCTGACAGCTAGCTTGTTGCACATAAGTACCCTTCAGGTGACCTTCTCTGATCCGTTCCACCATTTAAGCAATTCTTATTGTACTCTGTTAAGAAACTAATAGAGTTCCTTCCCTGTGGAATATTCCCTGTTAAATATTAACCATAGAGAGTTCAGACAGGTTAGCTTAGGTTCATTCAGAGCATGCATTGAAAAATAGATTTTACAAGTAAATCTATTCTAAAATCTTTCCAAAAATATTATTTTAAATTTTTGGAGAAGTCAACTTGGATATCAGCACCCTTCCAAAAAATTTTGGACTAAGCACTGAGGTGTTATCTTAGATCTTCAGTTATTGTAAAATGCAGGTAAAATAAGGCATTTTTCCAGCTTGACAGCCATGATGAGCTTGTCCAGAAAACAGGAATTTCTCAAGTACACCAGCCTCACCCTGAGAGGTTTGTCAGCCTTTTTTGTTGCTTAACAAAGAATGCGTTAAAGTAAAACATTTATTCTCTTCTCCATTTCCTTCCTGATAGCTATGGCGTGTTGCTTTGGGAACTGCTAACAGGGGAGGTACCATTCCGAGGAATTGACGGTCTTGCAGTAGCATATGGTGTTGCCATGAATAAACTTGCCCTTCCAATCCCTTCTACATGTCCAGAGCCTTTTGCCAAACTCATGGAAGGTAAGCCAGCTGCAGTGTGAGTATGGTCTGCGCTATTTCTTGAGTGCTGTGGAGCATTGCCTCCTTGTGTTGGTTTTGATACGTAAGAGCACAGATCTCTCAGATGGTTTCATTCAGTGGCACAAGTTATTTTGGGACTCCTCCATGGCGTTGTGCTATCACACATTAGTCTTGTAAGAGAGTAACTGTAAAAGAAGTTCCCCTGCTTTTTTTGTTTGCTTGTTTTTGTTTTTATCAGCAGGCTATATGGTGAAAATGGGACCTATTGCTGCATCTTCCAGCTGCTAATATTCTAGTAGAGAAGATGTACTAACAACAAAATTTCACTTCTATATTTTGATCTAGTTCAAAACCTTCATTTGTTTTCAAACTCATAGCTTGAGCACCTTCTAACCGTTGTCAGGTTGCTTTGGAATGAAACTTTACCCTACTGACGTTTCAAGGAGATGGTTTAATGTGGCTTTGGCATCTGAAAAGGACCCAAACGTTCAGTCAGAATAGTGTGTTTTTTCTGCTTTGTATGTGGGGATAGTTCCTGCCCAAAGTGGGCTGTTTATGAATGAAATATCAGGGGCTGTCAGCAGAGTTACTGTAGTTCTTAAAAGGATCCAGTGTGGTAGCTTTTGGGATATACTTATGTGAGCTGGTCTGCTGGCTATTGCAACTATTGCATGTCAGTCCCCCCCTCCTCTTCCTCCCAGTAGAACCTTTAATACTTTTTTCACTCCCTCTATTCCCAAGGTTTTCCAGCTGTTTAAATTTATTAAACATTTTTATCCCCAGCTGGCAGAAAAAATACTGAGGTAAAGAGAAGTCAAACGTATTTTTACAGTCTCAGTGAGCGAGTAGTGAGACTCAACACAAAACTGACGTTCTATGGCTCCCAGTGGTGTTTTTAGCCCCAAGCCAGGATTTTCTTTATGTAAGAAAGTGTTTCAGATAGGTTTCCATGTGCTCTTTTGCTAAAAAAGAAACAATCTGCAGGGTAATAAACAGCAGCAGAGTTGCAGGTACAGTAACTGGGAAGCGATGTAAAGCAAGAAGCTGCGTCTGAAAGAGTTAATGGAACTGACAGCTCAGTTTTGTGCCAGGGTATTTTATTTTGACAAAGGTCCCTAAAACAAGGACTCTGGATGTGCCTGTTGATGGGGTTAAAAATAATGCCCTCTATTGGGAGAGTCAGGTAGAGGCATATGGCCTCGGGTTGAACCCAGCAGCGTAGGGTAAGCCCTGTGTGGCTTTGAAATGCTTGGCTTCACGGGGCAGGGAGAAGAGGAGAACAGGAAAACAATTACCCTCTGCCCCTTCACCAAATCTGTTTTTCAGAGAGGCCGTTTCCCTTCCCCGTGAACTCTTCCCCCTAATGCTGCTTTTACTTCTGAATTACCACCCTGGTGGTCTTCACTGAGACAACAAAGCTGAACTTTCCCTCTTCACAGAAAAGATTTGTATGTTACAACTGTCCTCATTAGTGCAAATAATGGCAGATTTAGGCCTGGGAAAATAAAAGCCACGGGCCACCTGCATGGTTATCCTGTTCACTCACTCATGTATTTGGCTGGCTGCAGCGTTTTGTTTTACTTTGGGTCATGTTTGCTTTGCCATGCTTAAAACCTGGGGTAGAGGAGCAGGGATTATGCCACTGACAGTCCAGCTGTATCACTCATTGCTGCTAATTGGTCGGCAGCAGGGGAGCTTCAGAGCACTCTTTTGACATCCTCAGTTCTCTACCTCAATAAGAGAAGCAATTTGGAAGCTATAAACACAAATGGGTTCTAGTTTATGGCCTCCCGGAACCTGATCAGATGTTTAAGTACCAGTATCCTGATACACAGCTTGAACAGCGGAGTTCCCAAAAACAAAACCAAGCCTCAGCAGTCAAACAGATTTTGTGAAGTTTCTTTCTTCTTCTTCTTCTTCTTTAATTGCAGCTGCTTCTTGGAGTATTTCAATCCCCAAAATTGAAGAATGAATGGATGCATTCAGCAATTAGTTTGGCCTGTGGCACTATTTTAACAGCATTAAAAAAAAAAAATTATTTGGTGATGTCCTAGAAAAACATTCTTTAAAATTGCTTCCTCTTTTCTAAACATAAAGGCTAGGAAGTTTTTAGAATGTTTTTATAACTGTTTCCTTGCCTCTTTCTGTGGCAATACATATCTTGAAAACAGTGACCATACAGAGGGATGATTGTATGCGCGTAAGGAGAGAGACCTACATGTTTCTTTAACTCATGTACAAAAGCTGTATTCGCTAGCTGTTAGGAATGTACTTGAATGTTAATTTTTTTCTGTTTGATTCTTGTCAAATGTTGGTGTGCAGGAGACCTGCAGTACTAAAAGGAGTAAGGATACATGTTGAGCAAGAACCTGCGTAAATGCCAGTATGGGATGATGTAGAATGAGAACTGATGTTTTCTGAAGGAGTAAGACATATGGGTGAAGTAAGAGGGGAGGATTGAAGGAGTAAGAATTTCTGTTCAAAAGTGTTGCTAAGTCAAACGTTTTAACTCAGTGGCTTTTTAAAAACAGGATCTTAATGATTTCATAACTTGAGGAGTTACTCCATGCCATTATCTGTTTCCATGTCTGTTTTAAACCTCCAATTCCCATCACTGTAGAAGGATTACCTTATTGTACTTTTTTGTACTATTGCAAGTTGAGTTGCATGTTGTAGTAAGATGGGTACCTTAAATTCTATATTTTTAGAGCGCTCTATCTGGTTAAGTCTTTGCATTAGATTGTAAATGAAAAGGCTTGTTTATCAAAGTTTCTCTTGAAAACAAAAGAAAAGCCTGATCAAACCCAGTCAAATTTCTCTCTCTCAAAAAGTCCCCCCAAAACACAAAAAACAAAACCAAACAAACAAAACTAAAAAATCCCACCAACTCGGAAAAATGAGAAAACCCCAAACGCGCTATTTGGTGTCGTTATTGATTTGCATCTGCTATTTTCTCTGAAGTTATGCCCAATCTGCTTTTGCAGGAAAAATTTTCTGCTCAGTGGAAGAGATTGATGATAACTTAGTTTATGGGGTTTAGCGTTAGAAAGAACACTGATAGATACCCTTTTGCAGGATGTCTGTGATACTTAAGGTAACTCTGCAATGTAAGTATGATAAAAGAACTATGTACAAAAGAGTTTTACGTAGCATCTCTTTTCTCTAAGAGTCAGCATATGGAACATCCACCAAAAGTAGTCTCCACTCTATGAGAATTTAGAATTTAAACCAAAATATTTAAGAAAATTATTTATGATTTTTAAAATATACTTGAACGTGTAACTTTCTGTAAAATTGGTAAGCCTCTACTTTACTTGACATATTATTGCAGTAGAACCTAGAGACCAGGTAGTGCAAGATCTGAAGTCACACTAGATATTGTGTAGCATGAAAGCATTGATTGCATAATCAGCTTAGATTGGACAATAGCCAATAAAAGTGAGAAATGGGAAAGACAGGGTAACACAAATAGTGTGCGTGCCATTCTTAGCCACTGGGGATCAGTAAAGTACTGTGTAGCCTGAAACTTCCTTACCGATAGAGATACTTAATAGTTGCTTGTCGTTGTCGCGTTCTAGATTGCTGGAATCCTGATCCACACTCACGGCCTTCCTTTGCCAGTATCCTAGACCATCTCACCGCCATAGAAGAATCTGGTTTCTTTGAAATGCCCAAAGATTCCTTCCACTCCCTGCAGGAAGACTGGAAACAAGAGATACAGGAGATGTTTGATCAACTCAGAGCCAAAGAGAAGGCGAGTAGGGAAAAATATTCCGTGCTTACGCTTTCTGGATTGTGATTCTCCCATTTCATAATCCAAAAAGGAATAATCTTTTAGTGTGTCCCAGAGTTGATTTTTGTCTGTACGTTACTGGAGTTTGGAATAAGTCCTTGCACTGATGGCAAATGATGATGCACACAAGGGCTGAATCATGAGTAGAATAGATGTCTACATCCTGAGCTGCTGCTCTTCATGATATTGTAGTGAGCTTTCTGTATACGTTGTGCAAACTACTATGATGGTTTGTCTTTATTATTTCAAGTATCTGGCAACTATTTCATCGCTAGCTATCTTAGCGGAGAAGCCCAATGATAACTTGTGAACAGTAACAAGAGAAGGGGTAGTTTTAGACTTTATTCGCCAATAAATATTGCAGCCTTGGTTCTGTCAGGTTTGTTTCCCAAGTTTTGGGCACAGCCGAAGTGGATAGAGTGCTACTAGGTCAATGGATCCAACAACAGTTCTAATTAAAATCCACTTTGGGATTCTAATTTAATGTCCAAATTTTAATTCTTATGGTAAGAATATTCACTGGCTAGTTCAAAGCCACACTGACTGTCAAAATTAGAATTCCAGTCATTTAAATAAGATTTTAGTGTTTTGAAAAGTACCTGATTAACCCCTCTAGAAACTGAAGTTCTCTGTTTAGCTACAGATCTGATAATTGATGGGCATAAGTAAGTGGGCTCTTTTCTTGTGGTCTGTACAAAAGCAGCTGATTTGAAGAAAGCTTTGAGTGGCAAGCACAGAAGTCCTTCAGGATTGTTTTACATCTTTGGCTTTAGATGAGTCTTTGAACAGTGGTGCTAGTAATGCTGTGAGCACAAATCATTGCTGCGGTACCTTCAAAATGGGAAAAGTTGGTCTTAAATCTACCTTGTGACCTGTGGGTTTCTTCCTTCTCCTTTCTGCTCTCCGTTCAGGAGCTACGCACATGGGAAGAAGAGCTGACTCGTGCTGCTGTTGAACAGAAAAATCATGAGGAGCTGCTACGACGGCGGGAGCAGGAGCTGGCAGAACGTGAGATTGACATCCTGGAAAGGGAGCTCAACATCATCATCCACCAGCTATGCCAGGAGAAGCCTCGGGTGAAGAAACGCATGGGGAAGTTCAAGAAGAGTCGGCTCAAGTTGAAAGATGGCAATCATATCAGCCTCCCCTCAGGTTGGTGACATCTTGGGCAGTGTCAGATGAAATGGCAGGAGCAAGTGAACCATGTAGCTTTGATAGTTCCTTTGTGCTTAAGCGTTAGAAAGTACTGGCTGTACTTGGGGAAAAACAAACCTCTTTGGCATCAGAAAACAAAACTTTGATGCTCTTGTGACTGATGTTCCCCAAAGGTTCCAAGTAGGAAGGCCAGAAATTAATTTGAGGTTAATGAATGAATAGGTGTTCATGGTAAAGGTGTTGGTGTTGCGGTTTAGCACAGTAATGATCCAGACAGTCAATTTAATAAAATAAGTACCTTGTTTTGATGCAGACTCCTTCTGTGGGAATATTTTGCATAATGCTGCCACAGAAACCGTAACCTACTGGATTTCTTGGTGAAGAAATCTGGTTTAAAAAAATTATTGAAAACGTGTTGACAACTATGGGACTGCAGCACTACACTGCTAGTTGATATATGAACCCAAATTAACACACAGAAGTGATATCTAACACCACCTTTCTGGAAGAAATGATAAATATTGGTCAGGTGTTAGGGAAATCACTCTCGAGAGTGAAGATGCTAGTTTTCAAAAATAGCGCATCCTCAGCATTTCTGCTGAGGGTTCTGTATGGAGACTTAAATATATAAAAGAACAAAAGACAATGAGTTTTGTAAATCATCTAAGGCTCATTGCTGTCTTAAGGATGATGACGTATGCTGTTCCTTGTCTTCCGGAAGTGACTGGGTGCTCAGAAGAGCAATGATAAGTTACGCTTTTCTTTAGGTCTGTAAACACCTATTGCTGATGTTTTTGCTTAGCTCAAGGAACTTGGAGAGATAAAGATGAAAGGGAAAACAGTACAGGCATATATTTGGCATAAATGTCAGTCAACTCATGGGCCTCTGTGTTTGTGTGTATATATACACACATATTTACATATAGGCGTATATGTATATATATACGCAGACACCCACACACCGAGGAGAGAAAAAAAAAAACCTTCATGAGCATAAGTACAGATCTTTGGCCTAAAGTAATTGCATGTACAGAGGGGGAATAATGATTAGCTGCAAGCTTAATTTCTGCACAGATTCTGTAAATTGCACTCTTTGAAAGTTATCATAAAGGATTAATTTTCTTTCTTTCTTCCATTTAAAAAAAAAATAATTCTTTTTTTCTGTTCTTTGGTTTGAAATTTTGTCTTCTGGTAAACAGATTTCCAGCATAAATTCACTGTGCAGGCTTCTCCAACGATGGATAAAAGGAAAAGCTTGATCAGTAGCTGCTCCAGTCCTCCTGCAAGTCCTACCATTATTCCCAGACTCAGGGCTATACAGTGTAAGAAACTCAATATAGTATTGAATTTGGGAAATACATGGTCTGTCAGTGTGGTAAGATGCCAAGATCCCTATTTAGGACGAGACTATAGAAATGTTCCTAAACGTTTCCATTGTGCTCTTCATGTATGCGTTTAGAGGGAGAAAGACAGAGTGTATTGGGGAAGTATTTTCTTCATTGGAATTTGAGCCTTACTTACGCAGGTTCTTTAAATATTGCTGCTTGGTTATGTAGAAAATATATTTCTTGAGTGCCCAGACTAATTTTTAAAATATTAATTTACATAATAGATCTCTGAAACATGGTTGAAATGGATTAAGGTACTGAGAGAAGGAAAAGGAAAAATAAAGGCACTTGGCATAAAAGCAGAGCTCCCATAATGACACGGAATATGGAGACAAGCATGTATTAGAAGTATGAAGAGAATGTTAACTAGTGCTTAGTGTTTGTATTGGATATCATGGGACTTGTTTCTGGTATCAAATCAGTAGTTCTAAAAGAGAAACCAGTGATGAAATAAAGCTGTAAAGCCTGACTGTACTCATTTTAATGTGGCTTAGTTGTTGTATCAATGTTGATTGGTGAGGGTTATGAGAAAGAACCTTGAATGGAGTTTTTCATTACCATTCCTCTTCTGGCCTGTGTTTTATTCTTTACTTTTCTGTGGGACCAGTTCTTTAATATGTTTATCTGTTTTCCCCCATTTTCCTCTGCTTTTCCCACTTGTAAAGTGACTCCTGCTGAAAGCAGTAAAACATGGGGACGAAACTCAGTCCTTCCAAAGGAGGAAGGAGAGGAAGAAGAGAAGAGAGGCCAGAAGAAGAAAGGACGCACTTGGGGACCAAGCTCTCTTTGTCACAAGGAGCTAGGTGCAGGAGAAGATGGGTAAGAAGAGAGGGCCTGGGATCAAACTGGTTTCCAGGTTCTTAAACTGATTATGAGCATTGATTCACAAGAGGTTTGCATGACCTCTTCCAAGCACTTCTCTGCTGACATAATTTATTTACTGTACCACAGATGTTAGAGTTTCAAAACAATACAAAGACAGGTTGCATTCAATCCCTTGCAAGATCCTGGCACAGCTGTGCTGTTTTTACTATGCCTGCTATTATCTTGTTATGTCTATTTTTAAGCAATAGATTTTCTTCTCCTTAGCTGTGTATAGGTATTTCTCAGGTAGTTTTTCTTCATCTTCAGGCTCTACTTTCTGTAGTTTCATATCATATCTGAAAATGTTTTTCCTTTGCTTCTACAATTCTTAGCTATGCTTTTTCTTTTCCTGCATGCTATTTTTAAAAACATGGTAGAGCCAGGCAAATATCTTCTCTTCAGTCTTTTGAAAAAGACAATTGTACCTTGACTGAAATGGTGATTAAAACTTAGGAATATTTGAGTGATGTTCTAAGCGAACCTGAGAAATTTGAATGCCTTGTAATTTTACTGAAATCTGAAGCTTTTTCACTGCTACACTGGTAGTTTGGCATTAGCTGCATTTTAACAGGAAAAATAAGATAACTGCTTATAATTGATCTTGGATCTTATGTGTAATTCCTGGAAAATAGGTGTTTACATAATGCACTACTATTGAAGCCCTCTGCAAGAGGGCCTAGGTCTTGGTAGTCTAAGGACATTAAACTATATTCTACTGTAAAGGTGCTCTTGACACAGCTTAGCAGGGCAATGTGGAGAAAGCTTCTCTGGCTGCTGCCTATGCAGCGTATATCTTTCCTATAATTTAATTCATTCTTTAGAATTAAAACAAAAACATCACATTTTACAATCATTAATTAATAATTATAAAAAAAGGTAGGAAATCATTGAAGTTGGTACAAAAATACTTCTCCTTTGAAATCATGTTTTTAGAGTTGTGGGAATAAACCTCTTCAGTTTTTCATTCCTTACCATACAGTTTGAAGCACTGAATTGCTTTTGGGTACAGACACCTGGAAAGGAGTTGCTTGCTAGGAATTGATGGATTGCTAACCATGGTTGCTAGTAACATTATCCTGTTCTCTCTAAAACTGAGATGCTCTCTAGTGTTCATCACCTTCTCCAGGGAGACTCAATAAGGCCATGGCATTTTGCGGAGCATCTGAAACATGATGGTATTGCTGAGAGGGCAGTATAGTTAACATATAATGAAGCACTGCTTGTCATTGAGATCATCCTAGATTGCAGGCTGTTTAAAGGGAGAAGGGTTGTGTTGCAGTAAACATTAGGGACTGAGGTGTTGATGCCTACTATCATCATTATTATTATTTTTTAAATTCTAATTTGGGAGAACAGGGGGATTAAAGTTGGAGTTAAGTGAAGACTTTAGATATAGGATAGAAAAATATATTTTAAGCTTCCTCCATGACATTGTTTTGGTAGCAGCATTCCTGCCATTCTAGCTGCTGACACAACTCTGTGGCCAAGGCAACTTGAATCTTTATCTTTTTCATAACTTTCCAAGTGTTCTGCACAGGAGATAGTCCCAAATTTATGCAAGGATTACATTATGGGAATTGCAGTTGAATTCTCTTCCATGAGTAAACTCACCTATAATTAAAGTTAAGTAAAGCCAGTCATGAAAAATGATGGAGTAATTATTCAGCCTTATGTATCTGTCTTTGAACATAGATAATATGCACAGCAGCAGAAAGCGGATACACTGAACTGCAGACTACTGAAGCTTTAGGTTGGACTAGTACTGTGACAGTTTAGTTGTGTCTTGCGGTGTGTGTTTAAGGATATATGATGAAGTCTTTATTGTATTTAATTTGAGCTCTGCATTGATTAGCCTCAGCCTGTTGCTGTGAGCGGCACAAGTGATCTTTTTTCTGGTTAAGGAGTTTTCACTCTGGTGGTGAAAACTGCTGACCTTTTACTGAAGGTGACACTGGATTTGTGGTAGCCACAGTCCTTTAGCTATTATTCTATTATAAATATATATTATTATTATCCTGGGAGCTAAATAGGGCTAAGCCTGGAAACATTGGAGAATTCTTATTCATTTAAGAAGGCATTGGAGATGCTCTCCTACAGCTGATGTTAATAGGGATCTTTTACAATTTCCAGAGGAAATAACCACACTATCACCCCTAAAAAGAGGGGCTTTTGACTTCCCAGTGGAAAAAGGAGGCAACAGAAATGTAAGTCAAGTGTAGTGCCACAAATGGAGCAATGTCCTTTCCACTACTTAACCTGAATGGATTATGGGTGAGAAATCCATAGGTGCCTGAGTGATTCTGTTGGTGACTGAAATAGATTTGCTGCTACTGCTTTCATAGCATTTCTCTGAAAAGTTAACAGGTAATGCAGCCATAGCAGCAACATGCTCTAGGAGGGCATGTGTTGAATTGTTTTCAGATGCACCCAACTGTATAGTAAGAGGATATGCAGCTATCCTTGGCACAGGTTTTGGGAGTTCCCTGGTAGTGTTGCTGTTAATAGGGTGGGGGGAGAGAAGGGAGAAAGAGAGAGAGAAAGGAGAGAGAGGGAAGGAAGAGAGGCAGGCAAAAAATAAAAGGCAGGATGGATGAAGGTTTATGACCCTAAGACAGATTTAGAAAGCCTTGGAATTATTCTGGTAACTTTCTCTCTTTCTGTTCAGAGTGAGCTATGCTTTGTCAGTCACAGGAGACATTCATGGTGTGGTTTGTTGCGGGGGGGGGTGTGTGTGTGTGTGTGTGTGTATGTTGTTGGTGTTTTTTTTTTTTTTTTTTTTTTTAAACAAGCGAAGATTATGCTGAGAAGTCATAGGGAAGTAGACAAAGATGATATGTCCTGCTGTGCAATAAAGGGCAATTCCCAAGACCCTGTAGATACTATGACTGTAAAGTGAAGGCTAAACTGAAGATAACTGCTGCATGACTCTGCTGTTTGCCATCTCTGCATAGAGACAACAGAGCACATTACTTTCCCACCTCCATGGAAGTCTTCCCTCCTTTGGTAATGTCTACCTATATTGTCGGAGCTTTGACATTTACTTTTAGAGGTGATCACGCTGCTGATACGTTCATTTTCACTTGCCAGCTTACCCTTAATGTGGTGCCCTCTTTTATGGTATTTATTCTAACCATGCGTGCTTTACATTTGGATGAGTTAGATACAAGATACGCAGTCTGACAGGTTTCGTCACGCAGCTGAGTGTACTTTGGAATGAACGGGGAGAGACTTATATGCTGAGTTGCGCTTCTGTTGTGAAATCACATGGCTGTCTGTGTTGACAAATAAGATTCAGCATTGTGCTGGAAGGATTCAAGTTTGTGGCAGTGTGGTGCACATGTCAGAATGGTTAATGTGGAGAAAATGCTGAACTTTCAAGACAGATAAGACCTGTACAGGATGCTTTTAGTGTAATCTGAAACTATTCCTGAATTTTGGGAGTAGTAAGAGCATTTGAAATGTCTAAAGCATGGCCATCAACCAACTGAACATCTGCTGAATCAAGTTCAGACCTTGTGACCTTGCCACAGTAATACAGTTCTTTGGTGACAAGCTGGGCATGCTGGTTGGTTAGAGAATAGAGATAAACTGCACACCAAGGCAAGGAAACCTGACCTAATAAGACTTTTAAATCCTGGGATGGAAGCAGTTGCAGAAGTGCAGAGTGATTCTGATGAAAAGTGAATTGTGAGAGAGAATTCATTATAGTCCTTCCCATGTAGAGAGAGAAAGATATGAGTTTGTAATGCCTCTTCCCAAAGAACCACACAAGTCAAGAATGGAGCTGGAAGATATCTCATTTCTTAGTTTTCCATTTTTTTCAATAACAAAGAGATGCTCTTGCATGTCTGTTGGCGATCATTTGTGTGTAACAAAGAAAGCTAAGCTTGATAACCTAAGCTTGATAATCTTGTTGCTCCTTTGGTTCAATTTCTGACTATCCTAAGTGCATATTAGCATTTCGCCAACAGTGTGGTGTGTTTCACGTTGGGATTTGGAGAAAGCCACTGCAGATCTCCCTATTCAGGCCATATTGATAGCTGAAGAAGAAAAAATGTTGCCAGTTGTTGGCCTGTCAGGTAGATATGCCACTTACTGCTGTTGTTTTTGATGTCACAGTAGTGCAGCGAGCAAATGGGATGCTGCTAATGAATTCCTATGAATTGATATTGCTAATGAGCTCAGGCACTGGGTGAAATGCCTTTAAACTCAGGTGACTTCAAAGTAGGGATTTGATTTTTAATCTGTAACTAAAAGAAACAATGATGTGATATATGATGTTAAGTTAGCAATTTTTCCGTAACGTTATATGTAGGGGCATGACTCTGCTGTTGTAATGACTGTAGCATCTTATTCCCAGTGAATGATCTTTGACTTTCATTGTTCATTTGTATTTCACATGGAAATGTTTTTGTAGATTTTCTTTCCCTCCTCCTGCTGAAAATTTATTTTGTACCTTCCGTGGTAGGTCTGCCTTGATTTAAAAATATGTGTTTCATCTAATTTCTGCAGCCTCTAAATGTTCTGTTAAATGGTTCTTTGTTCCGTTTTGCATTCATAGAAGTTGATGATGATCAACTGAGATCCTTTGACTGCGTGTTATAACAAATGAGGAGAGGACTTTTTTTGTATCTTAAGATGGTGTGAAGATGTTATAAAATGTCTTGCTACAGCAGGGCCTTAAACTTATGTAAGTTAAGGTAGATATGTGAATGCCCTAAATAGAGCAATAGAAAATACAGGTGGCAGGAAAGAAAGTTTGTTGTGAGCGCTAGACATTTTCTCCCATCTTTCTATTTCAGTCTGAAAGCTCTGGCAGAAGGATACAAACAGTGGTCATCCAGTGCTCCAAACCTAGGGAAGATCCAGAGAACTGCGCCTGCTTTTCCAGGATTCACCAGCTTAGCAGAGATGGGTAAAGAAATTCCCTGAACTTCACATCCTCATCCCCACTTCCATTCATGCTTGACTGAACTTCTTGTTTCCTTACCTTCACCTGGTAGCTTGTAGCAGTGGTTTTATTTTGGTTGCAACTCACATTTATTTTATTTTTTGCAAAGTAGCTACTTTCTCGTGTCTGCTTTTAGATTTTCTTTGTGTTCATCTCTCTCCTTGCCACACTTATCTGTTAAGCTAACAAGCTTCTTTTAATTTCCCTCTAGCTCCATGCTCCCTCTCAGTTAAATGTTCAGCATGGGGACTGGGTTACACCTTCACTTGCATGGAGAAGTCCTTCTCATTTTCCTGCCTTTTTGCTCCTCACTCCCAAATATATGAATTTACTCTGGAAGTAACAAAGGTAGATTTCTTCTAAAGTGCTCTTTGTTAGTTGAGCTCTCAAACATATCAGTCTGTCATTACTAAGTCTTCCACTTTGATAGTGTTCCCAGCAGCTACTTGTCTTAGCCTATCCGCTTTGGAGAGAATGCTTTGGAGACAATACCCTGTTAGTATTTGGCAACTGGTGAATTGTGCTTGAGATGATGACAGTTGTGTCTTCTGAAGAGAAGCTTAATTCTCATATATTTTTTAAGACATCATAAAATTTGTCAGTGAAAATGTTGCATACAAAGTGTGCTTTAATTTACTTTCCAGACGATGAAGACAGCGAATGTTTTAATGGAGAGGGCAAAGTGCACCCTTCACCTGGTCCCAACCAGTCATACCTCTGCATCCCATTTCAGAAGAATGAAGACTGGGATGGCCCTTCTAGTGATGCCAATGAAGAATCCACCCCTGTGAACTCCGCTACTAGCACCCCACAGCTGACGCCCACAAACAGCCTCAAACGTAGCGGCTCCCATCATAAACGATGTGAGGTTGCTTTACTTGGCTGTGGGGCAGTGCTGGCTGCTGCAGGCCTGGGCTTTGACCTGTTAGAAGCTGGAAAGTGTCAGCTGCTGATTGAGGAGGAGCCAGAACCACCCAAGGAAGAGAAAAAGAAGCGTGACAGCATTTTCCAACGAGCTGGACGTCCACGTAGGAGCACTAGCCCACCCTCCCGGAAGATCTTCAGGAAAGAGGAGCCCATGTTGTTTTTAGGCGAGCCATCCACATCCCTGACCCTTCTTTCCCTGTCTTCCATTTCTGAATGTAATTCTACCCGGTCCCTGCTGCGCTCAGACAGTGACGAGATTGTGGTGTATGAAATGCCTGTCAGCCCTGTGACAGTCAAGGCTCCCTTGCCAGCCATTAACAACCCATTAGTCAATGTCCAGATTGAGAGGTTCAAACAAGACCCCAACCAGTCCCTGACTCCCACACACGTGACAGTCTCTTCCCACACCCAGCAAGGTGGGCACAGACGCACACCTTCTGATGGGGCCATCAAAGGGACTGGACTGGTTGTCAATGGGTGCCCAACCAGTGGGTGCCCTTCCAGTAGCTGTTTAACTGGAACATTGGGAGCAGGTAGGTTTTCAGGCGTCTTCCTTTTGCTTTTCAGAATAAAGGCCTGAAAAATGTGATTACTTGGTAGGATGTAAACATATTGCATATATAGCGTCGTTGTGATGCGCAGCCCACAACAAGGGCTCACTAACGCTATGCTTACACCAATAATGAACAGGAAAATGCAATAATGTTTGTCCCAGCCTCTCTATACTACAGAGCTCTCTTTCAGCATCACTATATTGTGAGGCACAGCATATTATTATTCCTTAGGCAAAGGTGTTATCAAGGTACAAATATTGTTTGTGTTTTTGCGGTTCCTCATGGTTCCACCTCCATTGCCTTTATGCGCTTTTTTGTATTGATGTTACAATTTCAGAGCAAATTCTAATTTTTAAGGCAGTTAAATCTGGATCTCTGAAGCAGTTTGGGGCTGTGCCACTGTTAATTTCGCTCCTTTGCAAGCAAGAGGCATCTTTCTGGGTAGTGTGCTTTCACTATTACGGTCTTTAAGAAGGCCTGTGACTTGATAAATGCTTTCTTGTTTTCCTGCTGTAGTAATTCAGTAATACGAAATTAAATCTGATTTAAGTAGACTTTTCCTGATGGCAGAACAGAATGTAAGTTTCTGTTGAATGAATCTGCAGTAGAATTTGGGTTAATGGAGTTGAGAATACTCATTAAAATAGAATCCTAAAATGAAAACTTAAAAGTTACGTTGTGTTTTGGAGAAGAAAGAAAAAAACAAAAACTGTACAGAAGTGTCCACACTGTAACATTAAAGGACTCTTCCAGGAATTTGATCCAGCTCACCGCAAACAGGCGTCAAGTATCCTGCTATGTGAGTGTCTCCCCTGATCTGTTCAGGTTATTACTGGGGAATGTGCCCTCCAAAGGATTTGGAGAGCCCTCACCACTGACAGGAGGTCAAATCCGTGATCTTTAGTCTGAGAATGAAGAGAACAAATGAGAAAATGCACAGAGTACTCTGCCTATGCTGTGCCAGTGAAACAGGTGTTTCTCAATAACGTGTTCAGAACAGGATAGGAACAAAACAGAAAAAAGCAGTAATTCACTTCAAACTGATGTAATGTTACAGATAAAGATACAGAGGTTGTGGACTCTGAATGGAGGCTTTCTGCTTTGAAAGTGTTTTCATAGTGTGTATAATAAGCTAAGATCTGTTGAAACTGTTTAGCAGTGATATCTAACATATGTTTCCCTCTTTCACATTCTGTTTTGGATAGGTGTATTAAAAACACCCAGTCCAAGCAGAGATCCAAATGAGGTCCCTCGCCTGCCAGACCCCAACCTCGTTTTTCCTCCAACCCCAAGACGATGGAATGCACAGCAGGACCCCGCACTGGAAAGACCCAAGACACTGGAGTTCCTGCCCCGGCCGCGTCCTGCAGCCAGCCGGCAGCGGCTTGACCCCTGGTGGTTTGTGTCGCCCAGCAATGCCAAGGGCGAATCTTCTGCCAACAGTTCAAGTACTGACACTCCAAGCAATCTGGACTCCTGTTTTGCTAGTAGCAGCAGCACTGTGGAAGAGAGACCTGGACTTCCTGCACTGCTTCCTTTCCAGGTGGGTCTTCCTGTGGAGGAGCGGACACTGTTGGACATAGATGCTGAGGGACAGAGCCAAGACAGCACCGTTCCGCTATGCAGAAGTGAACTTAACACAAACAAAGCTGCAGCGTATGAACTCAAGCAAGAGTTCTGGTCTTAGTATGAAATCCACTGGGGATAGTAAGCCCCTTTAAATTCAATCCTACTTCTTGCACTGAGAATGCACTTTGAAGACAGATGAAATGGAGGGATGCTACAGAGATCATATCATGGTGCTGCCTCTGCTGAAGATGTGTTTTCCGACTGCCTGATTTTTTTGTCCGCAGCTGGAAGTAACTTGGCAACTCAGAGCTGCTGACTTTTGCTGTGGGGTTTTTCTGTAGTCTTCCCTGTCCTTATTGCAGTTTGAATCTGCAGTAAGCTAAAATTACCGTATCAAAGTCTCTGTTACTGACCTTGTAGGATTTGGCACTTGCAGTTTATTGGTATCTATCCTGGTATTAATCAGTATTTTCAAAACTCAAGTATTAAACTACAGCAGACACGAGTGTTCAGTGTTTTCCCAAGGCTTCTAGGATGGAAATAAGCAAATACCTGGAGACTAGCTTCTCTGAGTTGTATTCAGATCATTGGGTAGGCCTGGGAATCATGGTGCCCCCACTGAAGGAGCAAAAGTAGCTATGTTACACTCCCTTGCCCTCATTTGCTCACGTGATAGATGCAAGGTGGAACAGGTTGCTGAGGGAGGACGTGCAGTCTCTGTTGATGGTGCTGATGTTGACTTTGAGAACAAATTAGACTGTCAGGAATGAGTAGGTGTAGTTGATCCTGCTTTGAGGCAGGGTGGATGGACTTCGATGATCTCTTGAGGTCCCTCTCAGCCCTATTTTTCTATGACCCTATGCTTTCAAAATTATGAAGGGGGATGGTATGGCTGTTTACTCTAGCTAGCTTTTTTTGTTTTGGGCTTTGGATCCACCCGCCGCTGCCTTTTCCTGTATCCCAGGTTCATGGTCAAGCTGTCTCAGCTCTGGGAAGGGAACTGGCAGGCACTCTTTCTTTAAAGCTGTGCTGGCTTGCAGAAACAAGTTCTTATGTGTCCCCTCAGTCCTTTTTTTTTTTTTCCTTCTTTTTCCTCCTTTTTCATGCTTTTTATGAGTGGCCCTGGGTTTTGACACCCAAGAGTGTTCTAATGCACACTGATTTTCGAGATGGAGACTGTGTTGTTTAGTAGCTGGATTGTGCAAATAAAAATCAGAACAGCTGGGTTCTGTTTTATTTTGCCACTGACTCACTGTGTGACCTTGGGCAAATAATGTAACCTCTGTGCCTGAATTTCCCCATCTGTAAATAATAGGGATAATACCTACCTCACAGGGGGGTGGTTTGGGGCATTTGTGATATGTACAGAGTCCTTTGAGATCTTTACGTGGAAGGCACTATAGGCATGTAAAACATTATTCTTGTTTAAATATGTAAAAAAAACCTCCTAACTCTGGAGCAGGAACAGGCCCCTGTCTTGAAGGAGGAAGTCACACAACTAGGGTGTGCCTATGCTCACAGCTTTCTTTACAAAGAATGCAAGTGTCTGTGCCTCTACAAGTATATCTTATTGGCTTGAATAAGAGCTTCACCCTTTTCCCAGCTTTGGCACCCTAAATAAGGGATACAGCCTTTACATTAGTGTATTAGGGTAGTCTGCTTTATTGCAAGGTACAGCATGGCTGTTCACTCTTGTTATGCAGATCTGTACTCATTTTGCTAGTGTACTGACCAGTTGGGTGCAAATGACTGATTTGAGAGTGCTGTGCTCAATCTATTAGGGAAGTCCTGTTGTGAAGATAGTGCAGCTGAATGCTGTTTGCATCTGTTCAGCACAGAGAACATGAGTGATCAGATGTCTGTAACCTAATGTTAGAAACCAGCATGTGTGGGGAAGGACGGTACTTGGGTTTTTTTTAAATTCTGTGTTTGAGGGTTAAAACCAGCATACTGCCATTAGTCAAGTGCACCCCTTTTTCAAGCGAATATAGTACATTTTCCTGTAGAAAGGGCACGTGTTTTTGCTTATCACATTCAATGAAACCTGGTTAATGGCAGAATTACTTTTTGCTGCCTACCCCGTTGAGTGCTCCAGAGCTAGTGTTAATGATGCTACATTAATTAGCTGCTGATTCTGGATAGACTGTTGTCTGTGTAGACAAGGTATTCTGGTGTGGAGGTAAGCTACTTACTTTAGAAAGAAATCTGTTTCTGGCATTTATTTGGTTAAAAGCAGGCTTTTAGCATTATTAATTTCTTATGCATTCATCCTTTTGCTGTCCACTTCTGTAACCTCAGTTTGTGTGTGACCCAGAGACTATTTAAAAAAAAAAAAATCACAAGCAGATGGTTAATTTTAATTGTACTGTAGAAACAGACTCAAGGAGAGCCCAGCCACAGGCTGTGTCACAGGGACTGTGGAGATGAAAACATCTGAAACATCAAAAAAATCTAATTTGCATAGTCTCCCTTATCCTTTTAAAAAATCTGAAACAAAACTAGATCAGCTGTTGTGAAGTGTAATGCTTTCCACTTTAAAAAATATCATCACAAAAGTTGTGGAAAGCAACATCTGCTCTGCAAAGACATCACCTGCCATAGCTCTGTTCTAATAGAAACTTTTAAAAGTCAGTTTAGTTGTTTGGAATAGGAGGATACCTTTCTAGGCTGCACTGTTTTAACTCAGCCTGGTGGACTTGCTGCAAGTTGGCCAGTTGCTTTAACAGAGTCAACTATAAGGTTCTTATCCAGTTCCCAGTAAGCAAGACATCTGTAAAGCCCTGTTGTTCTGTCATCTCCTCTGCTTAGGAAAGCTGAGAATGGACTATCAAAATCCCTTTCTTCTCTCTGCCACTTAGATAATTACTTGGTGAAAGCGGTGTATCTTGTGGTTAGAAGTATTTTGCTCTGAAGGGCATCTGTCACTAACCACAAATGGCAAAGGAACAGAGTAGAACAGATGAGAAGGAGTCAAGGATCCAGACCGGAGTCCCCGACCTAGATAATCTCTTTTACTAAGCTGCTGGAGAGACTGGGTAGGAGCACAGGGATTTTCTTAAGCGCTTCTTGGACAGAGTTCTCTGCTTTAATACGTGAAATAAAACAAGGTAGTCTCTTTGAGTGTCAGCCCATAACTAATACACTCTTCCTGTTGTGAGCTCTGTGACAGACCGGAGGTATCAGGCATGAGGAACCTGCTGTAAAACGAAGCTGTCTGCTTTAGCAAGTGGTGGGGCTTTCTCTGACAGGCAGGGGGCTCTCAAGGCTAGCAGTTGTCAGGTGCTTTACCTCATACATACTCAAAAGCTGTTGCCATTGCTGTCATGAGGGCCTGGGGCCATGTGCCTATTTAAGCTTGGTCGTGACCTTTCTGTATATCCATCTCCCCCATCCTGGTTTAATTTCTCTCCTGCCCTAATCTGTTTTTCCCCTTCCCTGTTGCAGGAGCTGCTGATGCTCCAGATCTCAAAAGGAGTACTTCATTGTAGTTCACTAGATTACTGAGAAGATATAAACCAGTCGGAAAGCTCACAAATCCTCATTTCTTCTACTGGTGACTGGTATTCCCATTTTTCAGTGAGATAAAGGTCTTAGAATTAAATTGGTTGACGTATCTCTACAGCAGTGTGCTCTTGAGAGAGATGGTGAAAATCTTGCTATAAAAATATTATAATGAATGTATTGATTCTTCAGTATCTGAATAAGGTGCACTTTTTTTTGCCGAGAAAATGAGGAAAAGATAGCATGAGAGCATGAAATTGCTGAGCAATCTAAGATAGAATGACAAAAGAATGGAGTAAAATTTATGTTAAAGTAATTGCAGGGCTCACAAAGAGAGACAATGACAAATCTTATAACCAGTAGTAATAGCAGTAAACAAGATTGTTGCTGAGAAGAGAAATTTTTGCCATCTGGAAGTACGTACATACATATATATACCCACACACATATGTGTGTGTGTGTGTGGTTTTTTAAAAATAGTTAACTATTTTATATCACTAAATATGTCACTAATTTGTGGAATTGATATGTTGATTTAGGAAACAGAAAAAGTTTGCCAGCCCTTTAAAATGTGCTATCCATCTAGTCTGTTTTTCCTGTAAAGTTGAGCAGAAAGCATAAACCTAGCAACCAGTACTAAAGATGATAAATTGTTCATACATTTCTGCTGCTTTCACAGGAATTGTGTGGAACAGGTAGAGAGAGAAAAAAGCGTCTATGTCAAAACCAAGATTATGGCTATGGGCTTTTTCTAATAGTGTTGCTTCCTATGGACTGCACAGGGCTCTATTTTGCCATCAAGTAGTTCTTATCTCCTTTAGATCCTTTTCAGAAGTACAAATGTAACTTTTTATAGGTATTTTTTCCCCTCAGATTGTTATTGTAGTGGGACGATATCAGTATGGGGCAGGGAACCTCAGTGAAAATATTCTTTTTGTACTGGTTTTCTAACAAAATGAGTATTTTCAATGTGATTTTTTTTTGTCATTGGCGTGGAAAGACCTGTTCTGGTTTAGCTTGCTTTTATGATGAAGTATTTTTCTGTATCTCTAGGAAACGGGGTAGTTGCCTTCCTCTTCATAGCATGTTGTTATCTTAAGACTTTATATGGACAATACTGCATAGAGATATACTTCAGTTGTCATTAAACTGGATACCTCATTCTGTTGAAGGTGAGGCAATAATAATCAAGTAAAGAAAGGCCTTTGTTATCGAGAGTGTTTCATTAAAAAGGAAATGATAGGAAACCTACTAACTTGGATCAGCTTTCTACCTTGAATATGAACTTTTATTTGAAGCTTAATTGATCCCTGTGGGATGAATATGGGAGCTGGAGTCCCATTGGATATATGGAACCAAACCTAATACTGTATCCCAGAGTTCAGTTATTGCCTGTTACTTTTATAAGTAGTTTTAAGCAAATATTAATATTTTGCTGCTTTGGGTGTTTTTGAAACCCTTTTTGGAAAAGGATGCTCATCACTTTCTAACCTTTTTCTGTGTGTTTTGGAAGTATTCTTAAGAACTCTTACCAACTCTGTGGGGAATAGGGATGCTTATGCCTTGCACAGTGATAAGGATCCTCTTCAGCTTCACTTCTTTCAGCGTGGAACAAGAAAACCAAAATTGGTAAATGAAGGTTTGGTCCTAATCCTGTTGCTGTAGGACAGTTGTTTTGCTTCCGTAATTATAACGCAAGACAACAGCTTGGCTAAAACTGAACATTAAATGATAACGACAGAATAGGCATGTGTTAAAACACATAACGTATTTGCAAACAAGCAATGTATGCAGAATATGTGCAAGAGAGAACCAAAATATATTCATGCCATCACAGAGAAAAATTTTCAGACTTCATTAACCTTCAGCTGATTATATAACGATGGTATCTTTAAGAGCGATACCTTCCTACTTTATTCTGTTTTTTGATTATAAGAGTAAAATATGGTGGGTGTTATGGCCAGTGGTAGATTAAAATATAGTGGGTGATATGGCCAATGGTGTTGTATCTTGCTGGTCAGAAAGAGTTTTTAACCAATTTTTAAAATGTGTTTCTATTTCCATATCCTGTTTGTGGTTTTTTTTCCTTTGTTCATGGGTTTTCCTTTTGGGGGGTTAATAAAAGACTTAAGTCTTTTAAGAGGAAGTGAAATTTGTTTCCTCAGCCCTACTTCCAAAAAGTTTTGCAAAGCAGCATAGAAGCGTATTTGTGGCCTATTCTGCCACTCCCTCTATTGAACACAGTAGTGGAATACCACATGCTGCAGTCGTAATGTGGATTTGCTTCTGTTTTCTATCATGTTCAGCGTTTAAGCAGCTTTGCCATTTGTTAGAGCTGAGTACAGCTTCTGAAATGACCTACCTAATCTTTGTTTTTGCATTTTAAAAATAGTCGTTCCAATACTGAGGTGTCTGTTCTTGATTTTTAAGGTAGCTTTCCACTGTTAATTGGGTGGTGGGTCTGATGCAGCTACCGGAATGTTTCTTACAGTGTTCCCCTCTAACAAGGATCTCCTTTTTTTTGCTCTGGGAAATCTTCAGCACTTCATTGATGTTGTATACAGAAAACATGTTTCATCTCATTCTGTACATGAGCAAGAAGCTTATGACCAGGACCATCATTTTCCTACTGAGAGCAAGATTCTTGGGCTTTTTTTTTGTTTTTTTTAAGCTCTAAAGTACAAATGTGTGTTTTAGGTTCATCCAGTATTCCCAGGTGCCTTCCCCTTCACAAGCTTCCTTGCTAGGGCTGTAGGTTGTTTTAGTTTGAGGAGATCCTTGGTTATAACTTCCAGAACTTCACTGTTCTTTATCATACATCAGGTCAAATACCAGCCTCATAGACATTTTATGTCCCCCCATTCACTGAAGTGCATACACCTCTGTGGAAATAAGAGTGCTGTTACTATCTCTCCCTATTTCTTGATTAGAATTTGAAACAAATGGTTTTAGTGGCTGCCTCTATCCCATCTTTATTACTCATTCTTGTTACCATAGTATTTTGGGGCCTAAGACTGGAAACCAGTGGATTATGTGCATGTGTTAGAGCTGAAGTGTTTCCAGGCTAGGAACATAAGACACAGCAACTTGGTGAGAGGGGGAAGTAAAAGTAGAGGTTAGCAGGAAAAAAGCAATACAAGAATGATGTCGTAAAGAGTGTTGTCATAAGCAACAGTCAGAGGATACCAGCTGCCTGATAGTGGCATCACATCTTGGCATCACAGGAAAGCTGGGTCCTAAAAGAAGAATTTGAGTAATGTGTAGTGACTTTGTTTCTGGTTAATTGATTTTATTTTACCCTGAGCTACCTCATTTGTAAAGATGGAATGGGAAGAAAGTGTAAGAACTGCATTAAAGAGTCGGTTTAGGCTGGTGTGATGGGAGGACAGAGGAAAATACTTGCATTTGGCTCTTTGACGTTCAAATCCCTGATGGAAAGTAAAACCAGCAATTCACTTTCATAAAATAAGATTATATTTGCTTTTACTATGATGTAGGCCTCAGAGTAAACAGTATATTAGAAGGCAGGACGTGTTTCCTGGTAGCGTCTGATCTATGGAAGAGCTGATTGTCTGCAGTCTGAAAAGTGGTGATTTCATATTGGTCATTATTGCTTTTAATGATGAAGATCTGTAAACCCAGACTTTTCTTTTTTGAAGTAATCTTATGTACTCTTAAAGTACTGGACCTTACAGACAATGCTGAGTGTTTCCCCATATTTGCAGTACTGATTTCCTAATATATCTGATCCTAATGCAGACATTATCATATCGGAATGCTAATAATGTACAGATAGTCCAGTGTAGCTAATATTAAGAAACCATAATGTATTTTTAGTGCAAAATGTACTAGATTCATAAGGTTGGCTTAAAGTGGGCTACTGTTAGTTCTGCTAGCTGATGGGGTCAGATGGATGCGCAGATGGCAAATGGGGGCTTAAATCCAATTTGCAGGAGAAATGTCAAAGTTGTATTTACTTTGAGTTTATTGACAAAAAAATCATGTTGAGTGAAAATTCTCCCCCCCCCCCCCCCCCCATTATTCTTGAGCACGCTATTCAGAAACATTTTTTTAGGATCTTGTCCATGCTGGGATTTTACCTTCGAGGGTAGTTAGTGAGAACCCACACTGTACACAATTTTTTTCCTAAAGCCCTAGCATAACACCAGGACAATGTGTTTTTATGTATGTTGTTTAGGAGTGATAGACACTATCTTCCTGTCCTACCTTGCTTGTTCCAGTTTAGCATTTGCTCAAGAGCAGATGCTGAGGTTAGGTAAAGCTAACCTGCTCCTCCTCTTGAAGCAGGAGGAGAGAGACGCTTGGGTCTATGAAAGAAGCAACAGTGTTCTAGCCATGTCCTGGTGCTTTCCCCTTTCAGTCTCTAAGCAGCAGAGGTTATAGTGGAGTAGGAAGACATGCTGGTGTTTTTTCAAGCTTCATTGATAAGAATACTGCTAACAGTAGATTTCAAAATATGACTGGATGAGTTCCCTGGGAACCCTTGTACTTGGTTCCTTTTCATTGGGTTTCAAAGCAGATCTGGCCTTTGATTATTGTTTGGTGTAGCTCAGTTGCCCACTGAACTTCTTGAGCTTAACTACAACTTGAGGAGAACTGAGCTGCTTCCTTGAGTTCTTCTGGAATTTGTGGCTGTGGCCATTTCTCAGCTCAGGGGTAGGGTAATGTGATGTTTTCTCCCGATCTGTGTCATAAAATGAGTTGTCAATCTCAGTCCACTGGCCTGATATTCATAGCAGAATTGTTCTTCTGTCTTGCATGCTTTAATGAGCAGCACTTAAATGTCAAGATGGTTAGCATTTGCATCTGAATAGGGTAGCTAATACCTCTTAGCTGATTTTTCACACTGCAGCTCAAGCAGATGTTACTGCATCAGTTTTGCCATTGCTCTGTTTACAAGGTTATGGTGACAACCATAACATCTAGAAATCCTAGACTGAATAAAGCAGCAGCAGCAGAGAAAAAATAAAAAGGGGGAGGGAAAAAAAAGGCGTTACCAGTGCTTGTCAGCTGAATAATTGAGTTTGGCCAGAACTCTTTGCAGAGAGTGAAAGGCATTCTTCTGTAATATGGGTCTCTTTGGGGGATAAGTGAATTCCAAGTGGAGCACATACCTAGATCCACTTAAAGTCAGTAGGCACCAGTGCCTCTCAGATTTGGCAGTTTTAATTAAAAAAAAAAATTAAGAACATCTAGTATTAAAAGTTCATATTTAGGGGACCGTTTCTTTAGATCCTCGTACTGTTTTGGTAAACTTAAGGGAGAAGCTTGATTCGAGAAAGCTTTTTACCACATGCTTAAATATCACTGAAGTCAGCAGAATGTATCTGTGGGTCTTGATGCACAAGACCAAGTCAGCAAAGCTCTTTTAACCTAAATTGGAGATTTAGGCTACACACTTCCTTTGTCAGAGGAAAGAGTAAACATACTTGAAGCTCCTCCACAAGCCGCTGGGAAAATGCTGGCTTGATTGCTGTGACTCTTGTGGCCTTTCCATGCCTGCACATGCTGATGCCTGTTTGATTGCTAATCGTTACTGTAAGCAGGGACAGCTCTGAGAGAGTGTGTTTTTGACACAAGAGGAAAGAACCACTACTTCCACACTAGCAGGTTGCTAGCTGTAAAGGGGTGCTCTGTTGTGTGTGGAGGTTGTGTGTATGTACAAATGTCAATTTAACCTGAGGCCTTTCTTTCCTCAGGTTTTTTCTCCTTGCATAAATGCATCCCTCCAGGCTGGTGGACAGACCTGACAAGTTCAGCAGCAATCAGCACCCACCACTGTTGGTAGGGTTCGTGTTTGTCAGCTGCTGGCCCAGCACTCTATGTGTGCTGGTATATATGACTTCCCTTCCTCATTAATTCAGGACAAGCTGAAAATACCCGAGATGTTTTGTCTGACTGTAAGTTGTGAGAGGCTTATGTAGAGTGAGGAGGGCAACAGTGGTGGAAAAATCAGGGAAATTACCAGTGCTTTTAACTATGTATCTTCTGTGACTTTGAAAGAATTTCTCAGCCAGAGAATGTATTTTCTCCCTCTTTTTTCTAAACTATTTCTTTCTTTTGCCTTATTAATTGTGGCTCTGCTCCTGCTTCTATTTAAAGCCAGTTGCAAAAAAAATCCATGACTTGACTTTCGTTGGTACAATGTTATAAATCTGAAGAACCAGGTGAGTAGATTACTCTATTGTGAAATCATGCCCCCGTGCCCATTTTTTTGAGATATGGGATAATTCCTGCTCCTGTTGAAAAATCTGTGTGGAGGATGTTAGGTACTTTGTAAAGAACTCCAAATACTCTGCAGGACTGGGATTCATCTTATGAATTGTTACGTATTTCAGTCTGTGTTTTGGAGACCTCTGTATGTCTTCTCTCCTCCTTATGGTGTTCAAAAGTCTATTGCTATGGGAGTGGCACTTGAAGGTGTATTTTGCCCTAAGAACCTGCAATGAAGCAGTTACCTTAGCAAAAGGTAAGGTACCCCAGAACTGAGTAAAAATAACTGAGGCCACCGAGTTTATCTTGTTTGTGTGATGAAATGTTGTCAAATGAAGTGATTTGTTGGAGCCTTCCTTTAACTTCTGTTCGGCAGTAAGCTTAGAGGAAAATAAGATTGCATTATTTTTAAAAAGCTTTATTTGTGACCCAGCTGTTGCCTCTGACCCTCCTGGGCTTAAATAGTTAATTATATTAATGTCCAGTTTGTTTCACTGTAGGTAACACATCAACTGAATACTCTTGTGCATAATCTACTGTATCTTTCCTCTGTTCTGTGTCAATGTATTATGTGTATTTGGATTACAGTTCTTTTTTGTATTAAATTATTTTATGTTATAGAACAATATTTAAGTGAAGCAAAGAGCTAATGAAAGTTGTTGGCGTGTTGGGGTTTTTCTCTTTGCTTTTTTTTTTTTGGATGTACTGTAAATTGTAAACCAAGGATGCCAAGCAGGCTTGGTTCAATGGCTAAAATTATTGTATTACAGTGTAATGCTGATCTAGGCCTTGTCTCAACACTAGAGCACACAGACTTGAATAAAACTGTTATAAAAGTGATTGGCTTTAGGTCTTGAGTACTTGATTTTGTGCTTCAGATAATTTTTAGCAGGTACTTAGAATAGTAGTGGCATTATCTTGCACTGAGGAACTCATCATTTTTCCCAGTACCACAACAAGTTTACCTTTTTTTCTGATCAGCTGTTCCAGCTCTAGATCCTCCATAGGGTTTTATCTTTTTTTTGCTAAAACCCAGGCAGCTTAGCCTGTATGTGTCAGTCCTGACACACAGTAGCTGTCTGCTAACCTACTTCTGGCTTTTCTCTGAACAGGTTACTTAACCTTAATACAAAAATTATATAATTAATATTTCTGTTACGTTAGTTTAAGATTTTCCTATTTATTTAGCATCCCGGTTAGAATGTTAATCTGAATGCCTGAGCTTGGATCTAATAAAGTAGCACATTTTGTGCATGATGACATTCGGTAGATGGTGTTTAGATTCACTTTTGATGCTATATCTTTGTCCCCTGACACCTCATTTAATGAGACGTTGCTGCTTGAACAAGGAACTTTTCAAGCAGCTTTTCATCTCTACTGTTAGTGTGAAAGTCAGAGCAAGATAGTTTTGATTCCTGGGTTATACTTTTGCTCTTCTGTCTGCCACCAAGCCATCATTTAGCTTTCTCCATTTTAAGGCACGTAGCTGCACTGATGAAGGACTGTGCACTACAAAATCCTAAGTTTCAGAGCGGCCTTTGAGAAAGGGATGTTTCTCTAATGCAGTGATGTGCAAGAAATCCTATATCCTTGTACTAGATATGGAGACTGAATAAGCATTGATAGAGTATGACTAGTCATATGTTCTGTTTGAGATGATGTAGTGATGGTTTTGGGATAGACTGGAAGGAGAGTGGGAATGCAAACAAGTTTAATTCATTTTTCATGCCGTTATTTCTAATTGCATTTTTCACCTTTTTTTACAAAAGGTATCTTGTAATGGATTATCTTATAAATTATCTTTCTCTCCCTAAATCCTGAATGTCTCAAACTAAAACAAATATTTCATGTCTATCTTACTTCTGTGATGTTTTACAGAATGGGATTCTGTTCTAAAAGAATTAGATTTCCTAGCTGTAGTTATTCTCCTGTCACAGCCGTGAGGTTACAGTGATGCTCAAGCTTGCATCATCAGGAGCAAACATCTAGATGCATCATGACAGATAAAATTCTGCCGCGGAATACAGCCTCTGTAGAAAACAGTAGGAGCACAAAGCACTGCAGCAGTACCTAAAAATAAAGCTTGAGGTTTTCCAGCTCGGGGAATCTAACCACTTCTAGTAGAGACGGAGGATCCTAAGTGGAAGCTTCTAAAGTCAGCAGGGGTACAAAGTAAACACACCAGCAGATGCTCTAGGCTGAGTAACTTTAGCTGTTTATTTGGTTGATGTGTATGAAAAGGCTGGGCACTACAAATTCTACAGCCCAAATCTGTAGCATGGGCAAAGTTATAAGTTACTTTGATAAATTTATCCTTGAGAATTTATAGGAGATATATCAGAACTAGATTGGATATTGTAGGAACGGGTGCTCTTGTGAGTTTGAGTTCTGGCTTCTCTTTGGGAAGACATTTCCATGTCTAAGAGGCTTTGCTAATGTTGGCTTTTTTTTTTTTTTTTAAAGCTTGGGTTCAAACTGGATTATAGTATTGTGTCAAGTGGAAATTAGAACTGAAACCTGAAATTTCATGGAGTTCTCAGGCTGCATCTCAGCTTCAGTGGCAACTAACTAATTTTTTGCAGATCTATGAGAATTTTGGGGAATTATTTGTTTATTTCTGTAGTATTTGCGGTTTGTTCTCACAATTTGAAAACCTCCTCTTCTGACTGAAAAAGAGAACTATTGCACAGTAAAAGAAGTTTCGGTTTTACTGGGTAATCACATAGAGAAAAGGATTTGCATGTTATATTTGTATACTAATTTTACAGAAAGGAATCTATATATTCTGTGGGGGTTTCAAGTAGATTTCAACATGCTTTGTGGTTCTTAAAACTACTTATTTTGAAATTTTATTAATTGACATGTGATTTACTTTTAAGTCTTGATTAATTTAACAAAGAACAACTTGAAGTGGAATGAAAAGAGGGTAAGATCAACTGAAGGCCAACGTAATATAAAGTAGAACAAGACCATAATCACATTATTAGATATAACCATAGCCCATATACTTTGTGCCTGCAGAATTTGCTCTGAAATTTATTCCTTTCTACTGAAATCATGTTATAGCACGTCAACTTTAATACTAAACATGTCTGAATGTTCAAAAGAGCAGTGAATGAATGGTATTACCTGTCATAATTGCAGATAATATTAAAAGAGCCAGCTCTGATAGATGCAAATGTCTCGGCCCATTGTGTTCCCCAATGGGACCCTGAGCCAGTAGTTGAAGTGGTCATTGTACCAAGAAGCAAAGAGCTATTATTTTGCAGAAGTCTGGCTTTTTTGGTTTTGGTGATCTTTCTGAAGTTTTCTCTGGCTGTCTCTCGCTCTCCAGTTTTTCCTACAGCTATTCTCATCTACAGACTTCAACGGGGCCAAGGAATCGGAGCAGAAGATCAGATGGCAAAAAGTGGGGGAACTAGACGGAAAAGCAGGCAAAATCAGTGGCCAGTTTGACCCAACAGCTTTGGTTTATGAAGTCCTGAAGCTGGTTACCAGCTCTGTTCTTCATTTAGCTAAGTGACCAGAGTATAGTAAAGAGCTGTGATACTACAATTGGACTTCCTGAAAAGGACAGCAAGACTCATCCTAAAAATACTCGCAACCGACATATATCAATGACCGTTTTCCATGTGAGCTCTAGCTGCAGGTGTTTATGTACACTTCACAGGATCGGGATGAAGAGCAACCTGCAACCAGGGAAGAAATGAATGTTTCTTGTACCTTAGAATTGCTTATCAGTGGATAATTTCCAGGCATTTGATCCCATTATACGTCAAAACCCAGGTGGCCCTGATTATAACAGCATTGCGCATCAATATCATACTAACCTTATGCAGGTATCCTTATTTGTATTAAACTATGTACTCTGAGACAATTCTTAAATTACAGAACAAGACCTCGTTTAGGAAGTAGTGAAGTGCATTCAGTTACATGTAGAACTGGAAACGATATAGCTATTTGTAGAAGCCCATCTCTTCTCCAAGATTCAGAAGATGCCTGGGACTATGCTACCTTTCCTGTTCTCATAAGTACTTCAATTGTTTACATCTCCTCTATGCAAGTGGTGCAATTCTGCTGCTGTTTTCCCTTTAAAAAAAAAAAAAAAAAGCCTTGATGACAATGTTCACCAAATGTCTTAGCCACTTAGGTGACTGTTCTTCTTGCTCTTGTCCTCCATCTGGGAGGAATTTGTAATCAATTCCCACTTCATTCTTTAGTAAGGCAGCAGTATGGGAGTGGAAAGGGAAAAAGCTATTTTTTGAGAGACAGCAAAGCAGGAATATAGTGTAGAACATGTGATATTCTCTCAGCTGAATGGAGAGCAAAGAAAGTTGATCAGGCAACATGACAAATACATTTGTGAGTGTATTTACCTGAACACTTAATAGCCATTCTCTAAGGGCTGCTCAAGACTGAGAACATGATGAAAACACTGACTCTGCTCAGGGCATGGATCTGTGTTTTTGTGATGAGTGCTTAGCTGCTTGTAGGAGGGGAAGGCACTCTACGGCGAATGTGACCTGTAATAGAGTGACTTTTAAGGTCCAAACTCTGCTCCAAGGTGTGCTTTTGATGTGCATCTCAGTATTACAGGGTTTCTTCTGCTCCAGGACTGCATTCACCAAACAACTTAGTGTCTGCACATCTGGCTCTTGGCATGGAAGAACCAAGGAAAAGTTGTGATGCTATACTGATGCTGTGTGAAATGTGGGAGGTACTGGAGCAGATTGAGAGGCTGGAAGTCTGTTCAGTGAGGGTAGTGCTCAGAGTGCAAGTCTCAATGGATTTGATGTTGAGCAGATCAGTGATTGTATTAGGTATGAGGAGATGGTAAATATACCAAGCATCGTAACAGCTTGTGTATCGCCACTTGTCATACCAAGATACTCCTTTAGGGGCTGGATATCTATGCCTGCCAGGCTGTAGTGGCTGCATGACATCTGTCTGTTAGTCAAGCAACCTCAATTGCAACAAGAATCCTGCAAGCACATAGAGAACAGGTCCGGGAGGAGAAATTCTGGCCTCAGAGCAGCTAATGCAGATTTATATGTTGGAAATAAAGTGTGGATAACCTTGCAGCTGGGGTTCTACACTGAATGAGTAGGACTTGTAGAGCCAGTCAGAAGTAAGAGGATCTTCTAAGCAGTTGTGATTTCTGAAGGAGAAAAAGAGCCATCACAGAAAAACTGTAGCTTACCTCTTGATCACTAATTCTTACCCATCCAGCTAAATAGTGAATTGATTTAAAAAATGTTGAATAGTGCAAAACTGAAAGTAATGTCTGTAGAAACTTGGAATTTACTTTCCTTCCTTTCTGCAAGTCCTTTCTGTTCTTGTACCTATACTGTCTTCAAGATGTAAATGCTATCTAGTATCTGTCCAGTGTGAGAGGGCTTTCAGGACTAAGAGGGGCCAAGAAGCTGCCATGGGAGAGCCTTTTATTGCCAGTAATGTTAAGTATTGCATGATCAGTTAATCGAGTGTTGGAAAAGGTTTTTCTTTCTTCTTCTGAAGTATGCAGTGGTTGGGTAACTGGTGGCAACCTTGCTGATAAGCTTTCTGGATGGCTAGGGAAATCTGGGGAACAGACCTGCTCTGTGCAACTGCTGTTTTTTCTCTTCTGATAGAAAATTGACACATCTAAAAGATCTCTTTTTCATGCAGTTCTTACTACTTTAGGCTCCATCCCAGACTGGCAGTCTTAACCTTGTTTGAGACCATTTGTAAATTTGCTCGTTCTTCAAAGGTTTTAGTATGCATTGGGATGTTGCCTGTATATATTCAAAACACACAATTGAGAGCAAGGCATGCTGGTCAGTAGCATTCCCATTAACCTCTTTTGTGGCTGAAGCACTACGCAACCATCACTTCAAAAGCCATGGACCTTGTCTATTAGTCCTACAGCTAACGTAGCCGTTTTATTTGCTATTGAGTTTGCTTCAGTTTACAGGTATTGACTGTCTAGATCCACTGTAGTAAAACAGATTGAATCTGTCAGACTTCAGAGTTGGCAGAGCATTTGGTTCCCTCTTCTTGATGTGTTTCTTATGTGGCTCATTACACCCCTTTCTGCTCTGCTATTGAGCTGTCTTCAGAAAGTGGGATGTTTATTATATACATTCTTTTCAGTAGATCACAGTACACAATGCGCCATATAGTTTTCTATTTACTCTGTGTATGGGAGTAAATGCTATTCAGATTATAAGAGGGTCTCAATTTTCTTCAGTTTTATTATCTAAAGTGACCACTTACTAAACTGACTGAGGAAATAGTCTAGTGTTTCTTTTGCTTGGTTGCTAAAGCACAAGCTGTATGGTTTTGTAACCATATTGATTGTGCATCTTGGGAGATAAATCTGTTGGTATTGCTAAAGGTTTTGCAGGTACTGTATGTGACTTGTGGCTGGATTTATGATCTTCTCCGTCTGACGCTTTGATACAGCAGTGGCTTAAGTTGTTTGGGTCCCACAGAGGTATTCCACCCTGACCCCACAGCTGCAGGAATTTGTTTTTGTTGGTATTTATTTCTCCTGTCCTCCCTCAGATATCTCCACGTACTCCTCCCTTTCCAGAATTGTTGGAAAAGTAAGTAATGAGGTAAGGAGGAGGAACTGGATGCAATAGCAATCACATTTATACAGAAAAATGTAAGTTGTGTGTCTGGCAGTGAACTGTTGGAAGTCATGGCCGTTTAGGTTGACACTCTCCTCTTTTCACCTCTAAAGTGTTTTTTGGTTTTTCATATTTACTTTAGGTAAGAAACAGCTTGATTTTTAGATGGTTACTTTGAATCTATTAACTCTTTTTCAAAATTTACTTTTTTTGAGCTATCTCCAATCCAACAGTGTTTGGGATGGCAGCAAACCAAACCAGTCCTGATACATTGTCAAACACATTCTGGCTCTTTTACAATGCCTTGCCCCACTTAGTTTAGCAAAAAGACAATGTGTGGAAAGAGGAGGTAAAGCAATGAAGAGGCAGGCATGGGTGATAGACCCTATCTGGTGATTTCTTTTATCTTTCCTTTTTCTTCTTTCAATAAAGACTATCAGTCTGTGTGTCACTTCTCTAACAACCCACTTGAAAGTGCAGAATAAAATCTGTCAGTAGAAGTGTGAAGACTGAATGTGTTGACAGTGCTATAGATGTGGACACTCCAGTCACATCACGACGAAGAGGTGGGAGCCATGGCTGCAGCTGTGTGCTGCGGAAAGGGTGTTTTTCTTAAATGCGATTGAAAGTGT
Organism: Struthio camelus; assembly: GCF_040807025.1. NCBI lineage: Eukaryota > Metazoa > Chordata > Aves > Struthioniformes > Struthionidae > Struthio > Struthio camelus. Next base: position 44,643,393 of record NC_090946.1, read on the forward strand.
CAAATTTGACTTCTACCCTGTGTCATGGCAGTGTACATGCAGCCACAGTTTCTCCTTGTACAGGTAATGCTGCTGTGTAAGGAACCACAAGAGGGAGCCAGAAGGTAACCAGAAGTTCAGCAAAGGGTGACAGTGGCAGAAACTCTCCACAGCTGGCCTGTTGTAGCTGTCCTTGCTTGGGCACAGGACTGCCTTGCTGCAGAGCTCATAGGCTTTTTAACCTTGAGGAAGGGGATAGCTTTTCCTGTAGTTCAAAGGCATTTGCCTGGCACCGAGTACCGTTACACCCAAGCACCTGGTGGGCACATCTGATCGTTTTAACACAGGCAGGAGAACAGAGAAGCAGAAAGGCTTGTCCAAAGATACTCAGTGAACCTGAAGCAGAGCCTAGATCTTCTGTTTATTCGTCCTTTGTTCTCACTGCTCTTCTGAAATACGTGTGCCCATTACCAAACTCGCAAGCAGTATGGTGCCTGAATGTGTGCAGCGCACCTGAATATTATTATTATTTTTGCTTGTTTGCCTGTGTCTGTGATAGCACATGTATTTGAACAGTGTTCTTATTCTGTCCATGTATGCGCTGTGCTTTTGGAGAGCTACTGTTAGCAGCTGAAAATCAGACCCAGTTTGACCCTGTAGCATCAGTGCTTCCTCTGTGTCTGGAGCTCCCTAGCCTGACCTGAATTCTAATCAGGAAAACAAACTGGGAAATTACTCCAAGGTCGAGGTCTTCACCTGGATCTGTGCGGGTGTGCAGAGGGGGTTGGCTACCCAGCCACAGATGAATCAGAAATGTGCAAATTCTTCTTGATGTTCTTCTCTGTCTCAGTCTGACACTGACTTTATATCCCTTAAAGATCTAATTCATCAACTAGTTACAAGTGTGTCTCCACCTTTGGTTTTTAATACAACTCAGTGACTGTGCCATTTATTTGTTCTGTGATAGGAATAAACAAGGCACTCATCTCTGTCCTCACGTCAGGTTGCAGTTTGAGGCGTATGTGTTAAGCGTTGCTTTATAGTTAAAGGGACAGCTAACATTTGACCATGCAAGGGGTATGGAATTCTTCTCCATCTGCCTGACTATGCGAAAGGCTGCATTCATTTCATGCTCATGACATGATGGGCAAGATTCAACACTAGGCCTCGCTGAAGGTCACTATACTGTCTACATGGCCGCCTTTTAGAAGGAGAATGTTTTGGCTAATGCAATGCCGCTGCAGCTGGGAAGAGTGCTTAAAATAACATCGAGGCTCCAGCTCAGATTGGTAGCCTCTGGCAGCTGCTGCTGCAGATTGCCAGGAAGAAGTGGCTTAAATTTGTGAAACTGTAGGGGATGTTCTTACTGGTGCAGAAATATTGTTAAATGCTAAACACTTTGTGCTATAGCAGGCTTGTAAGTAGGTGGATTTTATGTAAAGATGCAACCTGGTTATAGACAGCAAATTTGTGCTGCTGTTGCTGCTGTGAGGCTGGATGACTCAAGCTGTGATGGTCTGTGTCCTGCTTAAGAACTTGAGAAGGACAAAATTTGCTGCAACGTCTGTTTTATTTTTGGTCTGTCAGGAATGCAGAATAGCACTGAAACATAGATATGGTATCGGGCATTAAGTGACAAAATGAAATAATCTGTTATTATTGCACAGGCATTTGATAACATGGAAAAGAAGCCTTCCCCAGACGGGTCATTGGGTTTAATTTGCTCCAGGTCATGTGGTAACGTTACAGCAGTCATTCTTAGGTGCCAAGCATTTGGTGGCTATGTGTTTGTTTGTAGAGTTGGTTTCAACACATTTTCCAGTCGGTCACAACGCAGAAGCCACCACCCCATTGAAGAGTAATTCTTAGACCTGTTGCACAACTGAAGGATGTTCTATCAAGGCATTATAAATGGGATATTCCTCAGATCTGTTCCCAGCTGTGCCTCACAATTGCTTTGTAACCTTTAGTTGAGCTAGTTAACCTGTATGACCCTCAGTTTTCCTCCCTGCAAAACAAGGGTTTCTGCTCTCCCGGGAGATTTATGGTGATGGAGAGCCTTCTGTGGGAGCAGGGGTTACCTTGCCTCTCTTGAATCCCTGCCCTGTACTGGTAGGTGTGGTGGTGGTGGTGATGGATTTTAATTATAGCAGACTGCATACTCTTCTTGCCACCAGTTGCCTCGCTCCTGGGCAAGCGAACTGAAGTAAACTGACTGGACAGGGCTGAAGGCTGCTTATCGTCAGGACTCTGAACATCAGTAGAGGATGGATGCAATTTTCATAGTATCCACCTTGCATGACCTTTCTAGAATTTGTCTTGGAAGAACCTGAGGATGCTTTTTTCTGCTTTATGTTTTTAGTTATACTCTCTGCCCCAGTCCCTCATCTTTCAGAGTATTCAGCCTTTATTTTAAAAACAGATTAAGATTTTCATGCGTGATTATTAGCAATGCTAAGCAACAAACTTGGATGTAGCTCCTTTGGTGCCAGTTCAGTGCAGGAGAAGAGGAAGTGGGTAGAACAGCGTTAGTAGACAATAAATCACAAGGAGCCCCATGGGTGACACAACTTCCTTTCCATTCAGCACCCTCCGTCACTCGTTTGAGACGGCTGGTGAAAGGGTAGGGCTGTTCCTAGGGTGTTAAGCCAGACAGCAATCACACAGCAAATCTGGGCAGTTCTCTGGTTTTGACCCTTGATGTAGTATGCTGCAGTGAGGAAGTGACCTTGGGCTCTTCGAAGGGTCATACAGCTGCCTATGGGCAGATAAGGGCTGGAAACAGGAGGGAAGCTCAAACGTGCCTGTGTCCCTGATGTCTGGGACTGATAATGAGACTTGCTGATTGTTTCCCTGTCAGTATCCACATGCCTCTTTGGCAGCTGAAAGATAAAAGGGTCTCTGTGTATGGAAAGAAAAATATCCAGAACTTCCATCTGGGTTCTGCAGTCTGAATTGTGTTCGAGCTGGGCTCTACAGAGGAAAAGATAATGTTATAAAGGATCCTTGGGAGAAATCTGCTCTGCTCAGCTCTAGCCTGTATCACCCAGGCAGGGTGGGGGGAGCTGTGGCTACCACGCAGGCAGGAAACAAGTGTGCGCTCCGTCTCCGTGATGAGATCTGGGCTTTGCTGCCCGCTCATCATCAGGCACGCAACCAGTGTGGAAATTGCATTTCAGTAAGGGCTTGGGGTTTGAATTTTACAGTTGGCGTTTGGCAGTTTGGCATGTAACTACCGTCTTCAAAGAGCTATAAAATGCCAGCTTTCTCGGGTGCCACTGGGCTTGAGTGAGCTTCCCATTCCTGCATCCAAACCAGCATTGCCCATAGGGCAACAAAGAGTCTTCAGACAAAGAGGTTTGTATGTCCCAGTCGGGGTGCCATGAAGCCCTCTGACCTGTTGCTAGCTGCAGGAGCGGCAAGCCCACCCACGCTCCATGCATTCCCTTCCTTTCCTCCTCTTGTTTCCATCTCTATCATTCATTCCCCTGATTCTCACCTGGCCTTCTCTTATGGGCCATCTCTGGGTTTCCATGGGCCTCATCTGCCATCGTGTGGTCTTCCAGTTTATGTAGGTGTGTCTTTTTCTATATTTGCTAGTGGATTAGAAATTAATTGGTGTAGATCACATCTATTTCCACCTGAGCTGATTTTTTTTTTTTGTATTTATAGGAGCCAAACACAGACTGGCAAGTAGGTACAAAATAATTATCAGGGTGAGCATATGTGCCTCACTGAACTGGGCTTTGTTCTTGCAGCTGCTTAAATTTGTTTCTGTAATGACTTTTCCTTCCTAATTTTTTTCCCCCTCTGTTTCTATCAAGGCCTTTGTCAGTTTTGTCCCAAGCTAAAGCTTGTGCTGATCTTGTCTGGCAGTGAGTATCGTGATCCAGGCCCCACCGCTGCAAGCTGTGTACCTTCAGCTCCCGAAAATATCTTCCTCGCTCTGCTGGTTTCTGTAAATTGTTTACTGGGTGAATTATCTTGCTGAGCTGTGGGCTGCAAATTGTATTTTCAGTAGTGTGGGTTAAAGCCATTGTACATCCTGAGAACAAGAATCGTTTTCCTCTAGATTTAAGGAGAGGTGGGTAAATGCAGAACAAGTCATGTTCTTCCAGGAAAACAGCTCCGCTCGCACATAAATGGCGACAAGTGCTGCTGACTCTGCAAGGCCTAGTGAGCTGTCGTCGTTTTTGATCTCTGACACAAGAGGTGGCAGAGGGAAGGCAAAGCTGTATGTGAGGAGGGCGCGAGAGAAACACAGTAGGCTGCAGCCAGGAAGATTTAGGAGAGATGTCAGCAAAGCAATTCCAGCAGTAAGGCCATGGAAGCATGGGAGCATGTTGCCGTGAGCTCCTTTCCAGCCATGTGGCTCTACAAATGGAAACACTTGGCTGCCACGCAGATTAGTCAAACGTGGCAGGCATTTCACATGCTTATTTCCTTTCCTGTAAATACGTGTTGCGGAAGAAAGATCATCGCTCTCTTAACTGTTAGAATTGTCTTAATATTTGTTAGAAATCTCTGGCTGCAATTGAAATGGCTGTGAACAATAACTAAAAAGAACAGTTTGTGACAATAAACATTTGAGGATGGAAGGTAGGAGAAGGAAATGGGTAAAATGGCTAACAAATTAAATTCCTTGTGGTGAAGGGGCTGGGAAGTACAAACTTAAGTCCAAGAGCTCTGTAAATGCTGTTTAATATTTCAAATAAGCTCTTATATGGCTATTTTACTGTTCAGAACCTGAGGCAGAAAGAGATTAAAAAACTTTCCCAAGGTGCAAGCTATAAACAGAACTGAAAGTAAAGCCTAGGAGTCCTGCTTCTTAATTACTCTCTCTGACCACAGCTCTCAATTAGATTTTTCTACAAGTGGTCCTGTTTGATGTATACATTAGCTCACTCTCTTGGACAATTGTATTCAGTTGTTAGCAAGGATAATGACATTAAAACAAAATGACTGTGTATCTCTAGAGAGCTACAGGGAAACATATGACGAGCCAGTAAGAGCAGCATTACCAGGAAAATGATAAATGTCATAGCTAGGCAGTGAGTGAGTGAGTAATGCAGCACAAGAACCAGCTTTTTAATGGCCCATTAAGGAGAAGAATGACGGCTAGAAGTTGAGACTGCTTTTGTTTTTCAATAGTAGTTTCCTAATATTGCATTCCACTCAGAGGCTCAGTGGAACGTTTTGTTGTGAATTTCATGGGCTTTAGGTAGCAAAATGGAAGAGGCTGGGAGACTGCCGTAGGGTGTGTAAGGAGAAGATACAGATGGGTCTGAAGTTTTCCTGGGGAAGAACCATCAGTCTTCCTTTTAGCACCCTCCAGGAGGCTGCCTATAGACCTTTCATCCTCTTCCTACTAGAGTTTGGCTCACTGCCTGATGTTACTTAAATGGGACAACTACAGAAGTCTGGGTTTAGAGTGGTCTTTTTGGGGCAGATACTAGTCCTCTAATATATAATAGTGGTGTTATTTCCAACAGCACGTTACGCACTTTAGTATTGATATTGTGAGGCTGGTGTTCAGTATCCCTTCTTCTGAATAAGCAATGCTTTAGATAAATTAGGTGGAACTAATGAAATTGGATACACTGGGAGGAAGAGAGCTAGCTAGCTCAAGGATCCCAAGGACCCATTCAAAATATAGCCTGGGTTGTCTTTTCATTAAGAGCATCTTCCTGAGCATTTCATGTGGTTAATCAGACCTGCAGAAGGGACAAAAACTGGGTAACATCTATGCTTGAGGGGAGAGGAAGGGTATGCAAATATGAAATCTATGAGCTGCAGAAAAGAGAAGGAATCAATAACACAAAATTTAGTGAAACGGATGTCAAGGGATTGAATGTTTTAGAGTATTTACTCCTCGCAGTAATTTGTCCCAGGTTCAGGCCATGCTCTGGAGTTATCCACAGGCATTTGAGGGTGCAGTTTCTATGTAAGATGCCATTCTAAATAAAGCTATATTGATTCAAAGGGAAGGAATAAGCTTTATAGACATTAAAGGAATGGGGAAATGCTGGTTAAGAAACAGAACCACAGAGAAGAATCTGAGGCTGGAACTAAGGGTGTCTGTTAATTAACAAAGTAAGGCTACTACAGAAGGGAAAATGGCAAAATACCATCTGATGGGGAAGGGCAGGGCTCTCCCTCATAACCTGGGGAAGAAAAGTCCCGCTCAGCTCTGCAGTTCAAAATTGCTTAGGGCCTGACATAGCAGTTAAAGGACGTGAATGATACAGAGATGGCCTGAAGCTGTGGGCTGGAGTTGTAACACGTCTGCTACTGCAGGGGGAACGAGTAAGGGTACAGAAGTAGCAGAGGGAACAAAAGGTGCTTTTGTCTTTATCTTGGAAACTGGTCTTTGATGCTCTTCTGCACGCTGGAGATGGGCTTCACTTTGTGAAGCATCAAATGATCTCCAAAACTTGTCTGTGCTGATTTCTAGGTCCTGCTCCTATTTAATTACTGGACTGAACGCATCTTTCTCATACCTAGGTTTTTTGCTGTTTTAGCTCCAATTTCTGAGCTGCCTAAACAGGCAGATGATTGACATGCTAGATAACATCCTATCCTCAGTTTGCACTGTAGTTAGGAAAAAGAGAGGCAAGACAAGACCCTAGCACAATTTTAAACAAAAGGAGAGGAGAGAAGCATCTCCCCTTGAATGGCAAGGAGAGAGGGAGATCACTTTTTTCCTGGGTATGTCTCTCTCTCCTCTCTCTGAGGCCTGTTGATTAACCTCCATCCAATAAAGACGTATCTGAAGAGACCAGTGATATCCTGGGCATCAGTCCAATAGACAAACTGGGGCTCGTACCAACAAACAACAACATGTGAAAGGTTTGGTACTCCAGAAGTGTTGCCTAGGGGTAAAACTGAGGGCAGGGTGGGAACAGCTTGTCCCATGAAAAATAGGCTGAGGAGAGACAGACTTCCCTGAGACAGAGAGCAGGGGCCACACACAGAACAGGCATCTATTGGTCTCCTTAGGTTACCAGGTCAAAATAAGAATTGATAGACTTAATATACAGTAGGGAAAGTCTGATGGAGTGCTATAATCAGCTTAAGGTAAGGGAAGAAATAGCCAGGCTCTCAAGAGCTGTACAAGGGGCTATAGAGACCTTTTATAGATAGGACAGGGATGAGGGAAATAAAATACCTCTAAAGTGTGTATGTGCCTGTGCATTCCTGCCCATCCCCATATGCACAAACGTGTATGTGTGTGCTGGAGGAGGCACCTACACCCAGCTCAGACCAGTTCCTCCATCCTTTATAGTTTCTGGCAGGGAGTTATAGGTGGTGTCTCAGCAGCTTGGGAGGCCATTGAACAAGTGAATTATGCTGCTAGTGAACAACCCAGAATTGCTGCAGTACGCTTCTCAGCATTAAAGAAACCTCCAGCTGAGGTTAAAAATCACAGATTAAAAACAAAACTCCCTCCTCGTTCCTAATGACGTTAGCACTCTTAGTAACACTTGCCTATTATAGAATATAATTCTAAGGGGCAGTTTTGACAAACCAAAAAAATGAAGTGTTTAGCTGCTTTCTGGATCATGCTGCAGCTGTCTGCTTTTGTAAAATGGTTGGTTCTTCTACAGCTAAAAAGGTGCAGTGCACAGGCTACACAAGCGACAATGCCACCTGCATACACCACATCTCCCCCACCCCAGCTGAGTCAGCAGGGTTCAGGCTTAACTCTCAAAATCTAAAATACTATCTGTTTTAGTAATCAAGTGTGGGTATAACAGATCATGAAATGTGGACAAGAGGTTATAAATATGTTAGAAACCTCAAGGTACCCCTTTATGGAATGTTCTGGCTGGAAGGAGACCTTGAAGAGTTTCATCTCTTAGGAAGGGGAGGATTCTGCCACTTGCAAAAAGTGGGGACCGAAACATTTCTGTATGAACAGTGGGTACAATGAGAAGGGAGTTGTTACGTTTTCTGCCCTTGAGCCTCTGGGCTGCAACATTTCAGAAAGCACACGCAAGTTATGATCAAATATATTCTTTTTATTGCAAGAGATGACAAGACAGTTTTTCAGCAGACGTGCAATTGTTGTACCAAAGAGATGGTTGAGCATAAGGGGACAGTTCTCTTTTTAGATAAAGCTACACTTTACTTGGGACTTCTATAATCAGAAAATGTATTTGTAGCAGCTGGATACTCCTGTCTGTGAGAGCTTTTTGGATCTACATCAGACTTTCAAAGGTACAGGCTTCTTAAAATATCTGTGAGATACCAGACTCTAATGTCAGACTAAAGTATGTAACATATTGCTGTGTAGGTAAATAATAAATAGCACCCTTCCAAAACTGTCACCTTCTTAACAGGAACAGTTTAAAAAAAAAAAAAAGTATTCCTTTTCTGTGAAATTTATCATCCTTCAGTGACTGCTGGGTGAAATCCACTGGTTATACAAGGAGTGAGAATTTACACTCCCACTGTCCCTTCCTAGTCCCTGTCCACCTCCCACTGCAAGTGACTGCCAGCTTGCCCCTTCATCCTGGGATCACATCACCGAGCTGGGGTGAATTTCTCTCAAACTTCATAGCTTGCCATTGCCGATCAGCCCACCCACCGCTGCTCTCTGCCACTTCTGCACAGGCTGCAGTCTTGAAAGTTGCTCTTAGCCTTCTTTTAAGATTTCACAGTGGCTCTTCCTGACACGCTAAAGGTGCCTCTGATTTACAGAGCAACGTTCCCATAAGCCTGGACTTTGAAGATCACTTTCAGATTCCCTGCTACAAACAGATATCCTGATTCATCTTTTAACCCATCTATGTGCTAGAAGTAGGTTCTTTAAAGTTAGAAAATGAAAGGATTAACCCCTTCTCGGGTGATTCGGTCTTGTCTGCCTTCCTTTCCTCACATACGTGTCTGTGAAAGAGGGGATGTCCAAAGCTTCCAAGTCCCGAATAACATTCCATTGTCTTCTCTGCAAATCTACCAGTGTAATGGTGAACCCATAACAAAGCACAAATGTGCACCGGATTGGACAGGTAGAATGGCAGTGGTGATCAAATTAGATCAATATTGATATTGATCTATCTGCACGCTTCATACAGTAAATGGATATTAAAAAGGAAGGTGGAAGTCTCCAAAAAGAAGTACATGAAGGGAAAGTGATGGAAACTTTTCCAGTGATCGGAAATATGGAGGTTCTTGGGTTCCCTCTACAGGTTTGGGGATTCAGGGACAGAAACAGCTGTAGTAGTTTAAAGCTCTGTGTTTGCATGGAATTGAATTAGCTTTTTGAGGTATTTCCTGCAAGCCAAATCAAAACAGATTATTCATCATATTCATCCCGTAAGTATATGCATGTGTGCGCTTATCCTGGAATAGATTCAGAATTGCTGAGATGTTAACAAAAAAATTCTCACTGAAAAAACACAGTTTATGTTCAGCCTGAAATGTTTTGTTCACTTATGGTAGAGCCAACTCATGTTGGCTAGCAGTTCTCTAGCCTCTACGCCATGGAATCTGTAGCCACCCTAAAAGACAGATTAGGAGAACATGGCTTTAAGTGAAGAGGAAACAAAACCCTCTCCATATTTCTTAAAAGAGCATTTTGGGCAATGGTGCAATGACCCAATTTTCTGTTGTCTTAAAAGTGACTGTAAAAAAAAATCAGAGAGTTTCTTGCTTATTCTTTCTCAGTGTCATTTTCCCAATCAGATGTGTTCAGCTTACAAGTGAACGTTGCTTTTTGTCTTAGCAGAAAAAATGCAATTTAGAAGGTGACAACTTGTTCAATCTGCTTCTGATAGTGTTACCTCAATAAAATTTCTACTATTAAAGCTTAGGTGACCAGATTATGGAGGATGTTGAAAAGCTAACAACCAATTTGCTGCATTGCTGAGTCTATCTTTGCTTATTGCTGCTATACTAATTCCTTCAGGCAGAATTTCATGGAGAGTTGTTTGAATTCTTTCCCATTTAAATACATATATGTGTAACAGTGAACGGATGCTGCAAGGCCTTTTCTTTCTCTGATATCTAATCCTTTGCTTTGGCAAAGTAAATAATGAGATACTTTGGCAAATCTGATTAAGCTCTGAGTCCCTTTTTAAATGACAGGAGATCAATGCTACTACCAAATCCATTAGACAGTTCTTCACACTTCAGTTGTGCTCTCTCTATGATATATGAGAAAGAACAGAGGGGTATTTTGGCTATTATAAAGAAGCACTTTATTGACTCTTCTCGTGTTCCACTTTCTCTTCCTCGCTCTAAGGCTCTCACATATTCCAGACTCCCAGGGCCTTGAATCCTGGCCAAGTGGCCAGAGTTGGCCAGAGACTTGGGATGGAGGAGAGATTTTGTCCTTAGATCTCTTTAAGTCAGACTTGAATCCGTCAGAAGTACCTGGAAGCTCTATCTCCCATTTATTCTATGTTAAGTGGGCTGAAGTAGGTCTCAGTTTCTGTTTCAGTTTTTGCTTTAATATCTATTTTTTGCTGGTATGCTAATAACTTCCACAGTCCCCAGACAAGAATCAGGGCACTGCAGCTCTGTGCATACATTACAATTCAGTTTTGTAAGAGTCTTTTGAGGTCTTGTATCCATTTTCAAGCCAATGATTGACCATGTGCAAGGATAAGATATAGACTTATGGATAGAAATGAATTTTCTTCTCAAACCAGAGCAGAGGGAGTTTTTCTGCACAACTTGGTGAAGAACAGAGACTTGGCTCTAGAGCTCGCACACTGCAGACTGGACTCTGTGGATGCTGGTATCTTTTTGTCAAACAGATCTCTCAGGTAGGGAATTTTCTTTGTTTTTGTAAAAATAGTTTTGGTGTCCATAACATAGCATGTTTGTTGGCAGTGACCTGCTCTCCCCATTCTAACTGCCAAGAAAAACAATTTTGATATGATGCAACGGTACCTTCTAGTCAGCACCAGTTACTGCTACAGACAGTCTTAAAAGGAAGATCCACTACTAAACAAGCTGTGGACGCTGAATTCCTTTTTCTCCACCAGAGATGATGCGTCCAAATCAGGGGGTCACTGAGAGAATTTAACTTTCTATTGCCAATGCTAATCTGCTGTGTGATTAAATAAATGAATTCAGAATTTAAGACTCTCAGTTAGCTATAACCGAGACATAATAAGTTTCCTTTGAGAACAGGAATAGAGATAGATAGGAATAGAGTGTTGAAGCCAGGAATAGCAATTTTGAGATGACTGTAATTTGCTTGTATGTCGTTATAAAACGTGAATAAGGGAGGCAAGGGAATTCGGTGTGCAACAATGTTCTGAAAGTAGCCTAAAATGTATTGCAACTGCTGTCAGGGACGGTGTGTGGGAATGGTCTCTAGTTATTAGAGCAGGAGCCAGCAAGCCAGGACTCGAGATGTCTTTTCCTTGCTGCGAATCACTCCGCCACTATGGGCAATTCTCTTAGGTTTTTGGTCCTTAACTTTGCTCATCTGTAAAACAAAGATGAATACCTGTAGAGGTGTTGTGTTGTGTTGTGAGGACATAATTAGTCTGTTACATGCTTTGAGATCTCAGAGGTTAAAGGCAAAGTGTTCTATTAATTCTGAAAACGAAGTATGCAAATAGATGCACATTCGTTCTTGTTTGTGGTATGACATCACCATCAGCCAACCTGAGAGCTCCATCTGTATCCTGCTTTCTGTAACCACTTTGTAATTATGTCTCATTGGACAGCATTTTTGTTCAACAACTCGCTGCCTTTTTCTTGCACCAAATGAATTATTCAGCAGCAGATTGTGTTCTTGTTTTTAACAAAGCAACAATGCTGCATGCTCATAGAATTCCTTTATAAGTGTGCTGGAAACGTTATTTGCTAAATTCTTCTGCCTGCAATATAAGACTGCGTTAGTTCAAGGCACTGAGAAATGAGGCTCAGCACTGCTGAGCAGTGACACTGCATGTCACTGCAGTGACACGGGCCAAGTAAAACAGGGAGCTACAGAACTAGGTGAAAAGTCCCACTTTTACCCCTCTGAGCTAGTTTTCAGCAAGGCGCTTGTGGGCCAGATGCTAAATCAGCATCATTTCCTTGAATGCCATGGGGAGATGCCAAAATTTGTCTGGGTCCAGCCCGTGTTTTCAGGATGGATACTTGGTGTTTTTGAGATATCTTTAGCTCACCGCTGCCAGCAAGAGTGGTGAGTGTTTGGATCATTTCCCCTCTAGGCAGAAGCTCAACGCCACTACGCTGGGTCATGAGGGTGGACAGAGTTTGCACATGCAGCACACTCTCTGTTTGATGAAGGTGCATGCGTGCTTGTCACTGGCCTCCTCACCTGCGCTTCAGAGGTACTCTCAGATCCCCTGGTTGCCTCCAGATCTCACATACAAGCAGCCATAGCAAGTTTTATACCATCACTGATAGTCTTGGAGAGATGGAGACTTTCCTGTCCTTGCAAGCAATGACCTCGCCTCAGGTATTAACACCTTTTCTTCCTCTTGGCTGGACCATCACCAATAAACCCGGGCACGGAGCCTGCAACAGGCAGGGCAATCTAGCCAGCATCGTACAGCACAGCTTCATGTAACCGAGTGACTACAGACTTGACTCTGCTCTTGCCACTCATCTTCCACTGAATATCAGATCCACTTCAAAGCTGGCCTAGCCTTGGATTTAAGTTGTTCAGTGATGTTAGGGAATCACTTCAGGGCTTTCACAAACCTTATGCTGTTTCCATATTGTGCAGGACGCATTTCTTTGGTGTTTGTTAAAGAAGGAAACCCTGGAACGTGTATATTCAAACCCCACAAACTACTAAAACACACTTTGTTGCACACAATTTTCTCCTGCAAGGTGAGAGCAAATGGCAAGTAAATATCTTTCTGAATGACACTGAGGTACTTATCTGTGAGTGCGGGATAAAAATCTATGAAGGCAAGAAGAGAAATCAAAGCATAATCTTCTCTGCAATCTGGAAAAAGTTTGCTTAACCTTGTCCTTTTTTTCCCCATCTCTCCTTGATTTTCATTTCCATTGATCAGCTTCTAGGTTTCTGTTCATGGTCAGGAGCATGATCTGCTAAAAAAACCAAGACACCCAGAAGAGCCAAGGATTCAGATCTATAGCTTACACCAGCTTGCAGGGTAAGGAGAGTAACATAGTAGCTATGGATTATTGTGCTATTCTTAAATGCTCACATCTTGCTCAGGCGTTATTAATCCTACATGTTTTGCATAATTTGAATGTGCCTGATTCTTCAGGGTGATCTAGAATGGCAGAAGGAGTCCCTCTGTGTGGTGAAACACAACTGTGAGTGATGGTCCCAACGGATTGTGACACTCATCTATCAAACAGTACTTTTCTCAGCCACAAAAGCACTGCAGAGCCCTATTAAATGCAGATCTTATTACCAATACTACAAAGAGTGGAGCAGGTGTATTGATTTTCATCAATCCAAAAGCTGGCACTTTATCTCAGAATCTTATTTTCACTTTATCTTGAAATTTGACTACACATACACTCTAAAGAGTAGAGAGATGCAGATCTGATCATTCTGAGGAATAAGAAATGTGACTGCTGATTTCCTGAAAGCTAATTACTTCTCAGTCAAATGGGATGCAATTCAGTAAGCAGTGCTAAATGTTGTAGCTAGGCGGGAATAGTTGGCCACATAGATACAAAAGGACCTGATGGCAGCACTGCAGAAAAGGAGCTGGGATGAATCAAAGCAGTCTGGGGCAAGACTTGAATGTGAGTCAACGATGTCTTGCTAGCGCAAAGAATGCAAAACTTCTTAATGGAATGTGTAAGTAGGCCTGTCAAATACAGGACATCTGAAATAATGTTTCTGTTCTGTCCTGCACTGGAAGAGCACACCTGGAGGACTGTGTCCTGTTTTCAGCACTGCACTCCGAGAAAGATGTGAATCAACTGGAGGAAATCCAGAAAAAAGCAATGAAAGAAACCGGAGAGCCAGAATACTTGATCACTGGAAGACATGTTGATGAAAGATGAAAGATCAGAGTTATGTAGTCTAGAGAAGAGCTTTTCAGAAAAAGCTGAAAGACTGCTGCAAAGAGGGAGAGAATATACTTTTTTGTCATACTCACTGTAGCTAAAACAAGAAGTAATTGGTATAAATCATTGCAAAGGAGATGTCATTTAAGTATTAGTAAAAGCCTCTTAACTTGCAACTACGAAGGCTGGGGTATTCTAGCATAGGAGGCTTTTAAGAACAGATTAGACAAACATTTTTTAGGAGTAGTTTAATGTGATATGACATAATTGCCTTAAAGCAATGAGGTGATGCAGGTGCTCTTGTAAGGATCTTTCTCAGTCCCAATTTCAAAACTAGTATTTCCTCAAGTATATGGTGTGAGATGATATGGTTTGGCCTGCTCTTCATGAGCAGAGCTGTTGCAGTCCTGAAGGGAATCTGTGTTCTGGCGATGCGTGGAAATGAGAGCTCCATCTTGGCTTTGAGATCCTGTGCTGTGTTTGTAGAGCTGGCAGTAAGAAAGAACCATCTTTTATTTGTTAACTGAGCCCATCTGACATTGGATCACAGGGTTGTAGTCATTTGGGTTCCCTAGAACTCCATGCTGGTCTCTAGACTTACAGCAGTTGGAGTGGAAAATGTCTGTTCCACATCACTAAAAATAAGAGCACTATCTCTCACGGATAGCACGTGTCTTAGAGGAAAATCCACTGCTTGAGAAGAAAAACTGAGCTTGTTTTATAATGTGAACCCATACTAATGACACTGTGGGGTTCCTCATTTATTTTCCTGTTGATTTGAATTCTGTGTATGCTATAAATAGATGATTTTCCTAAGCGATAGTAGTGTATTCCTAGCCACTGATCTGAGAGTCAAGCTACGCAGTTACCTGTAATTGCAGATCCAGACATACAGCTCTTCACCTTATTCTCTCGAATGGAAGTAGTTTTCCAGAAGCCTGTCAGGATAGAGTAAAGCTTTCCTCCCCTTACTATGGTGGTCCAACACAGCTAGTAAGGACACCAAAGGTAAAACGTTGCTTCTGTTCCTTGAGCAAATGGATATGGCAATGAGGTCTCTCACTGATTCTCTCTATGGGGATAATGTTGTACGTTAGGCTTTGTGAGCAAACTATTATTAGCCCCTCTGTATTAGTCCCTCCACCTTGCCGAGCTGATGTCAAGAGACAAATCTCCCAGGCTGATAGCCTTATTGAAGTCCACTGAACAGCAGCTTGAGCTTGCCAGGTTGAGGTGAAAACCTAAGTTTGTAGTGCTGCTGTGATAGAGTTCATGTTGGTTTGGTGATGTCTGAGGCAGGTTTCTCTCTTGTTCAGCCCTTCCATCTTGCTGGGCTGGGGACAGATGACAGGAAGCCACTGACTGGATAACTACTTTTCTAGGCTTATATCAAGGCCCATGCCTGTGTAACATGTTGTCAACAGACAGCGTTGCCTGCCACAAGCATTAAGAAATGATGAGCTGAGCCCCTCAAATCATGACAGCTTAAAAAAAAAACTCTCAGCTTTTTACAGTCTGCCTGTTGATGTTTGGAGTTCTTAAAACTCAGGTTTTAAAGGGCTTTTAGAACAAGCACATACCTCTGCCTCAGGGTGACAGCCTAGTCCCAGCAGCAAAGCACCAAAGAGTAGGGGACTTGTGAACTGTGAGAGTTGGCAGGGGGATTACACCAGTCGGGGATCAGCGCCTGTCTTTGAGTTGCCCCTGCAGCGTGCTGAGCTGATGTCAAAGGGACCAGCCTCCGGACCACAAATGGTTCACACATCTGTTCTGCCCAGATGATGCCGAGACCCTGGCTTTTTGTGGGCATTCTCGCTTAGCTCCCGTACCTTGCTCAGCCAGGGCCATCAAAGGGACCCTGTGAAATGGCTCAGTATCTTGGCTTGCTAAGCTTATTTCAGGGAATGTGCTCATGTGCTCTCTCTGAGTCAACGCTCGGAGCTTGCCAACAGGCAGCCAAGCCACAAAGATAATCTACTGAATTAGGCAAGCTGTTGGCTGGGACTTATTCAACCTCAGGAAGATGCAGGGGAGCAGCTCTGAGTGAGGGAATATACCATTTACACGTGGCTGCTTTTCTAACCACATGTTTGTAGAAGATAATAAGAAACAGCTGGGTTTTTATCTGTTGCCAGAAAGATTTGGTGTAACCTAATATGCTGCTGCTGCTGTGTGAAATGGAGGAAGGCTGCAAAGTCTGTAGCTCTATTGGCCTTTTCCAGCAAGCTGATGCCACAGTCCTTCCATCCCATGACTCTCCCTGAGCCTGTTCCAGGCTGTACTAAGCTGCCTTCTTTGGGTTGCCATTGCTGAATGAGAACCAGATTGGCTGCAAACCATCCACTATTGCTTAAAGGAAGTGAAAACCCCCTGTGTTTTCAACTGTAAACCTCCAGCTCTCTTTGGTAAGCAAAATCGGAGAAAAGCTTTGTCCATCTGCTTCATTCTGAGTAATCTGAATATATACTTCTTTTTTTTCTAGCAGCCATTAAAATGCATTTTAATCCTAGTATCACATGCTCCATCCCAGTGGCAGCAGCATTTTTTGTCTAGAACAAAAGTTCAGGATGCTGCTGCAGGAGGGGAGCAGGGTGTGACTGCACCTGAGTTTGAATCACTACTGAAGCAGAGGCATCTCTGTGGACAGCAAAAAACGGCCTGCTCCATCCCCCCTCCCCCCAGCAAGCTGGCACAGCAGCCTGCTTTGTTGGCAGCTTTGGCAGAAGGGCTGGGAATTTAAATTGATCAAGGAAATTAAACTCCCTTATCAGCCTTGAAAAAAACTCTCAGTTGCTTTGTTTCAGGTCCTAAAATAACTCTGTCCCCAAAGCAGAGAGTGAAGGTGAGTTATTACTGGCTTTTAAACTGATGACCCTATGTGTGTCCCCCCGGTGCTGCTGCCATGTGTTTAAAAATACATCAAGACAAGACAGTTAGTCTGTCGTCTTGTTCACCAGATAGAAAACAAACAAAAAAAAAAGGCAAAGGAAAGAGATCAGTATTCAAAGGTCCAGCAGACAGTCCAGGTCTCCTTCCTGTGTCCTCAGGAAGATGTCAGTCTGTCTCACCATTCCTCCCCGGTCTCCAGGGACAGAGCTGTGATGGGGGTCCGATCATCCAGATGTCCAAGTCCTACTTGGCAGCCAGCACGTGGCTCAGATGGGAAGACTCACCACTGGCTCCATCTTTTCATCTTTCTACCATGTTCTGTATCTTTATTTTCTCTTTCTCTCATGTTCTACTCCCTGTTGTGTCTCCCATTCCAAAAATACCTCCTCCCTATTAGAGTCAGAGCACACCCTTGCTCCTGCCGGTCTCTGAAGGTAATCCCTTCAGACTTCCAGGTTACCAGGTATCTGTCTCACTTTCTCCTCTATTCCTTTTCCCACCCAAACTCTCTATCTAGAGATATTCTCATTAAAAATCTTCTCCAGACTTCTCCTCTTAACTCTTCTTGGCAGCCCCCTACTTCTGTCTGTCTTCTTTCTGACTCCAACAGGATCTCAAGCCATAAATTGAATCTGCTTTGATTCATTTTTTTGAGACTTTTCATTCAGACCAGTTTTCACATTCAAGGAGCTCATAATTCCCTTTGAATTTGTCTCCCTTCTCTCCCTCCATAGGGAGCATATGCGGGCAGTTATGTTCACTGCAGATTCATGGCCAAATGAAAGCCGACAGAACCGGGAACTCATTAAAGCAGTAATTGGTAAAGAAACATTTGCCCTGCTCTCATTTCAAATGAGTCAGCTCTGCTGCTGTTATCAGTAGCTGGGCCTCACCTGCTCCAGTACCCCTTCTCCTTCTCTCTTGCTGCTCAGAGGTGAAGGTGGGACATGCCTTTCCGGTATAAATCAGTGGGATTTCAGTGCTGTGGAGAATGCAAAAGTATTTTGTGATTTTTTTATATTCAGTGCACTTGGTCTCCTCACTTTGCCGTATTCTTTTTACGGAGCTATAGTGTTGTCTGGGAAAGAGAGAAGAGGATGGTGCTACAGCTATTTACATTGAATTGTCCAGTTTGGACTAGGCCTTTTTTTGCAATAGGCCTTTGGGATTTAAATAAGCAATTACCATGAGGAAATACATTTTCTGAAAACATAGGAGAATTGTCAGTGACTGGATATTAACTTTTAACAGTGAAGCTCCATGGGGAAGGCTTTAAAGAAACAAAATGTGAAAAAAACTTATTCTGCACTCCAGGACTTTCCCAGGATGGCATTCCACCTCAAGATTTTTGCTGCTTCTCCAGTTATCAAAAAAATACTAGTTTTGTTTAAAAAAAGTGATTTTGTCTGGCTACAGTGATTACTGAGCTTAGTCCTCTTTTCAGCGTGAATTTAGGTGCCTGTGGCAGGACACAGATCTAACCCCAGAATCCAAAGAGCTGAGGTGGGCAGTCACCCCAACACAGAATTGGTGGCAGAAGAAACTTTCAGGAATGCCCAGAGTTACGTGAAGCCCAGAGTCTAGAGCAAAATCCCCACAGCACAAATCTGGGACCAGCATTTTTTCACCAGTTGAACCTACTCGCTAGTTACCATATCCTCCCTGTTCCTCCTCCTCTCTCCTTGCGCTTCTCCTCATCTTTATTTTAATTACTTGAATTTTCACGGGACAACATCTCAGGTAAACTTTTGGAAAAAACTTCTAAAAGCAAAGAGATTTGAGTGCAGAAACAGGCTGCCTAGGAGGTACTAACGTCTCCACTACTGGCAGTCAGTAAAAACATAGCAGGAATGGTGGAGGTAGAGCAGTTCCTGCCGCGAGATGGAGCGGGCAGTCTCACAAGGTCTGAGCTGGCTCTGCCATGTATCATTCTGCCCTCAGGGCCTCTCCACTGCTCCCTGCGGCCTCCTTGTTGTGCACTCGCACGCACATGCACACACACATGCAATGAGGAATCACTTCAATGTGATT
Organism: Struthio camelus; assembly: GCF_040807025.1. Lineage (NCBI taxonomy): Eukaryota > Metazoa > Chordata > Aves > Struthioniformes > Struthionidae > Struthio > Struthio camelus. Next base: position 44,662,263 of record NC_090946.1, read on the forward strand.
TCATGTCAAATTCCAGCCTATATTAATAGTAACTAGGTCTTTTCCTTAAAAGTGATTATTTTCTTGACAGAGTTCTTTATATGATTTTTTTTTTGCCGTCTTCAGTGCCCATATTTTGAATTTTGGATGTCAGTATTTCACAGTAGTTAATATTAAACCTTGTACAGGATTGAGGTAAGCCAGAGTCTGATACAGTTTTGATTTCTAGATCTAGACAATATGCAAGACAACATATGCCCATATACTGCTGTTAAGTCAGCTTCCAGGAGAAAATCACATAATAATAAAGAGAAGACACTGGTGAGTTAATCTTCCATTGCTGCTCTAGACTGTAGTAGGCAACAGTGAGTTCTTGTGAGTGCCATATTTCAGAGAGATGTATAACAGGAGCCTGAGCACTCGTAATCAGTGAAGATCTAGAGGAGCTATTTGTCTGAGTAATGGTGTTGACTCCACAATGCCAGAGCCAAGTTCATCTTACTATTGCCTAATTCCCTTGCCAGTTCCAACTGGCTATATTGCAGGTTTTTTCCTCACCAACGATGGTTAGTTGCCAGAGGCAGCTACTAGCTGGCATGGATTCATACTCCCCAGCGGGTAAAGCAGAGTGAAGGAGAGCCCTCTGGAAGGAAACAAAAAGTTGTGAAAATTATTACAGAGCTGCAACTATTTACAAAGCTTGGCTGGTGATCAAGGAAGGAGAAAGGCCCCAGGTAGGGCCTATGAAGTCAGCCTTTCTTGTAATGCAGCTTCATTCTGTGCTGCCATGGTTGAATACTGCAGCACACTGAACTCACAGCTACAGCCAGGTCTTTTTCCTTATCCAACATGAATAATAATTTGGCTACATGGGGAAAAATGTGGCTGCTCATTCAGCCCACGTGCGTGCACCACAGCACAGCTGTAGCAGGCAAGAAGCAGGCCCTGGGCTTGTCCAAGGCAGGGAGTAGCATGGTCCTCACTTCTGCATCAGGCAGATGCAGCCTCAGGACACACTGTTCATTGCAAAGTGGATGTGGGGAATTCAGAAATACTGTCTTCTCCTCTTAATTGGTGGATGAGTCAATTTATTACACGGCTCCCCATATTAGTTAGTGAAAAAGATTTGGAGTCCAACCAGTGAATTGCTCCTGTACAGTTGTGCTAGGAAGAGGGAGAAAAAAAGTGTATTGTGTTTCTTTATGTCCTGCCTCATTTCCACTCTTCCTCTTTTATCTGCCCTCTTATCTGTAACACGACAGATTTTTTTCCATAGGCAAAGGAGAGTGGGTATGGGACTCAGGTAACGAGGTTATTTCCTGGGCTACATAGCCTCTTTTTTGCTGTAGGCACAGCTTTCCTGGCTGAAGAGGGTTTGAGCTGGCCCCTTGCTGTGATGAAGGGGACCTCCGTCTCTGGGACAGTCAGAGGTTTTCCCCTCCCTGCATCTTTGGGACCGCGTACTCCCCTCTCCCACCTCACAGGCTGCTAACTGCTTCAAAGTCATATGTTGCCACAGGTCTCTTCTCATGCTCTTATCAGGCATCTATGAATTTACCTGTCTTAAGTTGTAGCTATAAGAGGTCTGATGCAGCCGGGAGGGTATCCTGTCTTTTCATCACCTTCACTGAGGTAGCATCAAGCCTGTTAGCATGCTAGTATAGCCTGCAGCATTTAGTAATCCAGCAACTCTGAGCTGAGCAAACTCCACTCAGACTCTCTGGAAACCATTTCATACCACCTGCAGTGATACAAAGTCCTACTAATTGGTTATGCAAATCCATAAATAGTCTTCGTGAACCTGTTAATTAACTGCACCCTCCCAAACATCCCATCTGGGTGGCACGCTGGCCTACCACTGTTCCTCCATGTTTAAATAATCCCTGCCCAAGCCTCTAAACTACTGCACAGAGCATGGAATTTCACAGTAGAAACTCTGAAGGAACATTGGGGTACTTCAGGGTGCAGAAGCAAAGGAGAATAAACAAGCAGAAAAGAGGAATAGTCAGGGGGGCCTGTGTGAATTTGGTTTGATTTCCCCCTTGTTTAGCATATGCTCTTCCCCTTCCCTCCTCCTGGCGCCTGCCAGAAAAAGAAATGGAAAAGGGTGCGATCGAGGGATTGAGCACAAAGAAAACAATGCCAACAAAGCATCTGGAGATCTCACATGACCCACTACTAAAAAGTAGCTACTTTTGGGCCAGCTGTGCTGTAGTTTGGGGAGAATATTTATACAAATGAAACTGATGGAGGAATTCTGGGAGGGCAGAATGGAGTTGCACTGCTAGGAGATTACTTTGCACTTGAGATCTTACTCTTCATCTTCTGGGTTCCTGGGTTCATTTTGCCTTCAAATAAATTCTGAAAACCAGTCATGCCCTCTTTTTAATTTAAATGAAGACTTCTGTCTTGTTCAGGCCATTTTTTACCAATTGTAGTGGTTAACACATATTTGAAAAAAAATTCTGCAGCCAGCATGTGTTTGTGTTCTCCTTCTGACACTTCAAAAAATGATTGTGCTGAAGGAAGGAAGTCTCCCCCTCTTTTGCCCTCTCTAGCTGGAAAAATCACCTCTAATCTTACTGCCCTTCTTCCTGCTGTGTATCCTGCCAATTAAAACTGGGTCTTGTTATTAACTGCAAACAGTTTGGCCGTGCCTCTGGTCAGGTTTTTTTCTAGTTTAATTCTCATTCTATCCATGAACCTGGATTTGGCTTGTAATTTGCATCCCATGATCAGCTCTCTCTCGTTTTGCTCTCAGCTCTTGCTTGCCGTCAGCCTTCCTACAGCTCTGCCAGGCATCTGCCATGCCATTTTGTTCCTTCTGTTTTCATATGCGATAAATGAATGGGACTAACTTCAAAAGAGCTGGTACTTTGTGTGTGAGGTGGAACGGGAACCACTGTGGTTCACCTTTGTGAGGTGTCACCTGTATCCACATCTACATGGGGTGCGAACAGTTGCTCCCACTGTGCTGGAGACAGGTTAGCTCTCATAACTGGAGGTCAGTACTCTAGGTTAGTTAATACTCTAGGTACCTGGAAGGGCCTGTCCTCATTCCTTCTATATTCTGTATGTTGGGAGCATACACACATACCACCAAGCTGAGCTGGAGCCTCTTATCCTTGTTTTGGCTTTCAGGGTGTGTAGTCTCATACTGTCATTCAACTGCTCCACAGAAAAATATCTCCAGTTTGTAGTAGTACCACCTCCAATAGAGTGTCCTTTTCTGACTTTTCATGGTGTTACCAACTCCTTACAGCAGCGACTGGGTAACTCAGGTCGGATGGGATAGCCCTATACCCACACCTCCATAGCCAGCTGTTAAGGACTGCTCAGTGGAAGAGGTGTGCAACTCTATTAGACTGTGAGGTTCTTGATGGACACATGCGCCTTGATCCTCTTACTGATGTGAGGTGTGATTATCGTTACACCAGCCTAACCAACACAGTTCTGCTTTTAGGAACTGGTCCATCTCTTGGCACAGAAGCCCACTTCCTTTCTCCTACTTCTCAACCTAGCTTCATATGATTTATGGTGGCCATTCCACTGAGATCTTCATTCCCTCTATCTTTCCGCCCTGCTGCTGAATGACTCTCAAGTTTAGATCACTCTTACCCAATCCCATAAGAAAAATCTGTGTTTATAATGAAGAACAGTCCACTAGTCGTATAGAAAATTGGACCCAGTTCTTAGTATGGCACTTAGCTAAGTCTTATTACCTCTTCACATATCTCTTTCAGTGATTATAAAACAAACCCATGACCTAACAGCAGGACCTGTGTATTAGTTCTTGTAAGCGCACTTTACAGCCAACTGCTTTACCAACCTATAGAGAGGATCATGGGCTGTTTTTTTTTTTTTTGTTGCCTGCCCATAGTAAGATTTCTGAGGGGCTTGATATTAGGTTCTTTTCTTTATGGCTGATCCTTATTTCACTCTTCTAGAAGTTTCCTGGTAATGCAGTTCTTGGACGAAACCACCAGTAGTCTTGGTATTCTTAAATTCAGCAGTGACCAAGAGATAAACATGCCCATGTTCTTTTAGGGTCTTGCTCCTCTACAGCTGACGCGCTCTTTCCTGTGCTGGATGTCCAAGACTTTTTGGAAGTTTCCAAGGCTCTTCCGCACTCCCTCAACACATGCAGTGGAGGTGGTGATGTGCCTGCACAACTTCTTTCCAATTAGACTGCAAACTGTGCTGGGTTGGTTCATAATGCAAGGCATGGCTGACCTCTGTGGGGAAAGCACAGTCCACAGGAACTCTGTTGGCTTTGATAGCATTGCTGCTGTCTTGCCCACTGAGGTGTGCAGGGTCCCGAGATGGAGTTTTGTCCGTGTTTCTCTCATGTTCTGTGTCACTGTGGAAATATATAAATGCTGCATAGTTGCCAAAACAGTCCTTGAGTCTGTTTTCTCTTTGGTAATCTTCTCATTCCTGCCTCTGCTGTGAGTGTTTACTGGTTAGTGTTATCTTCAGTGTGCATGTATGTAAGGGCAACCATTTCAGGCAGATAACAGATTGTGGTGTAGTCACTGGAGGCTCTCTGAGGTCTTGTCCATATGTACATTCACAAACTTCCCACAGTCCCTCACAGTTTAGAGTGCCCCTGGGGAAGGGAGGCTGAGAATTGAGGAGGCTGTATTTTGGAGTGTGCTCTGCCCCTTTTGCATTAACACATACATGGCACTGATGGGGTGACAGCACGTCACTGTGGCCATTGCTAGACCTGAAACTGTTTCCAGACAAAGTGACAAACCGTAGACATATATCCCCAATGACTGGAAAATGCCCTTTCTCTCACACTGAGGTGATGAGAGACAAGTCTGCCTCTGCTTGCCTGAGCTTTCCTGGGGCAGAGACTTGTTTGTGTGGAGCGTTTCCTCTCCTCTTGCATGGCCTGCAGGATGAATCCTCATTTTACCCCCAGTGATGCAAGACACACAGCTGGGAAGTGAACTGTTATCAGCAATATGAAATAAGGGGGAGTCACCGCTACTTGAATTTGCTCTGTGCTGTGACGTATTTAGGACATGGAACTTTACATGTACCCGAGAAGAAGAATCTTACTAGCTGTGTGCTTTACACAGTACCATATGCACCTTAACTGTACTCAAGAACATCTCTGCCTAACCTGTTTTTCTATTTTAGTTAATGGTCGTTTACAGAACTTCTCTAATTTGTCCTCTCTGTCCTTAAACCAATCATTGTCCTATCTCCAGCTGTAGCCTCATTCATTGCTTAGTTGTGAGTAGTGGTGGGCAGAGGTGCTTGTTACTTCAGGCACAGATGTATGAACTGAGAGCCATCTAAAGAGGGTGACTGTGCTGCCTCCAATACCCAACTCTTTCCTTCACAGTACCTGCGCAGAGTATTCCCTGTCCTTCTGCCACCAGGCTGATGAACAAGAGTTCCTGGTGCCATCCCAGATATGAGCTTTACACAGCTGAGGTAGAACCATTTAACCTCAGAGACTTAGGTGACACTTTAAGATGTTTTCTCCCCCATCCCCAGTGTGGACTGTGTCCCTGAACTAAAGAATGTAACTTCAGTTTTTTAAGAGACCACAGTAAAGATCTGCCTTTTCTCTTGGTGTTTCTCTATCAACTCTTTCAGTTTTTGGACAGAAAAAAATGTGGCAAGATACCACAGCTGGAATGGGATGCCATAGCCAACTGTCTGCAGACACCACATCCACTGGGACCAAAACACAGAGTACTCGATTGAACCGTCTGTGTTCAGCTTTCTGGGTTTCCATTTCCATGTTTCAGTGGAGGGCTAAGTAAAGTATCTCTGGATACACTGACTTCACGCTGACCATCATGAGATGAGACCACTCACGTTTACCTTGCAGCTGGGAGCAGTCCCATGTGGGCCACTGTGGGGGAGAAGTGTGTCACACTGGAGATGTGTTTGTGTCACTTTCTGAGTCTATTACTGGCAGTTTCATAAACGGACCCTTGAGCCAAGGGGCCTTAACTCTTAGGAGTGATCAGACTGATGGAACAGGTCTAAACAGACCCTATGGACTGCTGAAATAGGCTCCAAGGATGTTGATTCTGCCCTGCTCGTGTTCAGCAGCAAGCTCTCCTAAACAGAAGAAACAGGACACAGGAAGCACCAACACAAAGTGGGAGAATTGAGACCTCAATCCAATGTACTAATAATACTTAGCACTGTACATCACTATAATGTTACTTACAAACATTAACTAATAAATCCTCACAACACCCCTGCGAGGTAGGGAAGTATTATTATCCCCAGTGTACAGGTGGGGAAACTGAGGCACAGAGAGGCTAAGTGACTTGCCCAAGACCACACAGCAAGGCATTGGCAGAGCCAATATAAGAATGGAGACATTCCTTGTTCCCCACCCCATGCTGCCCCCACTAGACCATGTTGCCTCTCTGGATACTGGGATCCCAGGAGGTCCCTTCTAAAAGCAATGCCTGGAATTGTTGCCTATTCATAATTTTTATTTGCCTTTAATTAATTATTTCACAGTTTTTCCCTCATACTGTACACCGCACTTTCACAGTCTGTTCAGCATTCTGTGGTTCCCTCACAGCCTTCTCCTCTGGCACTGGGACAGCTCTTCAGGGGTGTTGTAGGGTGCTCTGTGCTTTCATTAAGAGGATGTTTAGAAACAGTTTCACTGGCATTAGACTGGGAGCATGTGCGCTCTCACTGGAGACTGGTAACACAGCACTGGAGAAGCCGGCAGAGGGCACTGATGGTAAAAAGGCATTTGTTACCCCCTGCAAAATGATCAGTGGCTTTCTTCGTTTCTTAGCTCTTCCAAGCTCCAGTGATCACTCACAGTAGAAACTGTTTGTCTCCAACTTGCCTGGTCAGGGAGTAGTTGTCTAGGGGTTGCTTCCCTAAGTGAATAAGCAGTCAGCTCAGGACCAGAAAGGTCCCCAGCACTGCCTACACTGCGTGTGTGACACTGTCTTGGAACAAGGCTGGCTGTAGCCACTGTGCTCTCCTGCCAAGGGGAAGGGATATTACCATTGTTGGCAAGCAGCCATATCCAGCATCTGAGTTTCTTCATTCAGAACTGGGATTCAATGAAGAGCAAGGGAAAGTAGATGGATGGAGATGGGGATGAGGCAGAGCTAACAGGAAATTCCACCAAATAGGCTTCTAGGAAGGAAATGTTCCCCTTTGGGCACTTCAGCTGAAGCAGCTTCATTTTCACAAGGCTTCCTTCTCTCTCTGGGAACATCTGCTGAGCTTCATCTCTGTCAGTTGGATATATCGTATGACATTGGTATCTGCAGGGAAAGAGCACACACATACACATACAGTGGTTGTAAGTCCTTGTGAAAGACAGATACATTGCCGCATATGCATCTGCATATATCCTGTTCCTTGGGAGTAGCATGACTCCAGCGCTGCCTTCAGGAACAGCCCCAGGAAGAGGGGGCTCTGAATCAAACCCTGCTGCTTTGTTTCTGGAGGACCCGGTCTGATCTGTGCTCACCATCTCTGTTGCTCACATCCTTGGCTCAGCCAGCTTTTGCCTTCTCCCTGGTTACTCAGGGTCACCACAGTTGAATACACACAGTTCCAACTATCCAGGGAATCCCTGCCTGTTCTTCTGGAATGCCCCCTCCACTGGCTTCCCTTCTCTCAGTGCCTGTACTCAAGGCCCTACAAGTATCTTACATACATTTACGCTCTGATGTTTTGCCTGCCCATTCTTTCACATCCTATTCCACCCTTCTCACTTTTTTCCATGATCAGTTGAATTGGGAAGAGCTTCCTTCATGTTCTTTTGATAACCTTGCTCTCCTTAAAGCTCATATTTGGGAATCCTTCCACTATGACACTCCATATCTGCGTTTCCATCATATGCTGTATGCTGCATACTGCCTTGTCTATCCTGTCTAGTGAAGTTCCTAGGGACAGAGAACAACTGTTTCATTAGTTTGCAGAGAGCTCTGAGATCCGAGTATTATGAAGGTAGTAAGTTGAGCACTCTTTTTCCTTACTGTATTTCAGTGTATTAATACAGCACACAGAACATTTGTGTTTTATTCACCGCCTGGCCCTAGAAGTGAGGGACCCTGTTCACCCTGAAGCACAGGTTGATCTGCATAATTACTTATCCCAAGAGAGACCTCATGATTCTGCAGTCATAGTCAGTTCTTCCTTGAATCCTGTTAATGTACTATCACGAGGGTGACTTTCCACCCGCATGGCATCCACACAGTGGCAAAAGCTATGTGGTGTTGGAAGCAAGCAAGCAAAAAACACATTTTCACTGATACGTAATGTAAAAATGGTTCTTTGTTCACAGCCTCACTCAGAAGGCCAACCACAGCCAGCCTGGTCTACCTAAATTTTGAGAGCCTCAGAAACCAATCTAAAAGGCACTGGCAATCTTGTCATCATCCAGCCAGTACTTTTTCCCACACCAGCTGGGGAAATGAGAAGTGGTTGAGCTTGCAAAGAGAAGGGCAAGTAATTGCTAACACGTCCAGCACTAGCAAGTGTGGGTTTTGCATCCACCAGTGGAGTTGTGGGTGCAAAGTTTCCTGTAAAAATGAGAAGGGGAAACCTCTGATGTGCCCTCAGTTAGACCTGAGACAACAAGAGATAGCTCAGTTTTTCTTATCATAGAGCTCTCAGCAAACGTGTAATGGGGTAGCTGTGGGTTGTGGCAATGTTGTGACTTCTCAAGCTGTCTCTGGTGAGATGGATTTCTCTACTAAGAGTTTTCTGCAGGTTCAGCTGCATCGTCCTATTCGGTTCAGAGGGTGGGATTCAGTGATGGAAGTTACTTGCCCTCCTTAGGACATTTGTAATGGGGCAAGACAAGGAGTTCTGCGGTTGCTTGAGTTAGATAAAGTACTTCAGCCTCCTGGGCTGTTAATGCACTAGCATTTCATACCAGTCTCATAAATGTTAAAGGAGGTTTTTCTAAACTGGGATTGGGTTTTAGTTAAACAGCTTCTAGGAGTGAAGAAGTTTAATTGAGGGACTGGCTCTGAAGTTTAGGCCTAAAATAAAATCAGTAAGCATGCCATGAAGGGGGCTAATTCCCAGTTCTGGAAAGGCAGAGATCATATTCAAATCCAGAGGCCTGCTGTACTGCCTACCCCTCACTGAAACCTCTCTGTCCTTCACCCTTCCAGGATTTGATAGGTTACAGCATGGGTAAGCATCCGTTCACACTTTGAGTGTTTGCCCACTGCAGGTGATAAGTGATAATTGAGTAGGCATGTCAGGAAATCACACCTGCCTGGGCCTGCAGGGATTTGATGCCTGGTCAAGGCGGGTGTGTGGAGGCATATAATTAGGCAATGAAAGGTTGCCAGCTCCCTTTTGCTTGAGTGTAAGGGAGGTGGCTGCTTATGGTACAACTTGACACACCTGGGAGATTTCCACATGCCTGGGGAGCCAGGAGCAAAATAAGGTGTAGCCTGAGAGAAGGCAGGAGAAGCTCTCATTGCAGGTTAGCTAGAAATCTCCCCAGCAAGTTTTGACGTGTTTTGCTCCCTTTTTGAGGGTCGCTATTTTACTGAAGAAAAGTAACGAACAGAATTTTGTCTACAGAAGAAACGCAGCCCTGTCTTTCTCAAGTCTTTTTTCACCAAATAATATTGCACCATTCTAGCCCTGTCTGCAGGAGTATTTCAAAGCTAAATATAAGTTTTTTAATGAAAAGAGGATCCTAATCTCTCAGTGAAGAAGAAATGATTCCCTTTCACTGATGTGGGAATCATAGATAAGGACGACTCAGGTGACTGGGCTGAACTTATAATAAGGACTTACGGGCAAAGCTGCAATCAGAACACGAGTCTTCTGGTTCTTAGGACTTTGCTTGTGACCCCACCCCCAGAGTGGCCTCTTGCAGTTTTAAAGGCTATCTGTGCTTTTTCCTTTAACTTTGGTACAGGTGTTTATGTGCCATGAAGACAGACTGCAAACTGGTTTTAGTTCCCAGTACATCTAAGTCACAGGTGCTCAGGAAGCCAGCTCTTGGACTTAATTGCGAGCCTGCTGTACACAGCATAGGAAATCTGGCTTGTACTTACAGTTCATGTGTTTTCTGAATATGAGTTTTCAGAGCAGGGCCAACAGAGCTTAATTGTTGGTGTTTGATGTTACCAGGTCAACAAATAGTCCATTCTCAAACCCAGTAAGTGGTTACCTTGACGATGTGGCCAGATCAGTGGGAACAAGCTGAACAAGGCTTGAAGGTAAGGTGTATGTTTGGCTGCGAAAGTTCACTTTGTTGCATGCTGTACCACCCTCTGGACACAGACAGAGTTCACGGAATGCTGCATGTACGCTTCGCACAACTTAACAGTGGCTTTCCTTTCTGTTTCTAAGATGTTCCTTAGCAAGGAGTGTTATATAATTATCTTGTGTCATTTGCATCTGCTCTGGTGATTTTTGTTTGGAGGTTGAGTACGAAATCAGGCCAAATCCGACCATTAACTTTGACAAATAGTAAATAGCCATCAGGGACTTGCTGTGCTGACAGACTTTCAGAACAGTAAAACCCTCTGCTAGCTAATTCCTCTTTACCATTTAAAATTACCCCCACCAAACAGAATAACTGCCAGTGATTTGTGCCAGAAACGTTCCTTATTAGAAAAAGAGAACACACAGAACATGACTGCAATAATAACCAAGAGTTTCACCACTGAGCCTAGCAAAACATCATATAAAGAAAAATGAACATATTTTGCAGATTGCAACTTTGAAACTGGAGACACTGAGTTTTTCCAGGTGACATCATAATTCTTGTTAGTGCTACCCAATTCCTTCTGCTGTGTCTTAACAGCCCCATCCTTTCTTACTGCATGTATTCGCTTCTTTCCCCCAGATCCCCTGTTAAGTTTTCAATAACCTTAAAACTTACAGCAGAACAATGGCCCCATATGGCGTAACAATAACAGGGAAGGGTCTGTGATACTGAGTTGAAGGCCACAACTAGTGTTTTGTGTATATTAAGGGCCTTCAGGGACAGTTTCTGATATGTAGTTGCAGCAAGTGGTGGTATTTGAAGCTATTGCTGTTAAATATATTAATATTTATTTTAAGAAGCAATAAGGACACCAAATAAATAGTATCACTGGAGGGGAAAAAAAGTACAAAAATACACAAATGGAAGCAAAGTAGTTCAGCTAAAATGACTTTTGCACATCTGAGCCTAGTCAGAACCTCAAGGTTAGGATAACTTTGTATTTTCCTCCAACTGTTCTTTTTTTGTATAAGCCTCTCCATTTCCTGGCTCTGGCAAGGGCTGAAAGCAGAAGGGCATACTGTACACTAAATAGGCTAAACTGAGCTTTTAAGCACATTTGCTGAGCCAGTGTGGTGTGCACAGCTGTGCTGTCAGACTGCCTGGAGCCCTGGGCCAAGCATGGCAGATGGAACCAGGCAGCCTTGTGGGAGATGGAAGAGCAATGAAATCCCAGCACTCACTACACCTCTAAGTGCACCCTAGGTGCTTTCTCAGGACACGCTCACCTCAGAAGCGCAGCAGAGCCAGTCCCTATAGGACATCAAGCACAGTCAGCTCTAGCAGCCTTCTTTGCTTCCTCTAGTTCAAAGAACATCAAGTGCATTGTCTCTGCCAGGGCCCAGACTCCTGCCTGTTTTCACGTCAAGTTCACACCTCTCTGCGCTCAGGTGCAGATGGAAGAGCTGCTCTGTGGAGTTTCATTTGCACATGCCTTCTATTTTGTTTTCTCATGATCCTTTAACTTTTCTTTGACTATTAAAAGTTTGCTTTACTTTAACAGAAATGATTTATGAAATAATGTGGTTTTATGTCCCTATTAGAGAGCTCTATAGTCCTTTGAAAAATAAGAGCACTGTCTCTGCATTGCTGCCTTCTACTCCCCTTCTGAATTTGGGTAGATCAGCATAAAAGTGGTTGCTCTGGCAGGGCTAAGTTGTTTGAATATATTATTTCTATGTGGTTCCAAAATTAATTCTACTTTTTTGGACATTTGGATGAGGGATACTTGAGCAGGGACGTGACTTTTTTCATGGCAAAAGTTGAAGCGTATGCTTTAAAGCACTTACGCTTTGTGCATAAGTGTTGATGAGTTTGATCAAAGGAAAACACTCTTTACTAAAGTTATAGTGGAAGGCATGACTGTTAGGGACTACAAACAGTCTCCTGATTTTGCTAAGGGGAAAAAAAACTGTTCTCAAAGTTCAGGAAATGTAATGTTAGAGATACATGCTTCCCCATCCTGCCTTCTTCAAAAACAGCATAGAGAGGAAAGAGGTAGAATCCCCTCAAGGATGGCATTTCAGCAGTACTGTTATCTTCCAGGTTCTGCTGCAGCCTCTGCAGTAGCTGATAGCTAACATCTTTAGGCACTGTCATTGCAAACTTGCTGCACTACTGGAGAATCTTTGAAGGGAAGTACAACGAAGGACACAATGAGTCATACTCATCCCTGTGGAAATCAGTGAAATCAAACCACAGACAGACTAAGCCTAGTGAAAAGAAATGCAAAAGCACTCAACACAAAGTCACATTCCCACTCCCCATTACCTGTTGGCTGGCGAGCTCTTGCCTCTTTCAAGTAGTAGAGTGCCTTGTTGAAGTCACCCAGGTGGTAAAATGCAACTCCTGATCGATAGAGTGCCTTGAAGTTCTCTCCTTCCTTCTGAAGCACTTTGAGGCAGTACTCCTTGACACGCTCATAATTCACCAGCTCAGCCTGGAGCAGGCAGGCTGCAAGAGATGAGAACAGAGAGAGAGAGAGAGAGAGAGCGCGAGCAGGAAATGTTACTGCTGTATTCCTCCCCGTTCCTGCAATCTGCATGGGGAAGAGAATAACTTAGGTGAGGGAACTGACTCAGATTCATGATTCAGAAAGGGCTGCAGTCATACAGTTTGTTTCCCAAATTCAATTGTTCACAATTGAATGCTTTTATTGTTAGCATTCCAAAGTGAAGGGATTGTGTTTGTTCTAGGGGGCTGGGGGAAGACAGCAAGATTATAAACTTCCCTCTACAGAACTGGAACCCCGTACAATCTAATAGCAGTAACTGGCTTGGTGTTTGCACTAACTTCACTTCTCAGACTGAGGGCTGGATGTCAGAAAAGTGCAAAAAGGTGACCAAATGAATAGATACCTGATAAGAGAAAAAGAGACTAAATTTGATCAAAATTTTTAATGGGTTTATTGATCCAAGGCTGTTAGATTTATAGATAATATATAAACAGCTTTTATCTAGGAGTTCCTATGTGAAGCTTTGCTAAAGGAAGTAACATAGGAATGTAGTGCTAGCAAACAGAGACACCTGGAGCTACAGCACAGTGAAAAAATGTGCTAGGCTGTGTGCTTTTTGCAAATATTTCAACAAAAGTTCATCGCAAGAGGTCAGTTCAGCTGATGTCCTAAAGGGAAAAGGTAAACAACTGTGAAGAAATAGCATGCTGAGGATTCTGTCCATGTTCTAAAGGGGAATTTTTACATAAATGTCAAGGAGCTAAAGCAAATCCCTGCAGTGAGTTTCCCACAACTAGTAGTGACATAGGGGGAAAGGGGAGTTCCTTGAGACGGGCTTTGCACCTTTGTCTTCACTAAAAACCAGAAACACCCTTACTGACGGTGAGTTTAAACAGGAGACAGAAACCCCTGGACTTGGAAAGCCAGCATGCTGGAAGTACCTTCATGGCTTACTGTAGTGCTTGCTCTGCTGGGATAAAGTTCTTTCTGCTTGTTGGGCACTAAGAAGGATCTTGGGGAACACCAGCAAGAACAGGATGCATTGCAGTCGGTTTTGGAGGAACGAAGAAAGCTGTGTTGTCAATGTGCCCTTCTGGTGCTGCAACCCAAGACAACTTTGGGAGTGGCATGATTTTGTGTGTATGTTTGTGTGTGGGAGGGTCCTCACATGCTGCAAGGATCAGCTCAGAGGCTGGTAGTATCGTCAGGGCATGGAGAGAAATCTCCCGTGGCAAGCGGTGTTATTCAGTGCATCGCTGGCAAGGAAATTCACTGCTCCCCGAAATCCAAGTAGTCACAGTTCAGACGTCACCGATAAACAGCCAGACCCTTTTTGCATGGTAACTGCAGCCTGCAGCTGAGGATATGATGCTAGGTCGGGAATTCAGTACAGTTCTTGATCCCTTTCCCCGTACCCTCTCTGTAGCTCCTTTTACACTTTATGAACAGGAGGCTGGCCTTGACCTCCAGAGATCCCTTCCAAACTAAATTAGTCTAAGATTCTATGATTAGTTAACGCAGAACACATTCCTGACTCAAGTATATATTTAAAGCTTAAATAGCTAAATGGAAATAATCATCAACAGGCTTTAACCCACCAGAGAACTGATGAGATGTGATGAGCAAGGACTGCAGAACTGCTGGTACATGTGGTTGAGAAGCACTGTAGTCACTAAAAAGATCTTTGTCCCATTTGCTTTAATCATGGACTTTCAATCTAGTTCAACAGCACCTGCCATTAAATGCATAGGTTTTTCAAAAGTGTCTGGCTGCTAGCTCTTTGATTGCCTTTTAGAAAACACACATATTTCCAAAAGCTCAGCAGCATTTCCTTATCCAGAACTTGTCCTTTTCTATTTGTCAAACATTGATTTTCCTCACTGTTTCTAATGGAGCTTGAAATGACTGTGCCTTGTTTTTCATCATTTTTCAAAGCTATTAAAAAAAAAAAAAAAGGCTCTGCAAATTTATTGCTGCCTTTACAGCCCTGGAAACTGAATTCCTTTGTTTATCCATTGACCAGTAGCATATACAGCAGTGGCAGTATCTTTCTACGCACTGCCAGTCTGATCCAGCCTTTCACGTTCTGTGAAGCTGCCTTTCAGAGCAACTAGAGGGGAACTTCAGTCTCTGTTTATTTACTACTTGGTATTTCCAGTTATAGTCATAGAAATGACTCTGTGAAAATGACAGGCAGTCAGAATATTTATGTATATTAACTCAAAAATTTCATATTGGACTTGCTTCATAGAGCGGTTTAAAAAAAGAAGTCCTGCAAATCCTGCTAATTCCATAAATCCAAATGGGCTTCTGAATATCCAGCTGGGCTCTTTCTATGACTCACATTCACAGCAAAGGTTCTGCGAAGCAAGCTAACAAGCATCCCTAGTAACTAATGCACATGGCAGAGAGGAGTCAGTACCACATGGCTAGCAGGATAGATGCATGTTTATCTTACCAGAATGAGCAGATGGACATGCAGGAAACAGTTATGTTGAAAGAGTTGGCCATTTGGAGAGCCGACTCCAATGTTTGAAGTGACTCTGTTCAAAATGAAACTGAAGGGAGCATCATCCTTATAAATATTTAGAGGTGCGTGCTCTCAGTTCTTGGTGGAGTGAAATGATCTTAATGGACTGTGATTTAATGAAAATATTGAAGCTGTTAGTAACTCAGCAGTCAACAATGCAAGAGGCATGGGATCCTTGTACTTCTCTGACAGAATTGGGTAGAAAGAATTGTTTTGAAAATGTGTTGTTTTCCTAAACAGACATATACGCCTCTGGCTGGGAGTGTCTGTTTACCACATCAAACACTTTATCACCCCGCTTCTCTGTTGGTAATAGGCCCCCAGTGAATCCTTCGGAGGAACAGGACTTTACTCAGAGAGACCAAATTAAGAGAAGCTTATACAGCTGCTTCTCCTGTTTTCTTGAAATTGAATGAGCTTGATCCCATGCAGCACCATCTCTAATACCTCTCTGGGATTAGAAGGATGCCCTTTACTTGCAGTTGCAGAACTATAGTCACCCATTTCCTGTAGGTTTTGTCATGGTTGTAATACAGCATCTGGTGGCTACGCTTTGCCACCTCAGCATTTAGGATAACCTTTTTCCCCTCAATGTAAGATGGTTAGTCCATTATACTTGGGTATCATTATCAGTCTGCTACTGATTTATTGTATGAGCTTGAGCAATAGTTAACTCCTAATATTTAAAATTGAACATCACTGTGGTTAGAGTCCCTATTTGCTGTAAAACAAGCCATTTTGAAACCACTGGGTGAATTGTGCTATGATGAGGGAAAAGACAGCTATTTCTGTTTAGCTCCGATTGAGGGTCTCTGCCCGTCTCACTTCCCAACTGAATTTTGAGGTCTAAGCAACGTAATAAGGAATTTGGCTGTTTTGCATCTTAAGAAGAGTCTTAAACCCTTAATTCCTGGACTGAATCTATGCTAGCCAGCTCTACCAGTTGCAAGTTTGAGAGATGCAGTACAGACCTGGTACCTGCAGCTAATGGCATTATCAGAGCTAATTTGTGTGGCCCTGTACAGCACAAGATTAGGCAAAACAAAGTTTAAAGCACCTGCAGAGTTAAAATACACATATACCTTTTAACCCTTGCTAGTAGCTGTGGTTAGCAA
This sequence comes from Struthio camelus, assembly GCF_040807025.1. Classification (NCBI taxonomy): domain Eukaryota; kingdom Metazoa; phylum Chordata; class Aves; order Struthioniformes; family Struthionidae; genus Struthio; species Struthio camelus. The sequence goes on from NC_090946.1 coordinate 44,678,603, forward strand.
TGGTGGGAAGTTTTAAGAAAAATCATTGCAGTTTAGGGTTTTGGATTCTACTTTATTGCACCCTGAATTAATTTTATCTGGATTTCATATTATCTTTTAAGAAGACAGGGGCCAGTGAGAAAGGATCCAAAACAGCACTTTTCCCCCAAAGGTTAATTACCCTCATTGTTTAAGAAATGGCACTGCATTTCTACTTTATTTGTTTATTTGTTTAGCTTCAGCTACCAGCCACTTGTTCTTGTTACACCTTTGTCTGTTACCCTGAAAAGCCTGTATTTGTTCCTTGCTTCAGAACTTGATCAGAACTGATCAAGTCACTGTATAATAATCTGTATGAGGAAGTGCCTGGAGTCTCTTATTGAAAAACCTCACATTTTTCAGCTTTCTTCACTGTTATAGGTCTTCTCTGAGCATTCAAAATGAAGCTCGACTGAAAATGCTGTCGGTTATCATCTTACCAGAGAAACCTTTCCAGGTTATGCATATAGCTCAGTTTGGCCCGAAGTTTTGCCTTCTGATTTTGGCTGAGCCAAGAACTAAGTCTGGAAGCGGGATGTATGGGTTCTAACATGGAGTTTCTGAACAAAAATATCAAAAGCTTCTTCTACGGTTTTGCCAGAGGGTAAATCTGCGTGCCAGAACAAACCTCCAGACACAGTTCATGCATACCAGTGGCTAAATTCCCACTGTAAGCAAGGCTCAAGACCTATCCACACCACAGCATACTTAAGTGAGCCAAATTACATTGCAAACAACATTAGCGCATCCCTGCCCTGTGGCATGTGCCTTAGGTTCAGTGCAGTGTGTTAGTCATCACAAGCATTACGTATACTGCTTTTCTGTGAGGTGAAAATGTCCTTGCCCTACAGGAATATCTTATGTTGCAGGGTCATATTTGACAGGCTCCAGTCGGGTGTGCAGTTCACTGTCACCCATGTAAGACGGGAGGCACTGCCTGTTTTTAAGACTGCTTGAGCCTTTCCTCCGTAGGGGAGACGACAGTTGCTTGTAGCTGTTAGACTTACAAGTATTTGAATTAAAATCTTCCATACGCAATGTCTACCTTTGATGTCTGTTTTGGAAAATGTTAATCTAAACTTATCAGGTATTTTTGAAAAGCAGGCTAAGGTAACATATCTTATTTTTCCCTTGTTAAAGATCTCTGGTGACTGTCTCTTTGGATTTGTCTCATGTCCTGTCACGATGTGGCTCTGCAAACTGAAATCTGGCAGATATAATTTGTGTCAAGCAGGTGCCTTCTGTCATCCCCAGGGTAATCCATAGCTGGCCAACTGATAATTTTCCAAAAGGACAAAAAGAAAACCAGCCTGCATCTAGTACTCAGTAGAGGTGTCTCAGAAATAGGTACTCAGATCCATGTAATATTCTGCCCACCCTTGGCACAATTTAGTCTAGGATAATGTTGGGGTTGGGAAATGTAAACAGAGAGCAAGAAACATCTCTTACTGGTTCATTGGTCACAAGAAAAAAGAAGAGCAGAAACTAGAAACCAAACTGACCTGGGTTGCCTTTCTTTGACAGAAAGACAGTGAGACTGACGCTTGTAGGGCAAGAAGACTAGGACTGAGCTGTGTGGGGAGAGACAGAACTGTTGGTGTGGGGAAGTGGTGTATGAGTGGGGAGGAGATCTGTTGAGGGGACAGGGCTTGACCATGAGCTGAAGTTAAGAGTTTGGGACGAATTGCTAAGGACACAGCAGACAGTGCAGTTAGCCTGAGGACAAAGAGGGGCACTCATAGCAGCTCTTCTAGCAGATGATTTAACCTAAATTACATTCCTGCTCTGAACCATCTTTTTCTCTGTTGATTATACTGACCAAGGGATGCTAATCTCCAATGCCTTAGAGCTAGCCTTTGCAATTATTCCCTGGATACTGGAACAGGCATCCTATGCAAGAACTAATAGTCAGTCATGTGGTAAAACAGCCCACGTGTACCTATGCAAAAGGGTCTGAATCCAAATCACCTTTGTTTTCCATCCCTTAGAGGTGGAAAATCCAGGGTGCATTGAATTTGTCTTCCAGAAATGTATTGGTGCATTTGGCCAACTTTCACTGAGGAGATTACAGTGAGATGAGCAGAGCTGCTAAGACTGTTCTACAATATCCAGTGATTTAAAAAAAAAAAAAAAAAATATATATATATATATATATATATATATATATACACACATATTTTCATTTGTTTGGTTTCCAGGCAGGGAGAAGTAGCTAAACTGATTACTGCCCAAATCTGAAGCGGACAGTCCTTTTTCACTGCATTTATTTCTGATTCTACTACTAGAAGTTAACTGTGTATGTGTGGATTGTTACTCCTTAGAAAGTGCTAGGTGCTCTATCCCCTATAAACTGGATATATATTTCAAACTGACAGTGCCATTCCCCAAAATAACCATGATTTAACCCTGCAAAATACTTTGCTTTCTGGTATGATCTCACCCTAAGTATAGAAACCATCAGCTCACTTAAAATCTGTTTAAGTTGCAGGAAGATGGAGCACATTCTTGCTCTAGTTCTATTTTGGAAAACACATGATTGAGGCTTTGCTATAACTGCTTCAGGGTTTTATTCAGACATATGATTAAGACCTTTATGTATCATTGAGCAGGCTTTGTTCTGGCATCTCTTTAATACTCAAAATGATAGGGCAGACTAGGAGTATCTTGTAATACTTCTGTTATTTCAGAAGAGTTGTCACCCTTCATGGTGATGCTGTTCTTCAGAGAAGAAAAAACATGACAATGTAAAGCTTTGTTTTGATTTAAGCGTTTGGGGAAAAGATTTTTTGTTATATCTCACTAATTTATCAATAAAAGAATCCCAGAAAAAATGATTCTTTTGGAATAGACAGCAATCTAACCATGCCACTGATGGATGCATCATTAATCTCTGTGCACTGCAGTCTGTGTAACTGGTGTTTTATAACAAGCATACGGAGCTTATGGTGTCCATAGGAGGAATTAAAGGAGATACCATCACTACATGACACTGAAAACTTCAGCCGTGTGTTAGTAATTTAAATTACAATTAATTTCTAAAATAAACAGGTTAAAATGTGTTTCATAAGATGATGCTGAAAATGTAAAGGGTTATCTTAGAGTAAAAGTCACCGTGGACTTAAAGGACTATAGTTTTAACGTACTGCATAAAAAGATCTGGACTCTTGTAATGCTATATGTAATTAACTATATGAAATTGGATCCAAATTTTCCTGAAGTCAAGGTTATTGGTCTTGAGCGTACAGGTTGCACCGGTTACATGCGGATGGCACTGCCCAATTTTAAACCTATGTTTTAACCTGTCTTAAATTTTCAATCCTGACTGACACTGAAAGGAGCTGTATAAGATAACAGAATGCAAGAAAGCTACACCAAGGGGACAGAACAGAAGCTGTAAAGCATCCATATCTGCACTAAGCACCATGCATGTTGGGCTTTTCAAGAATAAAACCCAGCGTTCCTCAAAATGGGATGTTTAGAAGCATCCTTTTTCAGAGAAATGCCACATACAGTTTCACCACAGGGCTGAGACACTAATTAGGATCTGCAGTTTCCAAACATTCTCTCCCATGAAATATTTCCTTTCTTTCTCTATAGTCCAAGCTTGCAAACAAAGGATTTTCTGGCTTCTCACCAATAAGAAGCTAATTATAGACAGCTTGATAATGTCTGGCAATAATCTGATCAGCTGACTCCTAGTTCCTGGACAATCTTAATGGGATCAAAAGGGAACACTAGAATGACAGTACAATTTCTCAGCCACTCAATTACAAAGAGGCCTAAATGTGCCCGTATGTTTCTGCATACAGGGAAATATGTAGAAAATTAAAATCCAGACTGTATGACAGACTGTCTTGCTCTGTAGGGAGGGATTAATGCTAAATGAGGTGTGAACTCACAAACGTTTGGAGATCCCAAAAGAGAGCCACCTCTTCCAAGCCGCTGTCCTCTTCTTCTCAGCCTGCCTCTCCATTTGTAGACAGATTCTGACTGTTCCTCCCCATTTTGTCCCCCGGCTATGTTTTCCTTCTGGTACATAGCACGGACTCCATTTCTTGGCTGCTCCTAAGTCCTTCATATCTCCTTCAGAAGAGAGCCTGACTTCACAGCACCAATTAGCTTTCCCAGGAGAGGGACTTTAGCAGTGAATGAAGTCTATCGATACTTCAGCCACAATGGAGGTTAAGAGACAAGGCCAAGCAAAAACCTAAGGTAAGGAAGAAGACTGGAAACTCTCATCTAGCATTTCTCAAAGGAGCTGCCGAGGCTATGTACAGGCTTTTTGTGGCTGGCAGCCCACCCCAAGAATTTGCCTACTGCCATCCTTGAGCCTTGGAACGCACAGGGCTGATAACAAGGAGATAAGTAACAGCTAATGTGAGCTGACAGAACAAATCTGTTTAATTTCAGTCTGTGATAGGGTGATCAGTCTTGAAGACAGAGGAGAAACAGTAGAGGTTACATACCTTGTCTTTGACACTATTCAAATGACAAATTCTATGGACGTTTTCTTAAGCAAATTTTAGGAGAACAGTCGAAATGAATAGGCTTAACTTCACTATCAAAGTGGAAGATAATTTTAAATAGGATTCTGCACTGATCTGTCCTAGACCCCATGGTATTTAGTATTTTCAATAAAGACCTAAATGACAGAATACAGACTGCTGCCTCAATTTGCAGATAACACCAACATGTGAAGAGCTGGAAGTATGCTGGAAGACAGGGTTTGCATTCCTAAGGACCCTCACCAATTAGAGCAGTGTCCTGATAAAAACAGGATGCAACTCAACAGGGGCAAGTGAAAGGTACCATAATTAGGCAGGGAAAATCCCACTGTGCGAGTACAGAGGGGGAACAATTGGTCAGAGAGCAGTCCTGTAGAAAAGGATCTGGGCGGTGAAGTGGATCAGCAGCAGAAGTTAATGTGGTTACACTGTTATGAAGAAAACAAAACAAATGCATACTAGCATGTATGAAAAGAAGCATAGCTTACAAGACGTGAGAGCACCCTGTCTGAGTTTGGATGTCAATCTTGAAAGAAAACGTGGAGAGAATCTACAGGAGAACTTTGATAATGACAAGTGCTTTACAGAATACAGCATATACGTCCCCAGAAAGACAGTGAGGGAAGACACTTTACAGTATTCATATATGTAAAAACAAAAAACCCTGTTTTGGAAGATTCTTGCTAGGAAGAATTTTCTAACAGTGAAGAAAGTGAAGCATTAGAATAAGATTATGTGGGGAAAGTTTTCGAGGCTCCTAACTTCGCAAGTCTTTAAGAGCAGCTTAAACATTGCCTGGAATATGTATCATCTGTACTCGTGTACAATGCATGGATATGGATAAATGACTCTTGAATTCCTCTTCAGCTCTACAGTGCTGTTATTAATGGTGCTGTAACACTCAGAACATGAATGGGTCTCAGTTCTCCCTGATAACTGCCGTTTATTGCCGATTCCTATCAGGAAGTCCTAATGGAAGTCCTACTGGAGGATGTCATTCTGAGGAAATAAAATTTGACATTCAAATATGTAATGACTTAAATAACAGCAGGCATGAATGCTCTCTGTCTTTGCCGTATGTTCATGTTCCTGTATCTCAGACTTTCCTAACTTTCAATAGGACAATTCCTATAGAAGTGTTCATTATTTTGAAATGAGTCTTAAGATACTTTTAGGCAAGTTTGTGACAATTTGTGCTGCTTTTCTCTAACAAAGCTAGAGATACAATACTTAGTTTTCCTTCAAAGGGGAAAAGCTTTGGGGCGCAAATAATTTCAGCAGTTTTCATCTGATCCTCATAGCTTCTGCCATCTGCCAGGCTTTGAAAGAGTATTTTAGCCTTCCGGTTCCTGTGGTTACAGGTCCTTCAAACCATAAACAGAAGCTTACTGAAAATTTTAAGCTAGGGTGGAATTAAAGGACCAGTTAAAACCTAGATATCAAGCATACCAGAGTGCTTTCTGAAGCCAATATCTACCTCCAGCTGTCTACCAACAAATCTTTATTCTACCAACAAATCTTTATTCTACCAACAAATCTTTATTCTACCAAAATAAAGAGCTTAAGGTGGAGATCATCTTTAGATTGCATCTTTTGCTTTTCATGCCTTCGAGTTTCCTAGCCAGGAGAGGTGGGAGCAAAGTCCTAGCAATTAATTGGCAGAGCAAAAGCTTAAGTCAGCTTTTAACCACTAGATCATGTTGACTTTATAATCTCCGTAAACACTAGCACCTCCTGCTGCCACATTAGAAGAGATGGCAGTAACTTCTGTTTGCTTTTGCCAAGACTATTATTGTTGATCTGGCAGGTTGAAACCCCTGGAGGTTTCCTCCTCTCTGATTTTATATATATCTAGTAATTTTGACCTATCTTTATCTTTTAAAATCTATACTCATCTAGTCCAGCCTAGATGAGTATTTTGCCTTCAATATGGCTTTAGGTATGTTTGGCCTTCAGATCTACTGTGCCGTTTGATATTTATTCCATTGCCCCTTCCTTGACATTTCCCTCTGTTAAGCTTTTCACCTCCTATTGCTTTACTCTTTTGCTGCTGCACCTACTTCACATCATATCCTTTCTTCCTCCAGCCTTTTGCTGCTACTGAAACCCACTGGAGGAATCTGGTCTCTTGAGTCATTTTCACAAGAGAAAAGTACATAGAATTTTATCAGAGATCAGCCACATCAGATGGTGACAACCATCTGGTGAGTGCTTGCAGTTCAACAGAAGTCCAGCTCCAAGAAGTGCTATCACATATTTTATGATTGTTACCAGTGAAAAGTACTGGAAGTGCTATTCAGTGAAATTAAGGGTCTAACAGGAAGACGGCTTGTTTAAACCCACCTGAGACACGGAGGGGATTTCTGTAAGAAGTGAGAAGCTTTGGAGAAAATGATGGGGACTCAGGCTGCCTTCTTCACTGAAGTGGGAAGCCTCCTTTGCTCATAGTGGTTCACTGAACAAACAACTGACAGCAGCAATGCGAAATGCAGTTGCTACGGCTTGAAGGCTCTCAAAGAAGGTCACTGACAGTTGTGCATGCCATAATTAACTCAAGCTTGACTTACTGCAGCATGTTCAATTCAGGATGAAAGCTATTGCTTTATCCCATACTATAAACAGGGCAGGCTGATGTGGCTGCATAACTTCTGGGTGCTGTGCCCTGTGGTGGCTCACAGTTCACCTCCCAGCACATGTGAAAGAGCTGACAATTACAGAGCTTGCAAAGGAATGGGGAGTGGCTGTCTCAGAGGCCACCTCCTTGTGCATTCATACTATGTATAAAAGATAGTGACTGAAATACTTTTGATTTTTCTTGAGCTCTCCCTAGCTGAAAAGTGTCTTACTGGCAAGACAGAGAGGTCAAATGAGGAGGAACATTTCTTTCATTAAAATAATAATCCATTCACATGTTTTATCCGTATCCAGCATAGCCCAGCACACTTCCATTTTAATTATGTTTTGAAACAAAAAGAAGCCTCTATGACTTCTGCCAGAGGGTTGGAGAGAACATGAATTGACCAAATCAAAGAGGCAGAGGATGGCAAAGTTGACTCTTTTCTAAATACTTGAAGAGAGAGAGGTATAAATCAAAGCTCTCAAAACCATATTTTCCTTAAAAATGCACTAAACAAACTTACAAAGAAGAGTGATTTGTCAGCAACAGAGCAACTAACCCTGGCTGTCACCTGGCTGAGCTCTGATATCTTGTGCAGGGTGAGCTTAAATTTCACTTTTTTGTGTAGTTAGATATCTAATGGTCCTTGCCTCTTTCCTGCACTCTGTTTGCACCAATATAAATTTAGCATCATTGAGACACCTATCTCTCCATCAAATCTGGTTAGCCAACAGGTTTTAAAGTTATTAAGAGGGGACTGACAGGCGGACCATACAAAACATACTTGCTTGATTCATTTCCTTTGGAAAGCCAGCTAAAATGAATAAACTGAAGACCAGAGTGACTCAATGCATTATTTGCTTGAGAAAGCCTGGGGTTGAGCTGTGCAGGAGCATAAGCTAGTCCTCTGTCTAACAAAACGTCTTTTCTTTGATATGAACTGTGGCAAAGTGCTTCAGGTAAAGATCTTGGTCCATTCTCAAACCCTTCATAAACCTTTTCTGTGCAATGCCTTGCTGGCACTTGAAGAACAAGGTAGGACTGTATGTCCAATCTGAGGCATGTGTAGGGGAGCTAGTATCCCAAGTAGGGAGCTTGTTTTCAGATAGCAGGAACACAGGAATCATTGTACTGAAGCAGGCCGATAATACAATACCCTGTCTTGATTGTGCCTTTTCAGTTAAACTAGGGAAGATGAAGGGATAGTACAAGAATTATATGGTGGCTAAAGAAAGAGAAATGGCTTCTGCTGACATGAGAAATAACGGTCTGTAAATAAAGACTACTAATAGAATTCCTCTAGAATTAATTTCAGAATTTTGTTTGTTTAGTGTTTTTGATAATGCCCTTGATGCAGAAGTAGGAGTGCTCTACTAATGACATGAAGTTGGGAAGTACTGTCAAAAAGGAGGAGGATGACAATGTCATACAGAAGGAACTACACGATCTGGTGGACAACAGTAAATTATTTGGGATGGAAATCAGTAATAAAAAATGTGAGATCATGCTCTCTGGGACTAGTAACAGGAATTTCTGCTAGACTATTTGAGCTCATGAGCTGGAAACAGCCAAAAAGGAAAAGGATGTGAATATGCTAGCTGATCATAGGATGACTCAGTCATTTATGTGACATGGCCATGCACAAGGAAATGAAAACCTCAGAGAAGGTTATTCATAAATCCAAAACAGTTAACAGCCGTTCTCAAGCATGACAATGTAATATTTGCTTTACAGTTTTTATCCTACTAATACAGCAGTGAATGTACTCCTTAGTTATGTGACTAAGCCTTCTTTTCTAACCTTATTAGGTTCTTTAACTCAATGATACCTTCTGGCAATGTGCTCTAAGTTAATCAGCTATGGGTTTTAAAAATTATTTTCTATTCTTTTTTTAATTTAATTTATTCTCTGCCCCCCCCCCCAAATTACTAATAAAAGCTTCTGAGCTGCTTCAGTTTGAGTTCCATGACAGTACTTAGAGAATATATGAAGGAAAATGAGTACAACTTCTTTGTACTTCCAGGATAGGTGAGGATGTTATGTGCCTCTGATTTCTTTGCAGCATGCGTGCACTAGTGTCTCTTGAGCTGTTAATCACTGTAAATCATTTAAGAGGATAGTAATCTAGGATTTGAATTATGCTAGTATTACAAAAAAAAAGGGTGACTAAAGAAGGAGTTGAGGCTTAACTTTGCATCCCACTGTCTGATGAGAGAACATCAGGTTCTCTACAGGTTTGGGGCAGAGGCTCTGATTTGATTCTTTCTGAAGAACTAGACAAGCAAAAAGTGCTTTTGCCAGAGCACGGGCTAGTGCTGATTTATAGCAATGGATCTTCCAGGAACAGACTCCTTCCCTCATGGTTCTGCTTCTGCAAGGTTATCTGAGTGAGGTGATGAGCTCTCCAAATAGCTCCTGTTTGAGAGGGTTTAGAACCATTCCATGGGCCCATTTATACTGTGAAAGAGTGGAAGATATCTAGAACTTCTTGCCCTCTCCATCTCTGAGAGCAGGAGTTGGGTAGAGAAATGTGAATCCTCACGGCTTCTTTCCTGCGGTTGCTTGAAAGATCGTTCTTTATCTTATAAGACACTTTTCTATCAGGATGAATTTGTGGATTAGATGGTCACTGCAGGGACAGCCCAGCACACTGAAGGTAGAAGTGTGTTAGCCACATCAGCCCAGGAATAGCCCAAGGAAGTAGTAAGAGTCCGACATAAATTTTCAAGTCCCAAACACCTCTGCTTTAATTTGCTTTTGGGTGTAAGTTTCCTCTCCCACATACTACACAGGGGAATGTGCAGATCAAAGCTGCACTTGTGCTTGTTTTCTGTTCTACCCCATCTGCTTCAGGCAGCAGTAAACAGCTCTGCTGCCTGGAGTCAACAGCTATGTATTTCAAGTTGGGGGGAAAAAAAAAAAAAGATAAACAGGGTCCATCTGAGCTGATCTGAAATCACAATCAATGTATGTTAGGCTGAGCCTTAGAGATGCATCAGATAGGTAGCAAATTTCTACCACTGCCTGACCAAGTTCTTCCAAGGGGAGCCTGAACCCTCTTGCTTAAGAGAACAAGATGACTTGCACAATGGTAGTTAGTGCACTTCAGCATATGCAGGGAATGAGCCATTTAGATGTTTCTGATGTGGCCAAGCCAGAATAACAGCAGAGGAGTGAAAACTGAGAGTTGTAATCAGTGCATCACAGGACCTTTGGAATCAAAATTTGAGGAAAACTAGCTTGGTGGTCCTTTGCTGGCTGACTCAGCTGCTCTTTTCCAGCAGCTCCCAAGGAACTAGATCAACAGCTAGATTAGTTGAGTTTTGCTGCCTGCCACTCTGATATGAAAGGAGTTGCTGTTGTCATTGATGCAGAACAATCTACATGACAGACCCCTAAACTGGCAGCAAGGAAATGCAATAGACTGTGCTCCTGCTGGGGAATGAAAGGGAAGGGAATAATGAGCAGTGACTAGAAAAGAATTTGCTTTAGTAGGACAGAGATTTGATGAAAACACGGATGTGCTGGGGAAAGAAGTGCTGTAGTCTTGCAGCCAAAAATCAGCATCCTACATTCTGCATGGCTTATGTAGCAATGGCTGCTTTATAGTGGTGCTCCACCCAAGAGCACGTAGAGTTGCAGTTCCTGCCTTGTTGATGGTACATATGAGTGAACAGGGCTGAGATGTTATGATACAGTCAGGAGCTTGGGACACAGGACTTGCCACACAATTCTGGGTTCTCTGGCAATGCAGATCCATAAACTGCCAGAGGTACAAGCAGCATGAGTTTGCTTTTTCCTCTGACTCCTACTGGAAGGCTGTTGCAGAACCATTCTGGGGTGAAAACTTGCACAGCCTAAGGTTTTAAATGAGTGCACGCTGCTTAACGCCCAAAGCTGTGATCATGGCTACACAGGACAAGCATGTGCCAAGATTCATGCCCCTGATCCTGAGTTGGTAATCTACAAAGATAAATGGCATACAAATGGCATGAAGATGTGAGCTATAGTCACCTGTTTGCTCTCATACACAATTTTGTAGAGAAGTGCTGCTGTCTGTCAAACAAAAATAGGTAACCAGCATCAACTGATTTCCTGTAGGTGTCACAGCACAGATGAGTCCTGAGGAGGGCCAGGGAGAAATGGTTCAGCCTGAACTCACATACCACAGGTGAAAGCAGCTTGAAAGAATCAGCTGCAGTGGGACACCGAGGGGCAGAGCCTGAGAACAAGGGAGATGAGTGGGCCTCACTGGCAGGACAGAGAAGGGGGAGGCCTTTGCCTGGGAGGTCGAGAAGCCTGACATGGCTACATTGCAAGTAGGAGAGTCAGCAGAGCAATTCAAAGGGGAAAGGACTGTAATGAGCGAGAGGAGGATAGTGGGAACAGACTGGAGCAGTGCCATGACGTCAGGGAGCTACTAAGTGAAGGCTGTTCTGGTAGGCATGTCTCACGAGGAAGGGGAGGTGGACAGGCACTGACCGTGTATGCAGCCCTGACTCCAGAGCGGAGAAACATGATGGGAGAACTGGGTACACAGGACAAAGCCAAGGGGAAGCAGATGGTGCTATCCAGCCTATGAGCCTCAGGGTGATGGTATGTCAAGAATTTCAGAGAATGGAAAGTATTTTGAAGTAAAGATCATGACATTAGCTACTCGATAGTGACAGATGAGCTCTGGCAAGTCTAGCTACGACAGCTAAAAATCATTGCTCCCAGCTGTCCCTTCTGCCAAGGGTTATAGCAGAGAGAAAACATGACTGTACCTAATTTACTTCTATGAATTGTTTTAGCACCATCTTCAGCAGTATCCTAAACTAAGAATGGCTATACTGAGACAGGTCTTTGTAGTCCAACTCTGTGTTCAGTGATTGCTAATCACAGCTGCCTGGGGAAAAGTATAAGAACAGGGCAAACCCTACTGCCTTACTACCACCTCTCAGCCTCAAAGACTCTGAGGCACAACTGAGTGTTCCTTAGCTGAAGCTACCTTCATCAACAATATCAGCAGATTCCAGAAACTGAACTGATTCGACAGTCTTTGTTAAAAAGACTAGAAAGTAACACTCCAGGCCATCACAAGATTTACCTGCATTCATCTATCAGTGTCCTAAATGTACTGTTTCCCATCCAAGATGCAATGCAGGAATGAACAAAAGGAGATAGAATCCTATGCAGTCATTAGTAACAACTTTCTAGATAATGATGGTTAATAGTGACTCTTTTTCAAAGCATTTTTAACACTCAGTATTAGTCACTGGTATGGTAACCTGCGTAAGCTGAAATCAAGATTAATAAATGGTTGTCTACCTATGTCACTGTTCCTCATCCATGGGAACACAGAAGAAAACAAGCAGCCAGTAAATTTCCTCCAAATTTCATTATGGAGTTTCTCCCTTACTTCCTTTTGTTTCCTCAGTTCCATACTCTTCTATATGTTATTTTCTGTGAGAGATGGCACAATGTCAAGAAGAAACTGGGAGCTGGCAACATTTAGAGCTTCCCTTTTATTTGCACCCCTTTTTCTTTTACTCTTTATTTCCTCACAACAGTCTCCTTCATTAGATCTCACACCTAAAATGCTATGTCTGATAACCCTTCATCCTTAGTGCACCAGTCACACTGCTTATAGGACACTGATGAGGAACAGGGAATGTGCTGCTGAACTGATAAGCAGCCTTTCCGGAGAAAGGCTGGAGAAAAGGGTCTGGGGCTGGGTTAGGTATTTCTGGGTCTGAGCCTAAGTGAACAGGAGGAAGAGAAGGATGCTCCACCTGCCAAACCACACAGAGGTGGCCCAGCTCCCAGGACAAAAGATAACCATGGAGCTCACTGGTGTTTTTAGTAATAGATTGGGAACCAGCTGTGATTTTCACACTAGGTTTTATCAAACCAGCTGAAACGTTTCCAGCACAATACTGATGGAGACCTGGGGAGTTGTAGGAGACTGACTCATTGTGGGACTCTCGCTGGAGGAAACTCCAGGACAGAATCTCAGAAAAGGACAGAGTAAAGCTGACAGGAAGAGCTACTAAAAACCTCTCTGAAAACATATCAATGCACGTCTCACGGCAGAGAGCAATCAGTAATCCTTAGGTAAACAAATTAACCATTGCCCTGTGTTCTTGAAGGGGCTTTGTGATTTTTGACATCTCCTGCAGGTAAGCTGTAGCTAGACTCGGACAGATCTCAGCTCACCAAGACAGCAGCTCTTCAGGGTGGTCTGGCAAGGGCTCCATTTATACCTCCCCAAACCCTCTGTTTCAGGCAAACGGTGACGAAGTCAGCTGGGATAGGCTTCTCCCTCATGCAAAGGCCATTAAATATAGGATAGAAAAAGCTGCTAAAAAAAAACCAAACCTCCAGAGCCTCAAGTTTTGAAAAGGCTTGGGAAGAATAGTGACATATACAGAGGAAAATGCATCTCCTGACTCACCGAGAGAGATGCTGTCAGCCATGTACCATTTAAACCAAGTTTGGAGGCAATTTGCCACCATTTTTCCCTCTTCCTCTCCCAAGAACTGGAAGTATTTCCATCTTATCCCATCAATGCCTAAGAAACTCCTGCATGAACAAGGAGATCTTTGTTCTCCAAAATAAAAAGAAATAGGTAAGGACAGAGTATTTGTACAGAGCATTTGATGGCAATGACTTCTAATCCCACTTACTTTAATTACATGGCAGGGTTTGGGGCCATCATTAAAATACCATGCATAGTCACTTGTGTTCATTCCGTGCCTGCAATTACACCTACCTGGAGCAGTGACTGCATCAGGCCTGTAAGCCAGACATTCCCGTGGATTCTGGTTGGGTAGATGTATCTAAAATAAGAGTGTTGGGAGACTCTCACCTTGATCAGTGAGAGTGCAGATGACATCCTGCTCTTATTTGCTGCTGATCGTCTCCCTTTCACATTGCAGAGCACCCTTAGAGAGGGTGTTTTTTGTTGACGGAGCAGATTTTAAAACTTCACATCAAACAACAATCCAATACCGCTTTAACATGCACAGAACTATGTGCCCTGGTAGAGTCTGTACTTGTGAACGGCTGTATACTGTCAATGGGATTTTAGAAGAGACTCCCTCTGAGGAGTCCTGGCGGATGGTCAGTGGAGACAAGTTTTAACAGCTTTTCTCATGTTTAGTCATATTTTGGGTTAAGTCTACTTGTCTCAGTGGGACTAGTCACCAAAGTCTGCATAACTGGTGACTGCTGGGAGCAGTACCTATACCTTAATTTGGAACCCACGAGTGCTAGGAGGTTCCTATGCTACTGGAAGTGCCATGTTTCGTGACACTATGACTTTTGCATCATCATGAACGGTATCAGCGAACATTTCTGCCAATGTAGAAGGGAGAACCTCATCATCCAGGCTGAGAGGTCTCTTGGACTGCTACATTTTGTAATACTCTGCAGGTACGTGTGCCCTCCTGCCAGGAGTCTTACACCAAGCTAAACGCACTTGAATCAGGATATAAATGCATACTACATTTAATTGCCGTTCATGTAATTAACAACACTTTCCAGTGCTCCCAAGAGGTGGTAAATGCAGATGGGTAAACCGAGGCTCAAAGAAATGAAAAGATGTAATCAAGATGATACAATCAGTTAGCACAGAGAGACAGGATTACAAATCTAGATCTCCCAGCACCCACTACCATTCCTAATCCACAATTCTGCCTCTGGTTCTCCTTCCAGGCTTCTCTAGGGTTTCTTTAGCCAGGACTAGCTCTAGCATTTCCGCATGCTTAGGGTTACTTAAAAACATTTGCTCATCACACTGTAACTTTCCCTCATAAGGAAAGCTTAAAATTATGCTTACCCTTAGCATTTTGGTGCTTTGGAAGGACTAGGACTTGTTTCTCTCTGTAGAGCAGAAATAGTCCTTTTGTACACTGTGAGGCAGTAATGCTGAATAAAACAATCATTGCATTTAATATGAGCAGTGGTTGCATTTGTAGTTGGTAAATGGTCCCTATCTGTATGCAGTTCCTAAAGCATTTAAGATTCTTCTAGATAAAAGATGCTATATGAGTAGGGAGGAGACTAAGACATCAGGGATATTTGGCCACTTTGGTTTTCTGCATGCATTCTTCATACAATCATCTTTAAAAAAAGAAAGAAAGAAAGAATAAATCCCACTGATTTGTGGAAACGCAGCTGAATGCACCAGCGGGATTGGATGTGGTTCCTGTTCTCTATTTTCATTTGGGCTGAGAGAAGCAAAAAGAGGTCAAGTGACTTCCTCAAGGTCAGAGACAGTCAGTGAGTCATAAAGCAATGGCTGTGTTTGCCTTATAGCCCTGCATCCATTCTACAGGGTTCTATGCTGTTGGTAAGATTTTTCTATGCCTACCTTAGCACTTTCTAGAAGCCTAGACCATCCTGCTCCTCTTGCATCTGGTGACGTTTAACAAAAAGACTTACAGTAAAATGAAGGAGGTTTGGCAGGCCTATGTAATACAGCAGCACTGCAGTTTGCAGATGTGAAGAAGAGTCCCTTTATGGCCAAACTCTCGGAGCTTAACCTGAAGTTGGTAGCTTAGTGAAAGAAACGTGAGTGCTACCAGCAATGGCAGGCAGTGAAAAATCCTAGGCCATTTTAAAAAACAAACAAACAACAAAAAAAACCCACAAGAATTTTAAACCAACAGACTTAGAATTCTTTGAAATGGGGTAAATAGCTTAGGTTGTGAGGGTGCCAAAGAGCTCCAAAAGCTGGAACTTTACGAAACACACCCAGTATTGTCGGACTCTGATTAAATGTGAGTTGTATACTCCCCCTCATGGTATAAAGACCGCTTGTTGAAAAGAAGCAGAACTAAACAAGAATCTGTGGGTGCGTTTGTGCCTGAATCTACATTCTACAAGGCGACAAATGGACTGACAACAGTTTAGCATTTGCCCGCATGTCCTTACTCAGGTAATCACTGTCTAATTTAAAAAAAAAAAAAAAAAAAAAGGGCAATCAACCTCAGCTGCACTGTTCATGGGCACAACCTTCACCCACAAGATCACCCCAAATCTCCTTTGGGTATACATTTCTTACCTGCTCATTTGTCTAACAACATATTTAACTATATATGATTATCTCCTTTGACTGGTATACTGTCTCTTAACACATAAGTGTATGGGTATGCATCTATATTTATGATACAAAACATCTCCAAAAGGTGGGAGTGTGGTGGCCACTTGAAAAACAGCAGTTCAAAAGCAAGGTGGGCTTCTTAAATGCCAAGCTAAAAATCAAGTGGAGGCGCTAACAGAACCTGATAACAAGGACACTCAGATGACAGTTGCTAATGCTAACGGGTATAAATCACAGCTAAGTCAAAAACCTGCCTTTTGTAGAATTAACATGTACTGCTGCTACGCTCTCTGCTCTCTGCAGATTTATTTATTTTAAAAACAGCTCTAGGCACCCATTCAGTATTCAGAAGCAGAACTACCTGCATCTCCCCTCTTCCCCGTATTGAGTAACATGGACTTCTACTCAAACAGTATGCATTGAGCCCACTGTGTAAAGAAACTGGTGGCTTCTGCTGGAACACACTGTAACCGAATAAAGCTCCACTGCTGTATCTCACAGAGTGTCCTTAAAAAGGTTTAAAAACAGTCCTAGGAAAACTCCTTCCTTCCTCTTCCCTTCTTCAGACTCCAATTCACAGAGCCTCCTGCTAGAATGGGAACATTGGAACAACAGTTCCCAGTAGTAGCAACACTGCAATTTCAGTTTAACTGCACACTCCCCTCTTCAATGTGCAGCACATTTTTTTTAATTGCTTACATTCAGACACTGCATCAGACAAATGCAAAACCACAGGTTTCCAAAACCTTTTCTCTGCTCCTACTGAAACATATAAGAATTGCCTGTGCAAAACAATATCTTGACCAGCTTGTGAGGTTATCTCAGGAAAAGCGCCAGTTACAACACTAGGGTTAATTATACCTCCTTGGTGTTCACACTGGCAAATTTAGGTAAAATCTGTTTAAATCTGGGTTAAAGATGGAGCACATGTTCTCCCACTGTCTGATTGCTGCTGCTGACAAGATCAAATACAATCAGCAGTGAAAAAAATTATCTGCACAAACTAGAAACAGTAAATACATAAGCTGGACAACCACCACCAGGCAGGACAACTCTGCCAGCACGAGTGTAAACATTTCCAGCAAGTGGAATTTGTGTACTCAGCAGAAGGTGCCACAGAAGCAAATCCCATACCTCCCTCCCAATTCGTTTCCCTTCTAGACACTATGTCTCATTTGTATCTCAGTACTGAGGGCCAGCAGAAAGATTACCTGTGAGTATTTTTTCACACCGAGGAACACACTAAGCTACATTGTTCATAGCGTTACGGGCTCTTTGTATAACCTTGCCAATCCGAATGAGCTTTGCCATATATAGTGGATTTTAATAAACCTACAGATAGAAATTTTTAGAGATAAAATTACAGCTGTGTGATTATAGTACCACTGTGTAATCTCACCTGCCTCTCCCGCTATGCCCTTTAAACAGTATTTTAAAGGAAGCATATTTGAAAATACGATAAAAGGGGCTTAAGCTGTGCCCTCTAACGCATCGCAATAACCACATTGAGTATAACAGATCAGTATGGATTAAAACAAGAGAAGATTCTGGCTTGGTGTTTTAAACCCTGTTTGCTTTATTCTCTTATTTTTTTCTTTTTTTTTTTTGTGCTAGACAACAGGAAACAAAGCTAACCAACTCTGTCTAGAAAGCCAAAAGCCAACAGACGGTGACAGCCGGCACACTAGCGTCCTGATTTTTGCTGTATTTTTTTCCCCAAGGATGTTAAAGATAACGAGTGACCCTTCATCCTTCTGGGCAGCAGAGCTCTACTAATTTTGTCAGTCTGTGCACTCTGTTCAGTTTACAAACACTCGCTACCCTGTATGTACCCTAAAGACAAGTTTTTGTTTTAGAGATGCTTTCCGCTTAGACAGAAAAAGTCTGCATGGTTTTGGGGAACAAAAATAGCCTCTGATCTTGCAGTTCTTGCTTCAGCAAAGCTCCCTGAAGTCAACAGGAGTTCTGTCTCAGTAAGGGAAAGGTCTTCAGGATCAGGCCATAAAGTAGTTTAACCCCTACCCTTCCCCTCCACCTTCCCACAGCACTTGTTCAAAACAGATGGCAGGGAGCAAAGGGAGCAATGATCAAATGTCTGCTGGCCACAGCGGTGCCTGGCGTCTAGCAGCAAGCCAGTAAGTACTATATTTGCTTTCCACTTTTACAGCTGAGAGACCACCACCACCACCACCACCAAATCTTGTTATATCTAGTACTATTTGCAGCTCCCAAACCCTTCCCCTTCCTTGCATCAAACGCGAGAGCAGGAGTCCCTCTCTGCGGTGCTGTTCGTGCCGAGCACCGCAACGGCGGCTGTGGGGTAGGGACTGAAGGACGCCTCGGGCTGAGGCAGAAAACGCTGCACATGCAACCTTGGCCCGCTCACAAGCGACAGTTCCTGTTAAGCCTGAGCACCCCGCGTACCTGTCTCCCTCATGGGGGGGGAGGACGAAGGGGTGGCGGCCCGAGCAGCCGCCGGGAAGGGCCGCGGGGCTGCGCGCCAGCCCGCGGGCGGGCAGCGGCCTCGCTGGGCGCGACGTCCCCGGCGCTAGCGAAGGCAGCCGGACACGGCGTCGCGCACCTGAACTGCTTCCGCGCCAAACTTGGGGGGAAAAAAATTAATAATAAAGCGAAGGAAGGCAAAAAACAAAACAAAAGAGGGGAGCGAGGCAGCGGCGCTCAGCGAAGGTGGGGGGGGGGGGGGAGTGAGGGGTGGGGAGCTGCGCGCCGCGCCCCGCTGACCTGCCAGGCTGTTGTAGCAGTCAACCTCGATAGCCTCCACCGCCTGCCTCTGCTCCTCGCTCAGCCCGGCGGCGGCGGCAGGGCGCTGCCCGCCCGGCTCCTGGCTCAGCAGCAGCGCCTTGAGCTCCAGCAGGGCGCGGTGGTACTTGCCGATGGCCTCCCTGAATTTCTTGTCCTTGTAGCACTGCGCCCCTTCGCTCTTGAAATCCAGCGCCCGCCCGATGAGCTCGCCGGGCTCCGCGCCGCCCGGCTCCGCGCCGCCCGCCGCCGCCCGCGCCTGGGCGCCCCCCGCGGGGCCGTGCCCGTCGCCCGCCCCGCGGCTGCCGGCGTTCAGCTTCCCCGCCGCCGGGCTCGCCCTCTCCATGGCCGCGGCGGCGCCGCCCGGCTCCCGCGCCGCCCTACGCGGGCGCTGCCGCCGCGCTCCCGCCCCTGCCCCCGCGCCGCTCCGCGCCTCCGCCGCTCGCTCCCATCCTCCGCCGCTCCTCCTCCTCTTCCTCCTCCTCCTCCTCCCCCCCTCCGCGGCCCGCGGGGCGCCCGCCTCCGCCCCGAGCCGCCCGCAGCGGCGTCAGGCCCGGCCCCCGCGCCGGCCGGGCACAACGGTCACCTGGCGGCCGTTGGCGGCCAGGCCGGCGGTGAGGCCCAGCCCGCGGCCGGCCCCGTCGGGGCGGCGGGCGGGCCCGGCCTCTCGGCTCCCCCGAAGCTCGCCAGCCGCCCTCCCGCGGCCGGGGCTGCCTGCCCGCGCCCCGGCAGCCATCTGCCTTCCCTGCCCGCCTCGCGCACCTTGCGCGCCGTGCACCTCAGGTCTCAGGCCCTCACAGACCATCTGCAGTGAGGGCTCCCGCCTCTCTCCTGTCCTTTCCCCACCTCTCCCCAATTTCCCTTCTCCTGCATGTCTCCCATGCCTTGCACCCCCTCCTGAGGACCACGGGTGCCCGGAGACCGTTTTCACCTTGTTGTGGTCCCTCCCGTGCTTTGGCTTGCGTACCCGGCGCGGCCGGGGCAAGCAGGACTGCTGTGCCCTCTGCATGAGGGCAGCGAAAGCGGAGGCCCAGCAGTTCCTCTGTTCCTGCCCCTCCCTGCCCTGGTCACCCTGGAGACTTGCATTTTCCTGAATCAGGTTTTTCCCATTTGCTTCTGAAAAATCAGCTGATGCTAACCGATGCCTGTTTTGGGGGAACTGGTGGGGCGTACGTAGCTCTCCTCTTGCAGACAGATAGAGGGAGAACTGCTGCCAGAGCTCGGCTTAGCTTTGTTGGGCCAAACACAGTGTCTGCGTCGCGTCGTAGGGCAGGTTGATGCGTTTTGGGTGCATTGTTGCTCCAAAACATTCAAAGAATGTACTTCACACCTAAAAATTAGAAGATGGCTGAAAATATTGTGGTTTTTTTCTTGATAATGCTTTGGGAGGTGTCCTTTCAGTACCCGTGTAACTTTCAACACGCTTACGCTGCAGTGGTGGTACAGTGTGTTCAAGCTTTCCTGTGCAACCATGAAGGCGTTTTAAAACGGCGATCTGAGTTTCTCTTTGAGACACGTCTAGCCTACTGTGATGGCATGCGGTGCAGTGTTGGGTAAACTGGGATATCTTGTGCAGCACAGCTCCGCGTGAAGGTATTTATGCAAGTCTGGGACCGGTGTCTGGATAATTCCTGTTTAGCAGGGCTAGTAAGCTGGGGCTCTGTGCCTCGGTGATGTGATTCTACTGCTTCTGGGCTTCTGGACTTGGCCGAGGCTGTGGTCTCAGTGCAGTACGGACATGTACCTGATCACTTGTCTCCAGGAACTGGACTCTTAAAGAAAAGCAAATAGCATCACACTCTAACTCTGGCTCTAACTTTGCCAGAGGAAAGAAGATTGTCACAAAAGTTTAATTCCTCAGATCTGAGCAGCTGTAGAAGCAACCAAGGAATGGAGTGGACTCCTGGAGCGTGGTGCAGCAAAGTGAGATTGGGAGCTGCTGTTGCTTCCTTCTTTCAGAGTTTGCCTGTGCCCGTAAATATGCATAGGATATCGCATACTCTAGCGGGCATTGAGGGGACTCAGGTGACTCTTTTCCTTCTCGTCCCCACTATGCATTAGCCTTAAGGAAATCTCCTTTGAGATTTCTTCCTGTGGTAAGTGGTCATCCATGAATGACAAACAGGTTATGCAAAGCTGAAGCTTTCATCACAGAAAAAAGTGGCAGTCACTGCCAATGTGGGTGCAGATGTGATCAGAAAAGGTCACAAAACATTGCCAAAACTGAGTACTCTTCACATTACGAACTATACTGAGCATTTTAAATCATGGCTTAGTCCTGAGTGTTGCCTCAGCATATGAATGAGCTTTTCATCTTCTACTCCTTCCAGAAATGTCCAAGCTCTCTTCTCGACAGATTGCTGGTGAATATGAAGAGGAATGTTATGACTGTGTATATCCCAGAAGAGATGACAGCAGAAATGTCTGAATGATTTCTATGTGTTGACCAACACACCCCATGTTGGTGTCAAACAGTACTCCTTAGCTGAGAGCTGGATCCCTCAGCTAGAGAATTTAGAGCTCCTGTCAGATTTGTGTAGGGTGACTGGCAAACGTCAGTTTAGCCCAGCAACTCTTTCCACCTAGAGAGGAGCTAAGTAATTTGTTGGCTGCACTATAAGCAGCAGCACAATGTCAGATAAAGAGACACTACTTAGACCATTCTTGAAAGGGACTGTTTTTGTTTGTTTCCTTTTCCAAGGAGAATGTGGTCCTTGAGGGAAAACATGAGAAACTATTGCCTTCCCAAGTCAGACAAGACTTGTACTTGAGAGATGTCTCACATTTCATTTGGCTATATATGACTCGATGTCTAAATCGAGATATCCGCTGCCTGAGGCCCATTAGACACCAGATACAGCCTTGGAGATGGTCAGCACCTCTAATGATAGCTGGAAACCATGGGAAACCCGGCAGTAAATGAAAAGCATCGGAAAGCACCTTATATATTATATAGGTATGCTGGACTGTGAAATGAGACACATTCAGATGAAATGAAGGCAGCTCATATTCATTACCATGAGATGCAATCATAATATTGGTCAGTATCAGTTGTGCCTGTCTTTTGTCCAGCGATGAGTTTTTGTCCATAGTGTTTTTGTGCTTATCTGTCTCATCCTGTATTAGGTGGGTGTGCCTGTCTGTCTGGATGCCCCTAGGTGCAGTGAGCGTCTAAAAATGCCTGGGTGTGCCTGTCTTTTCTCCTCCACACTGAGATTTCCTTAGCACATTCCAAAAGCATACATTTGCATTGCTCAGTTATTATGCAGTGGTCACGTGCTTCGTAGTGTTATTTTGAGATCTGTGATTCATTAAATCATAACTTCCTGCTTACAGCTTACCTGAAGAAAATTGTCTTTGTGGGGTCCGGTTGACAATGAAGACACATATATTTGAGTGAAGCTGTAAATATTGAGAAAGATGCTGGACAAATATTTGTGAGATCTTCAGACCTTCCTCTAGCTGTGATAGTTTGTCTCTGCCCAATTGGGCAATTAATATACAGGCAGATACAGCACAGATTCCTTTCATTTCAGGACAATGCTATGAAGAATCTGGAAAGACTTCTGAGGAGAGAGGGCACCTGGGCTTTGTTGATGCATTTTTCTACCTGGATGTGAATTCTCTGTAGCACAGACTCTGTTGGGTGAGATTTTTACCAACTGCAACTTAAGGGCAGCTAGGACTCAAGCCTATACACGTTCAAAAATAGAAATCAATTGTGAATGTAGTAAATGCCCTAAGGCCTCAATCCAGCTCTCTTTGTGCTTGACTTCAATGGGACTGTTGGTTGTGTGAGAAATTTTTGATTAAGTCCATTACTAATAGTTATAGAAGGAAACCAGAAGCTGCTGCTCTTTCCAAATGGACCAAAAATAGGTTGTAATGAAAATGGTGTAAAGCCCTTGTGAATGGGAGAGGAGATCCCTAACTGCCTTCATTCAGCTGGAATGAGCATTCCCAAGCTGCAGCTAGCTTCCAGCATACGCAGCTGCGGCTGCTACAGTCTGTCACCAGCTTAGTCAATCATCCATTATTTATTTCCAAGTCATATGTAAAGCTCTGCACCACAGTCTTTTGTCCATGTACAGGGAAAAGAAGAGAAAGAGCTTCTGAAAGACCTGGGAAAACAAAAGCAGAGAAGAATCTGAAATCCTTTGCTTGGGAGTTTCTCCTTTATAGTTATATCCAAGGAAGAGAGGAAAGGGAAATAAAATAATATGCAAGAAAAAGTTGCCACCTTGATACATATTCCTATGATCTCGTCATATCATTTGTTGCAGTCAATAATTTCTTTAGCACACGAGCTCGTTTATTTACAAGCGCTCATCAAATACGACACACTTCACTTAGAGTATATAAGGCATATGGGCTTTTTTCCATGGTCTGGGTTGTGTGATTGATCAGTTGATCCTGTTGGGCTGTTTGATGCTTACTGACTGCTTAGTTGGGAATGATCAGTCAGGGCTACAATGAATTTCCCATGAATAGCATACAATCAAGAAAGAATGGTGAACACAAATGTTTGCAGGCAAATAAGAGTGTTTGTGACAAGCATTCCTTAGACATGTATGAGCAACATCTTTTTCACAGAAATGTTTGCTGATAAAGAATATTAAGAGGTAGAGGGTTAAACAGAACAGCTGTTCAAAATTCAAACAAGTGTTCCAAATTCTCTTTTTAACGTAATTGGATTCTTTCTTTTTTGTAAGGATGATGTTGAAATGCTAATTATGAGCCTTAGCTATGGAGGCTAAAGGAGCCAGGACAGGCCAAATCAAGACTATTTATCAACATTCCCAGTGTTTTCTTTTTGTACTTTAATTAAAAATGAGCATTCTGGTTTGCAGAACAGTTCAGCTGCACTGGAGAGAAAGGGAATTCTGCCGACAGATAACGTTTGATAAACACTTTTGATATCTTTAAAATCTGTTGTTGACAGCCCATCTGCAGGTGGCAGTTATATTCTGTCAAGCCAACCTGGTGTCCCAGGAAGGCTCTTGCACCTTACGCAGACAGGCCTGAAGAACAGCAAGGATGATTCTCTGTCGTGTGTGAAAAGAGTAGGCTGGAGGGGAAAAAAAAACCCCGCATCTTGCTTATCAGGCAGATATCGGGAAGTGCAAAATAGGCACTCCTATATCTTTCACGCCTCTTTTTTCCTTTATTTTATCTAGCAGAATCCAAAAATGTTCTAATTCTGAAGGCATGTCTGTGCCAGACAAAAGAATATGATGTGAGAATTTTGAACTAGTAGTGACCTAGATCTGGCTTAGGCACAAGGGTGTACTGGGACCCTGAAGAAGCAGACCCTCTTACCACCATCCCAGTTATTACATCCCCAGGAAGAACTGCAAAACTGCTTAATGTTACACCACAGCAGTATGGACTCAAGTTACTGTGCATCAGCTGCTCCCCTGTGACTGGCAGGGCACCTACTCTGACCATGAAGGTGAGGTTGCTCACCACTCATTCCTGGAACACTGAAAAATCGTATATTATATTCCATTACTGGGGATGAGAGACCGGACAGAAGCACTTATTGCAGAGCTTCTGGTATCTGGCATCCTCTTACTGCCCATGTAATGGTAGGTAGTCCAAGGCCAGTAAAGGTCACAACCCTATTGGGTGGACCAGATGACGCTCAAAGTCCAAATCTGTACAGAAGCAAATAGAAAGTTGCTTGGGTTTGAGTCAAATCAGAGAGTATATGAGCATAACGGGAGCCTGAATTACTGAACAAGGTAAAAAGAATCCTAAAATTCACTGACTACCCACAAACCTTGGATTGCTGGCATTTGAAAAAGAAATGCCATCCAGTGACCACCAGCAGCAACGCATGCTCAATTTATGTGTCTACATTAGGACTGTTGCCTAGTCCTTACATCCTGCTTACACATTTACACCATCAGGATGAATCAGTAATTCCAACTGTATTCCAGGGTATGTGCATAATTATCTTTCCTTGCCCATTGCTTACATAGCTAACACCAGAATCACTGCATTTAACTCACCAAGTATGGCTGTAACTCTCATTCAGCTGAATTCTTCCATGGTGTTTGCTACAGGCACAAATCAAGCATGTGCACCTAACTACCCTTAAGGCTGAAAAAAAAGTCTGTATCTCGGTTTTGCGGATCAATCCTATCTCTGTTTATGAGATGAAAAATGAAGCGTGGGAGCAAATGGGGAAGTTTGTGCTTCTAATTGCCTGCTTAGTGCGAAAGCCAGATAGTGTGAGGCACAGCTATTCAGAACTGATCTTTCAGCTGAACTGCAAGAGGAAAACTGTGAGTGCTAATTTTACAGAGCAAGCCAGACCTACTAGAAAAGCGGTTGCCTTTTTTAATATTTGTCCCAGCAATATATGAAGGAGTTCAGTTAAGGTCTTTGACAGCAAGCAGAGTTGTCTGGGAAGTTCCTAGTTTGACCAAGTCTTTGCAAACCAAGGCTCATGTGAATTGTCACACTCATGGCATCTGTCTTTATTGGCTTATGTCATGGATCAGCCTTCACAAAGGTGAGGATTAACTAGCTAGCAACTTTGTCATGATTGATTGAGAGCAAAATAGTGACCTCTAGGAAGGCTATTACTCTGCTAGACATATCTGACTGGACTCATGTTGAAGGGAAGGACTTCACTGTTTTCCTCTCTGTTCTCAGAAGTCAGTGCAAATTGTAGATGGTGATCAGATGAATGGCCTCCAAGGAAGCACAGACTATTTCAGGAAATATGGTTGATGATGCAGTATATGGTATTCTCCCAGAAACGATTACTTAGCCGGTCTATCAACAGGATGTAGGCCCTGCAGTTCAGTTAGCAATGCTATCTTTGGAAAAGAGGTGAGATTAAGATTGTTTTTGCTTCTGACCTTTAACACTTTTGTGCTGTAACTGAGTTTGAAGTGTAAGCCACATGGCCTTGGCAAATTTCGGTGTAAAAGCATTCCCCTTTCCTTTTCCAGTTGGATATAGTTATTTCACTTTTCTCTCCAACCTAACATGCTGAGGGTGCTGCAGTGCAGAACTAAACAGATGGCATACTTCATCCTGGAGAGAGATCGGTTTCTGAGCACGGGGATTCCTGTACCTAAAGAAGTGCTTGAGTGAAACCATTTGAGTGAAAGCTGCAGTACAAACTAGAGATCTTAAAGGTCATTTACTGCCTGTATGCGTGATCAGTTCATTAAAAAAGCACACATAGGGAGATAGACTCTGAAAGAAGAATGCTATTTGCTTTATCACCAACATTCATCGTCCTGTAGCATAGGGGGGGTTTCCTGAGGACATCCAATCCCAGATTTGCCAGACACAAATTTGTGAGGTCTGGTGAGCGTAAAGCCCCAGACAGTATGGTCACAGGCTTACCATCTGTGCATTATCCTAGTAGCATCAGCCCTGCAATTCGCATACGAGAGTCTCGGCTTTGTTCTTCTGTTGCAAAAGTGGTTCTGTTCCCCATGCAGGCAGCTTTCCAGGCCAGAGCTCATCTCCCAGGACGCTGCAGTGATGGATGTTGGCCAGTACAGTCTGGTATGAGTACAATTTTGTGTATACCAGGAGCTTAAGTGAACCCTAAGTGAGGAAACAACATTGCTTCACCCTGCGAAAAGGAGAGAAATTCTAATGGACTCCCTGGGCCTTGATCTATGAAAGCCATTCAGACTAATTTAGAGGGGCCATGTGGTAGAGATACAGTGCAGAGGTAAGGTGCAAAATGTGGACACGTGGAAATTATCACTATCTAATCAAGGGTCACTGAGATTTCACTGCAGAAAATTAGGTTTAATTTAGTGATTTCTGCAACACATTGCACTTACATTGTTTGAAAAGGCATTTCTTTCTCTCTAAGCTATTGAGCACAGCTTATATTAGCAGGATCGCCCTAAGGAGAATCTGAAGAGCTGCCGTTATGGCCCTACTTGTCTGAGCGCAGCTGCCACAATAATTCCTGAGCCCTGAGCGGGAATGTCCTGGCAGCTCAGGAAAGAAAGGTTTCCTGTTGTTGAGAAGATTTTGGCTGCTATCTTGGCATTTGACTTTTCTCTAGTGTTCAAAGATTTTTCCCTGTAGCTGTCTTGGACCTGTTCTCTATCATTTCCTCAGCTAGTCTATGCTTCCCAGCTTTCCTGATTTTCCTCTGGCCTGCCTCAAGATTCCCCAGTCCCATCAATTACTGAATTGTTTGTTACCCAAACTGCTACTGACAGTCACCAGCTCTTCTTTCAGTCCTTGTCAGTGGCCCACTGATCATCACTTCTGCATTTTGTGTAACACTGAAATGATCCTTGGCCTGGTGGCTTGTGATTAACATTCTCAAACATTATGATGGGAATGTCTTTGATTAATTTAAAAATGCAAGTCCTGTATGTGTATACATGTATGTATACGTACACACACAGGGGAATTAGAGCCCTTAGTTAAATCAGCAGCAATGGGAATAGAATGCAAAGACCTTGGTTCTTAAAATAAATAGTTGCCATTGCAAAGTATCATTTTAAGCTTTACTCCCATGCAGCTCTGTTTCAGCAATTTTTAAATTAGGGAGCATGCACAGGTCACTAAAATGTGGACAAACTGTAATGTGGTCAGTTTTGCTCTGTGGAAAGTATCATGTAGAGGTTGCATCCCTCAGAAGAGAAAGTTAAATGACACAAAGTTTGAAATACTGTATTACTGCTCGGGCAATATAAAGTACTTTTGGTCAGAGTATGCCAGCTAGACAAGGTATTCCAAAGCAGTGTTTCCAATTTTCTGAAAAAAACAGGACCATGGAAAGGCATGTTCACAATTCCTCTTTCCCTGCCCTGTGCTTGCCCAGAGGATCAGATTATGAAAATCAAGTTAAAACACAGCTGATGCTATAAGAGAACTATGAGAAGTTGCTATCATGAGCATCTCAAGCTGGAAATTCTTTTGTCTTGGGCTACAGCTGGCAGCTTCCTGTCTTGATATATCAGTAATGTATTTCCTCCTTCTTAGTGTCATATTTTAGAACATTAAAATATACAAAATTTAGTGAAAATGTAGATTTAGTCCTGGCATATGTTGGATTTGGAGTCTGGAAATCATTTTTATCCCATTTCAGTGTTTTTTTTAAATATTGCATATTTTCAAGGCAGATAGATAGATAGATAAATAATTAAATGCTGGCTAGGGGAAGGAGAACACATCTTTCCAGCAGGGATTTGGAAAGTGGAGAATCAGTGGTCTTGAGAGCATCAGATAGATGCTTCAGAGAAGGAGCTGAACAGAGGCTCACTACAGAGGTAGAGAGAATGTATGAAAGAACAAAGGGGGAGCAGAAAGAGGAAAAGATGTCTTGGATGAGGAAGAAAGTAAGAAATACTACAATAAAAACAGTAGCTTTGAACTTCAGTGAGGAAGCGATGGATGTGTTTCAGTGTGGAGCTGATGCAACTTCTTTGAAGGTGCGCGGGTGTCTGGAACACTTGTACACATCATGACTTGTAGAGTAGGGACAAAGAGAGGCCACAGAAATTCAGTTGAGAGGAAACAAAGGTGAATGTGAAAGGCAGTGAAATCCATGTTGAGGCATAAATAGGTATTCATATGAGCCTTTTTTGGATAAGCCAGTTTAATCCTGAGTTAACTAATACAAATGGTCAGGAATTTTGTAGTGTTCCTGTAATAGGAACAGTGAGCAGCATTTATCTCAGCCCAGACTCACTGTTTTCTGACAGTTGTCAAATCCTGGAGATGAAAAGGCAAAAGATGTCACTCAGACAAAACCAAAGAATAAGCAAGGTGTGTTTTGGACTTATTTTCAACACACCACTTGGCAGCCTTACCAATCTTGGAGATGAAAAGGCAAAAGATGTCACTCAGACAAAACCAAAGAATAAGCAAGGTGTAGGTGTATTTCGGACTTATTTTCAACACACCACGTGGCAGCCTTACCACTTTGTTTACAAATGCGAATATGATGTGGTTGAATTTCATATTCTTAGGTTTAATAGAGAGCATATACTATTGCGATCATCTAATCTGGCTTTTATAACACAGGTAATATAATCTTAACTAGTGATCTGTGATTACAGCTCATTGTTTTCATTTGAGCTCTTACATGTATTTAGGAAGACATAGGGTCCTAATTTCAGGACTTCAAGGAATGGAAAAATCTTAAAGGGTTCTTGACAGCTTATTCCAGTTGCTGATTACACTCATTATTTTGTGTTTTGTCTATCCAATTTGTTTTATTTCAGCTTCTAATCCACAACTCTTGCCATGTTTTTTTCCTGCTAGATTGTATAGGCAACTACGGTAACAACAAAATCTTTTCTCCTAACAACTCTTTGTTGACTTCATCAAGATTTACTTGTGGTTTCTTTGGGGTGAACTGAGTAGAGCAAGTTACCCTAATCTCTTGCTGAAAAGGGATGTTTTCTAAGCTGCTAATCAATCCTGTAGTTCTTTTCTGAACTGTTTTCCAAAATTCCTTTTAAGTACAAATACCAGGACAGGACTCAGTTTTCAGCTGTGATCTCATTATTCCCCGATCCTGCATAATAATCCTCGTTCTGTGGACTAGTTATTACACTCACCTTCTTAAACATAACTGACTTGTCCCTTGTTTCCTCATAATTATTCTAAAATTTTGAGTGAATCTGAAGTTTTTTGAAATATATTTCCCATCTGATGATTGGTAGAAATAAAGAATTTCATTGACCCAGTGACAGGTCTTTGGAGGACTATATTAGAAGGCCCTCTGTATGAAGGGACTCTTCCTCATCTACCATCATTTTCTGCATTTGATAGATAAAACCTTTTTTGTTTCACTGATTCTAGATAGCACCAATTTTTGCATATTCATTTCTTTAAAAGCAGAATGTCATGAAGGACAAACATAAATACTACACCAGAATATACATGTGGTAAATAATACTGATCTCCTTTCTAAGACAAATTTGGACCCTCTTTAAAAATAATACCAAGTTTGTCTGCTGAGATTTCTTTCTCATCAAACCAAGTTGGTTGGTATTGACCATGCCTCTGTTTGCTTCACTGATTGTATCTCCCGTCAGGTACGCCCTGACTCTGCCCAGATCACGGTCAATCTAAGTAGTGTAGAGTTGTTCTGGTAGTTATATCTGCCTTTTTTAAGTACAGGAAGAAAAGGATTGTTTTCCAATATCCAAATACTGTGAAAATACCAGAAGATCTGGGGAAAAATCAGTATTAGAGGTCCCTCAAGCTTTTAAGTCAACTCCTATAAATAATTTTTAGTGCAAGCTATGTAGTTCTGTTTTTTTGTGTGTGGGTGTCTGATCGTTGTTTTGATTCTGATGCTTACTGATGAAGTAGAAATTATTTCTTCAGTGCTTGAACTTATGGTCTGAATATCTGATTCTTCGTCCTTCCAAATGAAGAACAGAAATACTTCTGTTTCTCTTTTGATACTTTGGAGAGTAATGAAGTCAGACCGGAAGGAATACAGGCATATTCCATAAAGTATTTTGTTAGGATTTGTCACTGTAAGAATGAATTGAGATAAAACTATCAACAATATTACTTCGAAACTTGCATTCCTTTTGTATTCTCTGAGAGTGGTTGAATCTACTGAACTCTCAATGATTTCCACAAATGCAGTTATCTGTGTGCCTTTGGGTTATGTGGCACCAAAACAGTAAAATGAGAAGGAATGTACTTACAGTGACTTCAGACATTTTCTGCAATATGTGGAAATACATATTAATTTAGGAGCACAGGACAGGCAGGGACTGTATGAGTAATGACTTCAGGGTCTGGATTTTGGTTAATTCTCCATGCATTGCTTTTCAATTAAAGACTGTTTGCACATGAGTATCAGTCTAGAAAAATCTCTCACAGCACTGTTGCCTTCCTGTACGGAGTCCCCCAGTTATTTAAGTGTGGTCATCACCATGCTAAGCTGAGAAACACCAGTCCTGAAAAACGTAGAGCTGTTAGAACAGTAAGCTGCGCTTGACCTTATTAGCAAGATCACTCATGGTGTATTTCAAGGCCTTAGGGTTGGCGGGAATCGGGCCAGCCTGCTGGGAGTAATGGGGTATGTCACAATTGTCATCTTGGTGTGTGTTTGCTAATCTGTTTAATGTTTTGTGTAGTTTATTGATCATTCTTTTTTTCTCTGTGTTTAAGACTTCTTCCTGCAGTAACTCATATATATGTTAATTTACTAAATGTGAAGGGCTCTGCATAAGCCACAGAGTTTACTCAGATTATTCTTAGGGACTGTCCTCTGTGCACAGGTACCGCGGTGAACAGGAGACATTGTAACAAATCTGTCACTTGAAAACACAAAATCCATTGCCAATGAATAGATGAGCACACATTCATGAGGGGCACAGAACATCTGGGGCTGCTGATTTCAGACTGACCCCTGTTGCATGGCAGGATATTAACCTGTGAAAACGTGATCTAGGTCAGGTGACAGAGTCCAAGATTAAAGTCCAATCTCTTACCAACACTTCTGTGTATCTCAACCATATTACTTCTCTGCCTCTCTCTCTTGACTCCCTCACTTTTCTAAACAGACCCAACCCCTCATTTATATCACATAGCACTACCTCCTGGGATAAGGATTCTTATCTGAATCTGTTACAGGAGGTCGGGGATTAAGTTCAATTTCTGTGTGCATATGAAGATACCTTATAACTGTATACTGTGTTTTTGGCATCTTATTAACGAAGGAATGAAGGGATGACAGGCATGGACCAAGCACTTAGAAACGTTCTTCTGAATATTTACTATATGGATTAAAGGTGCTGTAAAATTATGATGGAAGCTGGAATGAAATACTTGAACTTTATTAGGAATATAGGAATTGATATAATCACGTAGTGTCTTGCTCACAGTACAAATGAGAACACTGTGTAGCACGCAGTCTTCTATAGATTGAAAGCAAGCAGGTCACTTTCATGTCACAGGACACATGAAACAGTTGATTCATGTTGACTGTTTGACTGAATAATCTGCAATATCTGTGTAGTTTCATAGATGAATTTTCCTCCTGCTTGATGGTGATATTTTGACATACCCGTGGTCTCATTAATCCAATGTTTATCTGTCCAGCTGGCTGAGGTCTCAGGTTTACAGAAATAAGGAACACAGCTCCTAAAAATGACTGGAGTCTGGATGTCACTGAGACAAGTTGTTGCATTGAAGATTGGTATGGGAAATGGTACAATTAGTATCCGGAGGACAAATACCATATGTAGTCACTTCCACTCCATCAACGGTGAAACTCAGGCAAACTTCAGAAAAGTAGTATTCACAAATGAGAAAGTCAGTATCTCCTGACTTGAGGGGCCTGAGATCCTTGAGGGGAAAAACAAGGATGTACAATATTTGGTGCATTCCCTATTTTTCCCATAGACAGACTGAAAAAGAGATTTAAAAATACACTGATAATCCTAATCATGAATAATGGCTATAAAAGATAGACAGACATATGAATTTTAACAAATGAGATTCATACAGGAAGAGAAATAAGTGAGGAATACATACTTCTATGTCCTCTTTTATAACTGTTCAAAGAGACCAGAGACATTTGATCTGCCCTAAAGGCCTCTTGACATGAGAAGGGAGAAGATCCATGAGCAATACAAAAATTCAAGCTACAGCTTCTGTTTTATTGAAACTCGCCGGTTTGAAATCATCAGTTTTTCTGCCCAGCATGTAGAACGTTTCATCTCTAAGGCTAGCAAGTCATAAGCATAAAATGTTTCTCTCCACTCACTTTGAGGAAAGAACACCCATACTGAGTTGCACACGTGGATAATGTGGATGGAAAATATACTCCAGTCTTGACATGGGGCTCAGGTGAGAAGTCTGAAGGATACTGTTTTAACTACAGCTCTGATAGTGGATTTGCAAAGGCAAGGAAACTCAGTTAGCTCAACCTCCCTTAAATCCAAACCTTGTTATAACTTGCAGTCAGAAAAAACATTTAACTTACTGAGCGATTTTAGTAAAGAGGCTGAGAATAAACAAGTGCTAATAATATATTTTAGGTCTTGGTGAACAAGATCACATAGCTTGGTAAGGCTCGTGATGCTCTTTCTTAGTATAGAGCCCAGGCTGATTATGTAAGGGCACGCTCAGCTGGGCGGTTAGATGCAACGTTCACTATGTGAAGAAACACTTTGCTGTTGATTTGTCCCATACTGGGGAAGCCCGTCCTGGAGAAACAGCCCTATTGATGGAGGGGGCTCATTGCCCTGCTGTACCGCCTTCTGTTCCCTCAGACAACAGTCCGCACTTCTTGGCACCGAATCAAGCTATGAAGGTCAGTCACATACTTTATTCCTGATGGGAAATGTTCATTTGGGACAGATTTGTAGAATATATAGCTTATCTGTATTCATCTCCTCATGTTCCTATTATTATTATTTATCACTGAATCATGATAGCTCCTGAGTCCCAGCAGAGCTCCAGTATGCTAAGTACTATAGAAACACATGCCAGGCTTTGCGATTTTGGCTTCCCTCCAGTAGATCAGCTATATCTGTGTATCCTCTGCCTTGCTGTCCTGATGTTTTCCTCTGTTAGGAAGGATTTTATTCAAAACACAGGGACAGGAAAAAAATGATCACATAAGAACTTTTGGTTGTTTGTAAGTCTCCTTTTTGCTGGATGTGCAGCTATCACAGCATATTCTGTAAGTTGCTGCATACCTACTGACTCTAATCTGATGCGCAAAGCAGAGAGGTGCTGTGGCACTTTCAATTATACAGATGAAGGTCTTTTGTATAAGAGCAGGTCTGTCATTTATTTCAAATCGTGAATCTCTGTGATGTGAGTTTAATTAATTTAACCAACTTTTTCCTCTCAAAGTCTTGCTGTAAAATACTCACAGCTGGCCCATTCTGGGCTGATGGTGGAGAGAATATCCCCAAATGGACGTTTCACTCATGTAAAAGGCACTGGAAAGTGTCCTTTTGCCAGGCTAGATTATTTCCAGCATTGTGCTTTGTGAGGCCAGGGTCACAACTACAGCCTCTTCAGGTTATGTGGAGTTGCATAGCAAGACTAATACCTCATTCTCTGATGACAGAGAGTGCAGCACCAGCATGATGGTATGATATTTTTCTGAAACACAAGGGATCAACCTAGCTTCTTTGGGACTATGCTGAAGCCAAAGACAATATTATCTGTATTTGAGAAAGAAAACCCATCCTTTTTTTTTTTTTTTAATGCAGCTTATGATAGGAGTTTTGCTCCTCCTGCAGGAGGTAGGATGCATACTCTTCAGAATGGGATTCCTCTGCAAACTGCAATCCAGAACTATTTGAACAGACTCCTTATGCCTCTATAGTAGTCCCAAGAGCCCCTGCTGAGCATTCAGTAGCAGTTTTCTACCCATGTAGAGGATCTTACAGCAGCTTAGAGGTTATGAGGCAATCGGGTGAAGCCTATAGTGACCCTCTCTGCAGCGACTTCTGAACGGAAGGGAAGAGGAACCGATACTCTTCTCCGTCACATTCATAGAGACCAGGTAAATCCCTTCCCTGAAAATACCTTGTACAGATTAAGCAGCCAAAAGTCTCATTTAGCTTCCAAACTGAAAGGCCCCTTAAACTCCTGCCTCTGTTGTGACACCTGTATACCAACTGGAACTTTCCTCAGTCCAAAACAGTATCCAATTACCTGGCAAGTAAGCCTTTGATAATGCAGTATTATCTGAGGGATGAGGAACATTGTACTCTAGCAGAGATGGTTGTTTCACAGGCCCAGCAAACACCCCGCTTTCTCATCTTAGGTTAGCTCAGTCCTTACTGTTAATTCATTCTCTCTCTGGGTCCTGGGGTGAGTCGTCCTTGCTATGTGCAGATGCTGAACTAAAGTGACCTCTGGGTTTAGAACCAGAGTCAGGAGGTTGGGAGAAAAGGCTTCTTCAGCTTTTATTTGACTTTACAAAATAAGGCCACTGTGAGTGTGCTGGGGGCCCGGGGTGCTGTACACAGTCCCACATTTGTGAGTGGAGACTGGGAAGCTCAGGAGTAAGGGGCTGCTAGGAGATCAGAGGAGAGGCCTGGAGATACAGAGGTGAAGGAAGGGAATGGTAAGGAAGAACATGAGGGAAGACACTCTTTTCTGGGTTTTCTTCTGATCTTAGAGGCAGTATGTGAGGTGTCATCTGCTTCATCCTTCCCTTACCCTGCTTTCCCAGTCCCACAGCATGCTCTTTGCGAGTGCCTTCCCTGTTGGATCAGTAGAGAAAACTGAGCTTGGGGAATCTGAACTGACTAAGTTTGGGAGTTAACAATGAAGTGAAGTCATCTGCTCTCCCACTGTGCCATCCGTTATTCATGATAACAGAGAAGATCATTAAAAATGATTCTAACCCAAGTCAGACACAAAGATCAGCCTGTGATCAACATTTTGGTCACTTGTGCGTCTTCAAAATTGTGTGGTGTGAATGCACAGATGGAGAAGGAACATACCAGTCAGGATTGAAATGATGGGGTTGATGACTAAATAGTGGGGAGAAAAATCATGTAAAATTACTGGGAAGGAAAGATAGGTGTTAGGGTTACCAGGCAACCAACACTAGTAAAGAATAACATGAAAGGAGAGTGGAGAAGAAGCCATCCAATCAA
Source organism: Struthio camelus (assembly GCF_040807025.1). Taxonomy (NCBI): domain Eukaryota; kingdom Metazoa; phylum Chordata; class Aves; order Struthioniformes; family Struthionidae; genus Struthio; species Struthio camelus. The sequence goes on from NC_090946.1 coordinate 44,714,195, forward strand.
GGAACTGCCTGGCCAATTAGGTGTCTGAAACAGTGATGAAGTGAGCACATTAACATTCGTGGTAGGTGAAGAAATCTGTTTTAGGCAGACAGGTGCAGAAAAGAAAAAAAAATTTATGTGACTAAATGGACACAGCAGAGACTATAATTCTTCCACGGATTAAAATCCTTAATTTTAACCATTATAAGGCCTGCGGTTAGTCAAGCAGAGAGGGTATTAAAGGTTTCGTTCATGTTCCGCCACTGGTGTTACATGATTTTGCAGCTCTCTCCTACCTTGAAACAATTAAATTTTCTTCTTCACTTCGTGCAGCTAGTTAGCCTGTCCAGGTTTTGCATCTTCCTGCTAGGCTGCAGTAAGTTAGTGCCACTGTTTTTTAACAGAAGGCTCACTGCCAAACCAAAGCCCAGTTTTTAATCGAAAATAACAATAAACCAGGAGAGCAAATTCTGATTTTGTTCATCAAACTAGAGAGACCCTTATTTTATTAAAACCTGCTCTCAGAGGAGCAAAGTGCCTGAGTAAGCGTATAAAAATCAAGCACTTTACAGTTTGGCCACGCTAGGGTTTATAAAGCAGTATAAAACAATGGTACTCAAGGCCTACTGGAAGGTATTCTCTAAACGTGAAGTCTGTGGTGTGGGCTGGAGACTGTGATTGCTTTGCTTTTCTACCCTTCACTCTCTTAGGCAACCCTTAGTTAGAAGAGGTTACTAACTGTTTGCAGCCCAGTGCTGATAGCAATGAGGGGGACCCTGTTTTGAAGATCTGCAACCATCATCACAGTCACTTTAGTTAGATCTTCTCTGTAGCATTTTTCCAGCAGAAAAAAGAGCACGCAAGCCTGGCCATTTTTTTTTCTATAGTCAATGCATCTGATTAGCAATATTTACAAAAATTGTTTGTCTAAAACAGTATCCCGGGAAAAGGAAAAATACAGGCAGATGCACCGAAGGAAAGAAGAAATTAACAGACTTTGAAGTCAGCAAAAGTGCCTGATTAAAGGATATAAAAACCAATTTTGCAACTTGGCCATGTTAGGGTTTGTAAAGCACTGTTCAGCAGTGGAATTTGAGGCCTACTGGAAGCTATTCTGTAAATGGCTACGTGTGTAGCGCCATCTGAAGCTGCTCTTAATTTTGTAATCGTTTTTGGCATGGCAAGAAGAGAAATTCATCAGCAAAAACGTTAAAGGAAAACATGGGGGACAAACTCATAATAGCCAACTCAAACCTTCCATTTTTCTCATGAAAATGTTGTGATTTCAGTGCTTTCATTGCATTGCCAGTAATTTTCTATCACTGCTTTGTTCACTTTTTCAATTTTTTTTTCTCAAAACCAAGGGAAAGCATTTCTAAGAATATTCTTCCATTCCTACTTACTGTAAAGCGGGTAGCAAATCACTCATTTCATAAGTAATTCAAGCCCTGTGATTTTGCATTAGCAGAGGAACTTAAATCTCTCTCTGCAATTCACTTCAGAACTACATTTGCACAGAACAGTTAATGAGATATGGAGGTCATTACTATTAAACTGTGAATTCAAACTTAGATTGGCAGAATCAAAAAAGTCGTGATGATATGATTGTTGTTCAGCAGCCTCTAGTACGTGTTGGAAACTACCCAGAACATAATGAAAAGGGTCTGTACACAACACTTTTTACCTTATGGTATATTACTAGTTTATTTGTTCTGTCTCCGCTGACTGCTATCAACGTCAGCCCAGAGACAGCCTTTCCTCCCATTTATATAGGTAGTCCTTTCAATTTAGCTGTTTTTATCTGAGACTATAAAGGGAGTCCTTGCTTACTAGTGTCCCCACCCTACTCATACTGTGATTGGAGTGTTCAGTACTACCAATCCTACATCCACTGGAGATAAAAAGCATTTCAGATTAGGGGCATTCTCTTCTATTATATTTATGTATAGTGGCTATAAGAGAGGAGTGTGGTAGGACTAGATTCCTCATTAGCTCTGATAACTGACGTATATTAAAATAATTCCAGCAGGGGCTGGGGGACACTAGATGACATCCAAACAGTGACTGCATGGAAAAGTGCCAATGTATATCCAAGTATTTTGTGCAGGTTTAAAACACACAAATGACCCCTTACAAGTATGTTTAGATATTGTTTAAGGTGCCTCTCTTAGACATTAAAAGCACTGTGTAAACTCCTCATTTTACCTACCGCATTTATTAGGTCTCCACCTGTAACTCAAACCTCCTCCCAACCAACAAAAGCAGAACACAAATACTTACCAAGACTCCCTTTAGAGAAAGCTGAGTGAAAAAACCTAGCCTTTCATGTTATAGTAGAAGGTGAACACATTACTAGATGAACAACTCTTCTCAACAGTGCTTCAATTAGCCTCATTATGTAATTGAAGATTTATTGTAAGCCATCAAACACCATTATTTCCCATACAGGAGTCTTTACTTTTCAGTCCCTCACTCATCCAAAAATATACTTGCTCAGGAGAGGTGCAGAGTCAGCAGGAAAGATGGACAACGTAAATAATTAAAATGGAGGTTGAGTTCACATTTGCCACTGCAGAGAAATGGTTTGCACAGAAATAGAATGAGACAGGGTGGCAGAGAAGCTCCAAAGGGTGGCTGTTATATCTTTTGTCATTTCTACTCTCCAGGAGGATTGTTCATGACACGATATCTAAATATTGTTTTTAGAATGGCACCTACCGTGATATTATTCGGAAATGCCCTGCTGCAGGTAAGGTTAAGAGAGATGTATTTGACGAAGACAGAAACTGCTAACAGTTAGCGCTAATGAATGGGAATTTGCAGTGTGTATGCACATGAGAATTACACAGGAGAAAAGTATGTTTAGACAATATTATCTTAGTAGTAATGTCAAGCACTCAGAAATGAGAAAATTAAAAAATTAAGGTTAGTTCTGTGATTTTTAATGTAGTTGTGCCATTAAAGACTGTATCACATGCCGTATTTTTATGGATTACTTTTGCATTCGGTGTTCAGGATGGATGATGCTCATCTATTCAATGCTTTGTTTTCTTCCCCTGCTCAACCTTACTAATTTATTTTTGTTCACTATGCAAATCCTGTTCTGAAGAGGGAATTATTAATTTCCTCATGACGCTCATCACCCCAGTGCCATTGTGCTTTGCAGACATTAATTCATTAATTTTCAGAAACCCCTCTGAGTTAAGGGATTGTTATCATCCTCATTTTAGAGATGCAGCCTTGAGGCACAGAGTTGACAAAAATCTAATTTTGAGTGCTGAAACCAAGACTTTTCAGAGTACAGAGAATTATAAAATATAAAAAACATGGCATCAGAACTTTATTTGCAGTGAGTCCTCAGCATATCTGTAAATCATATCTCAGGATGCCAGGTAAATCTCCAAGAAATGAGGAACTGAAATTACTGGACATCTGTGAAAAGTTATGTTGAAAAAACTTAGCATCACGTAAGACTGTATCACAGGCAAGGATACACAGCTGTCCTTCACAGAAAACACTTCCAGTGTATCTGCAAGTCATATATTGACTCCTACATATTGAATGAGACAGGAGTCTTGGAAAAAAAAAAAAGCGTATGTGGTTAGGCAATTAAAGTCCATTTCATAATGCATCTATACAAGAGGACTGAATAAAGAGCAAATAAGCAATTTAATTCTGTTTTGTCCTAACTTCTTGATTGCTCTTGTACAGTAATAATATTCTTTTACTATAGTTATTACACACGCTATCCTCTTCTCTCTGTCTGAAGAAGAAATTCCATCATGATTTACCTCCCCAAAGTGCCATCAGGAAGGTTGTAACTTCTAGACTCACTGCACAGGCTCTGCTGCTCGGCCGAGGGAATGGCTGATCTCAGTAGCCCCCTACAAAGGCTCAGGTGAGATGGGCACGGGGAGCTACGCTGGTGGAACGCAGGGAGATTTGGTGCTCTGTACAGCAGATTGGTAGCTTGTGGCTGTCAGTCTAAATGAAAATTTTGTTTATCTTTGGTGTACGTTAGTTTATATTCTTCCACCTACAAAATTTTATTTTTCACCCTATGAATGTCCAGTAATACTCTCCAAAGAGTCAAAATGCTAAGGACCAAAACTCAGGACAGGAATGCTGTAGTCTGTAGACACCATTATTCTGAAACGCTAATCTAAAACAGACCTACCTCAGCCAGAATTGCTGTGATCCTCAACTAGAATGTGCAGGCCACATCTCTTTCACTTTAAAAATTACCAGCAATTACCACAGGACAAAGCCAAGATGAAAATCACTGTAAAACATCTGTATTTCTGTTTTTGAACAAACAGTTTAGAAACCTAAAATTAGCCTTAAAAATGCCTTTAGTTTTTGTCATTAACGCTGTGGTCCTGGTCACCTGGGTCCCCAGAGGTGAAGAGCATTGTCATCTAGTGGTTTAGAAGCAGGGGAACATACAGCAGAAAAGTTCAACTCAGCACTTGTATTTTCCGAGTCATTTGTGGGGTGATGGCAGGAAGGTCACTTTCTGTGCTGTTTTTCAGAGCTGTTCAGTAGATGGGGTAATGCATGCTCTGTGGGGTGCTGTGCAGCTCATTTGGATAGGACCCGATTATGGTGGAAGCATTAGACAGGGACCTATCTGCACCTGTCTACAGGAGACATGGAGCAGGAGGCAACTGTGACTCCTAGAACGAGCAAGTCGAAGGGGACACAGTGAGAATATAGATAAAACCTCTTGTCCGCTCTGGCAAGCACAGACTGAATCACAGTGAGGAAAACTCATCTAAATCTTTTCAAAGGTGCAGAAAGGGCTGGCATGAAGCATGTTTTCCTCCGGTGCAGAGTGACCTCAGGCTCCGCTCCCCCCGAGCTCACAGAGGGCTGCTGATCCTCCCTCTCGCTCCTCCTGCGGTTTCCCATGCCCACAGTTCGCATCCTGCTTGCACCGACCTCTGGAAACGCGCTGCGCCGCCTAAGAGCCATGAGTTAGTCATTCTTGCCCTCTTCACACAAACGTAGAGAGATTTAACTATTGTTTATACAGTCCTTCTAGTACCTTGCATCCCAGCTATTTTAGAAGTGCCGAGCTTTATTAGCGTCACGCACGCTCAGGCTAGTCGTCTTCCCTTATCTCATTCCCGTGCCTGGGCGCAGAGGTACTCCAGGCGCGTTTTCGGGCACGCAGCACAAAGCCCAGCCTCCGCTTACGGACTAGTCTCGCTACCATCGTTTAGCTCCGCTCCTCTGCGCGCGTGTGCGTGTGCACGCGTGCGAGGCAGTAAACCCCCTTTCCACGGCACGGCCGAGATTCCCATCCGCTCCCTTCTGTCAAAGGGTAGAGAGAGGATGTGAGACGTTAGTCAAGAAATAAAGGTTGTTTTTTTAAAGCCTGACTAGATGCGCCGTGCTCTGGATCGCATACAGAGCAGGTGAAGCAGACCTAAGGCCCCCTGCAAAGCGCACGTCAGCTCCCGCTCAGCCTTGCGGCGCGGCCGAAAGCCTCCGAGCACAAGCGCCGCCGCCGCCGCCCTCGGCGCCGCTCTCGCCTCTCATCTCTATGGTGAGCGCCGCTCTACCCCTACTTCCTGTTGCGGCCGGTCGCCGGCGGAAGCGCGCGCGCGGGGCCATGGCGGCGGTGGATATCCGAGGTAGGAGCGCTGCCGCCCGCCCGCCCGCCGCGGGTTGGGGTTGTGCCGCGGCCGGCGCGGAGCCTGTGCGGGTGCTCGGGGCCTCCTCGCTAGCCGCCCTGCCGGCGGGGAGCGCTTCGCGGGGATCCGGGCCCGCGGGGACCCCCAGGCCGCGCTCCGGGCCCTGCCTCCTCGCCGGGCTTAGCTGCGCCGCGGCGGGGGTGGTTCGCTGTGGGGAGCGGGAAGGAGCCGCGGCGGGAGAGAGCTGAGCGGCCCGAGCTTCCCTCGGCGGGGGCTGGGGAAAGCCGCGTCCCTCCGAGGGCCGAGTCGGGCCCCGGGGCAGAGCGCGGTGGGCCGGCCTCGCTGTCCGAGTGCCAGCGGGCAGTGGGTCTGCTGAGGAAGGAGGGGGAGCCTGGTGTAATGGTTGACTGTCCTTGCCAGCTTGAGGTTTCTGCCCTGAGAGTGTCTGCCCCAAGGAGTATATAAATTATTAGAAGGCCAAGTGCAGATGTGAAGGCTATAGAACTACAAGCTCTATCAGTGCTTAGTGCGGATAGTTAAGTTCGCGTTTGTTTGTATGTTTTCAGAACAATGAGCAAGGGAGTTCAGTAACCTTGTTACTGTGCCTATATCGGCAGGAGGAACTGAGAGGAAAAAAACATGTCTAAAAAGCAATTTTGCTGCATGTGAAGCAGGCTAGGAGAGTGTGTGAAGGGTTTTCTGGGAGAAATAAGCATTAATTATGGGACAGCTAAGTCTGTTTTTGCAGGCAGAATAAGGAGATGTGAGGATGATGTAATAAGGTACAGTACTGATTACGAAGGAGAATTTAAGCTGTGAAGTGTGGAGGAAAGTGGAAGATACTGGAATGGTAGCATGAGACCAAAGCAGACTGTTGGGCAGGTAATGTTAACAGCAGTTTGGGTAGATGTTATGAGGATGGCTGAGTGTTAGAAAAGCCAAAAAGAAAGTTAGAGTGATAGAGGGAGAAGGGTTTGGGTGAGTATACAGTGGTATAAATAGAATGTCTTGAAGACAGGACTATATTTGAGTTAAGTCTAAAGAAGGCTTATGTCATAGACAATAGAGGTTAAATGCTTGAAGAGATAGGACTTTGAGAGAGGAAAATTGGGTACAGGTGGGCATGAGAAAATAAATTATGCTTTTCATAAGAATGTCTGGATGGAGTCGCACCAAAAGACTGTCTAGTGAAGTCTCAGATAATGTCCAAGAGCACATATTTAGGAGAAGGTCATGAGAGGCAGGTTAAGTGTAGATTGAGCCTTTCTTTACTATGAACTTCCAGCTTTTCAGAAATCTATACTTAAAGGAGTTCTTATAACAAAGATTGCAATTGGCTCGCTGTGACTAATGGATGATGATTTTTCATCTTGCTTCCTCAGTGCTCTCCGAAAACAAGTGCCACAGTTTGTGTTGTATGTTAAGGTCCTTTGTGTTTCTCTTTAAACCTGAATTGACTAATTATCTGCAAATCATTCCCTGCTAACCTTTCAGGTTACCATTCAGGACTTTACAGACCCTGTGTTGTAGCCTTCACAAGTTGTCCTTTCCCACCACTTCCCTAAGGTGAATTTTCTAGTCCAATTTCTCTCCTTTTGAGAGGAAGCTGTTTGATATCTGATCACTCTGTAATCCTTCTCTATAGCTTCTTCTACTTGAGGTCATAAGAAAAATCAGATCCTATCAGATCTGATACTAACCAGATACTATCGTTCTATGGATTTTGATAATGCCACAAAAGTTTTCTACCTTTAAAGAAAAATGTGAAGAAAAAAAAATGATTTCTAGAGGCCTCTTTGCTTTTTTTGACTGCTTTGTTTCAAACAGCTGTTTGCAATGTTGGCAATTAGTGACAGGAGTGCTGTAAGTAATTATTAGCTGGTATGAGAACCTGCTCTCTCAATCTGGTTCATTTAAGGTTGCTCAAAGTTTTTTATCTAAACTAGTTCAATACGTTTAGTATAGTTTGAGTATCAAAGTCTAGTGTTGGTCTAGAAGTCCAAGTACAACATGTTGTGTGGATCGCTTTCTGCTTAATTTTTGCCATGGTTTGATGGCTTATCTCTATTCTTGAATTGTCTTGCATAAGACATTCATGGCAGGTTGACAATGCTGTCACAAGCACTTAAAGTGAGCATATCTTGCAGATTGCACATAAATACTTTGAAAAAGGTGTCTGATGCTAAGAAATGGAAGTATTCCCTTCTCCCTAGGAGTAATGGGCACGCCAGGTCCATGGTTGGTTTTGTTCTCCCTGCTCTCCCTGTTTCCAAGAGTAGCTTGAGAGAAAAGTCTTGCAAGTTTTAAAGGTAACTATAATTGTTTGCACTTATAGAACAACAGCTAAGGATAACTGAGTCTTAGAACCCAAACTTTATATTCAGTTTTGTGATATATTTATCATTGTGGCTTTGGCATCGTGAGCTTAACAGAGAGTTGTCTTGAGAAATTTGGTTATTATTAGTTATAGTGGTAAGACATGTCTCTATTTGAAACACAAAATGGGACTTTATCAGGGCAAGAATGTAAAACTGGGCTGTTTTTTGTCTTTGGAAGGAAAGATTGTCTTAATTGCCTTTCAAAACCAAAAGACAAAAGCTGTGGTAGCGCTGATCAAGTGCTTAATGGGTTTTACTCCTGTACTACTGAGACTCTCTCCTTACAGAGAGAGGAGAAAACAGTGCATGTGATATAATGTGAATGCCTCTAGACGTTTTTTTGTCCGTTTTATGGAAGAGCTAGATCAGCAGTTCTGAGATTGACAAGGCAGAATGAATTATTCATAGTTATTCTGCGTTATTCTGGTTTGCTGAGCACCTAGTCTCGTCTCACTTTATTAACCATTCATAAAAGAAGCTGCTCCTAATGTATAAGCTGACATTTTGCACCTGATCTTGCTGTCCCTGAGCATGCAGAATTTATTCACAGTGGAATGACGAGCAGGAGTTCTGGATATGCATATAATGCATGAACATAAGGGCGTGGTTCCTATAAGAAAGTGTGTCAATTTTTGTCATTCATTCTTCAAAGACTTTGCACCACTTGTGCTTAAAAAAATCTAAACAATGTATGCCTTTGTTTTCTACTTTCTCAGGTATTAGGAATTCTATTTGTTGCTATTGTCATTTAAATAGCTTCAAAAGTATCTTGAAATTCATCTATCTGGTATGTCTTTGGCATTAGCAGTGTTGTTGACTGTAGAACCAATTGCTGACATTGGTTTCTTTGGTGTGCATTTAATTTTGACTGTTTACGTGCATGAGGAACACAATTTTACTGAAGTGTGATAATTAAATCTAGAGGTTTTAATTTAAATATCCCTACATGTGTAGGTACTTAACTGGCATATAACAATTTGTATGTTATAGAGTATATTTCAGACTTGAATACTCACATATTAGGTTTCTGTAGTACTCACCAAGATGTAAAATAAGTATTTTGCCATGGGCAATTTAGGATACTGATGGTAGAGTTGGGAACAGAATCTAGTATGCATAGCTGCTGGGAAGCATTTGCCCAAAGATAGCATCTTTGTCTTTTTGGGAATTGTTTGCTATGGATTTCACCCATAGCAAACATAATCGTCTTTGGAACATAACAATATCAGTTGCTGTTGTATCTGAGATAAGTGTTTTAATATTTCTAAGATACTATGTTATTGACAAGTCCCTTATCTTGTTTCACTTAGTAGTTTACTCATTGGCTTTAACAGAAGAAAAATCTTACTTTAATTGGTCTGTGTAGCGTTTTACCTATTTTAAGTACCATGGCTTACAGTTTAGAAACTATTTTTGTAAGAAATAAACATGACCAGCCTTGGATTTAGTGTAAGGTGTCCCACTTCTCAGATTTTTTTCCAGAAAGTGATTCTAACTGACAGTTTAAGTTCAACTCCTCTACTTCTCTAGCTTTCAGAATGAACCATGTCTTGGATTGTTTTTCTACTCAGTTATTGCTATGGTTCGTAATATAAATTGTATATAATAATACACATATGCACATACATAGTATTATGGTAATATTATGCAGTTATTAGAGCTAATTAACCTCCTTAACACACACGCCCTGCTGGCATTCTCAGGACATAATGGTGAACCAGCAACTAGTAGTCAAGGAAAGAAAAGTGTAATAATAACAGACTGCATTGTTCTCTTTCTACAGTAGAGCTACAGCAAGTTAAATGATATGGATTATTACTTGACCTCCATGAAATGCATTTTTAAATAGAAGTGGTTTGTGTAGGGCTGTGTTCCACCTTGTTCCCATGCCATAAACATTAACTATTACTATGACTTTTTACTTTTGGAAGTTTTCATACTGTTTCTAGCCATTTTGTACTCAAAGTAGGTTTCTCTTGCCAGATAATCTCTTGGGAATTTCCTGGGTTGATAGCTCCTGGATTCCAATATTAAACAATGGGAGTGTGTTGGACTACTTCTCAGAGCGAAGTAACCCATTCTATGACCGAACATGCAACAATGAAGTTGTCAAAATGCAGCGGATGACCTTGGACCATTTGAAGTAAGTTGTTAATTTGAAGCTGCTTCCAGTGTAGTGTTTTTCTCTGTCCCTGCACCCAGAGGCTTTGATGGTCTAATGGAAACTTGCTGGGAACCTGCTTCTATTCTGTGGGTTTTTTAGGCCCACTCCTTGCCATGGAGTCCACTCTTTCTTATATTTAGATGTCTTCTACTTCCTCTAGTGCCATTTCAAGGAAATTGTAGCCATGAAGTTTTCTAGGTGTATCTTGAGATTCCAGTAAATCACTTCTTAGATACTCTCTGAATTCAAAAGGCTGTCTTCCTTCTTTCTTCTTCCCAGCTCAACAGAAATTGAATAATGATATTAATAATGTAGTTAAATGTTTTTCTTGTGATGAATGAGGTTGATGTTGGAGGATACTTTAGGTTCATAAATAACTAGTTTGTGATTCCATGTCCCACTGGTTTTGTGCCATAATTAGTATGGGTATTCCTCCAAAGAGCTAGCTTTTTAGTATGAATAATACAAGTATTAAGTGTTGCAAATAAACATCACAGATGACTGTCTAGTGCAATTATTCAACGTGCAGGTTAACTTTCTTTGCAATTCCCCATCCGCCACACTGAGTGCAAGCGAAGTGTATTGAGAACTGTTTAAAGACTCAACATGATAGGGAGTGTGCAAGTTAAGCTAAGTGCTCGTTGGCAAAATTCATTGTACTTGGTTGTGGTTGCAGAGAGGCTTTCCCATCACACGCATATACTGTGGTCCTTTGTTTCTGTATTTAAATGACATCTGTATCATGGTAGATTGTTATCTTTTTCACTGTTTATTCTTTTGCTAACCTGTCCTGCTTAAAAGATGTTGTCAGATTGTTTTAACTTCCTTTGTATATGCAGATAGGTGTATGCCTCTATTTACTGTACATTTTAAAACAGCTTCCAAAGCATCAGAATTGTAACCCATTACTATTGAGCCTTTGGTAGCTCTTTGCATCCCACAGCTTTTACTTCGAGAGGAAGATATTTATTCTGGTTGCTTCTTTTCTAGCCAAATGATTGGAGTGGAGTATATCCTTCTTCATGCTCAAGAGCCCATTCTTTTCATTATCCGAAAGCAGCAAAGGCAGTCTCCAACACAAGGTGAGGTCTCTCAGTTTTTGTCACCGTTGAAAGGCTCGACAGCTACTCTTCTATCTGTTTCTAACTTGTGTTTAAGCGTTTATGGTTCTTCTCTGGCCTGTCTTTATCTCAAATCTAAATCCGTGGACATGGGGCTTTATGTGGGAAGATAGGTGGAGATAGTCTGCCTCGTGGAGCGATGTCTAGTCTGCTCGTAGCGGGGATTGCCCTCCTGTGGTGAAATGTGAAGAGTGCAATGAAAAAGTGGTGCCCCGCAATATATTTTGTTATGAAAGTTGGTAATAGCATTAATGTAATGTCATATTGCTATGTTAGGTTATACAGGAGTTTTCAGTTTAATTATTTAAGTAAGCTAATTTGTAATTGCTTGGGGCTGATGAGCTTAATTTAATTTGTGTTAATCCTCTGGGGTGGTGAAGTGGCTAGTATGTGGGTGTTTTTTTTTTTTTGTTGTTTGAGAGCCATGTGTTCCATTGGTTGGAAAGATGCATTTGTGCCTCTGGTTGCATCATGTGACTTTTCTTAAATTCTGCATTATTTCCACCTTCAGCTGTGGTTTGGTTACATTGCTAAGTAGGATCTTATCAATAAAAGAGATCCTTGCAAGAAAAGATGGTATAATGCTACAGAAGTCTTATGTCTTGGTGGTTCATCTGAGACCTGAATGTTCGAGACGTTAAGGAATCCTGTGACACTCTAAAAAAGAGTAGCACTGGTGCCAGTGATGGCCTTTCCAATTTCTAAATGAAATAACTTTGCCTTTTTTCCCCCTTTGCATTCAACTGGATTCAATGTTCCTTTTTTAACCTTACATTTATGTGTGTGTGTGAGATTAATTAAAAAGAGCTACCACATTGCTATAGCAAATTGGACTGTATTCTGTATTTAGTGTACATGTAAAACACTTCAGGTTATTTCAGAATAAACCTTACAGGAATGAAAAGCAGGGTTAATGCTAGTTATTTGTTAACTTTCTGTTTAGTGACTTTGACTCTGCGTATGCATTTTGTTCTTGTATAGGACTTTGGCTTGTCTAGCAATGCTGCTTATTTGCTTGTGTCAGATAATGGCGTCTTTGTATTTTAGTTCCATAAGGAAAAAGAACATATACGACTGCTTCTTTGAATAGATTTTCCTCTTATTTTTAAGCAAAGGTTTTGAATCTAGCTTTTGAAAGGTGAGTATAGAAATATTGTGCATCCCCTAGTTTCTTCACACAACATAAATGTTCATGCTTTCGCCATAATACGGATGTTTGGAACTTAGCTGGGACTTGTTTAGTAATGCTTTCCCATTGTGGTCCTACAGTTTGGACTAGATCTCTTACTTAGTTCCCTGACTCACATTTTACCCATATATTTTATTTTATCTTAATACAAATACTGCTGTGCTTGAGACAAATTAAGCAGGGGGTGGGAAACTTGAAAATTTAGTGAGCTCAGAGCCAGTATTAGGTACTCAGGTAGAATTGGTGCAGATCTGTCTTATAATTTCTGTGTTTGCGGGAGAAACTTTTTTTTTCCCGCCAGATCTTAAGCCAAGAGTTTGCCTATTTGAAGTGGTTAAAATCTATTGGAAAAATCTGTAGATCCAAAGACAAAGGAGAGCTCTCTGTCTAGGAAAGTATGCTGTGAGACAGTAAAGCTACTGTTCCGAGTCTTTTCCACCCCCAAGGAAATACTGAGAAGGAACTCCTCCCTCTTTTTGGGAGGCGGGGGAAGGGATAGTGATTCTAATATGCACCCAGTTGTCTTAGTGTGTTAATTTAGGCAGGCATCCCGGTTTCATGAAATCCAAGTACTAGAGAAATTGGGTCCTGTCAGTAAAAGGGTTGAGACAGAACGTGTTAATACAGATGGAAGAATTGGAGCAAATGTATGCAGGGGTGACAGTCTTGGGAACCTGAAGCTGGTATCGTCACAATAGTTCCTAAACTGAGCAATGCTTGGCAAAGTATTATGGAGACATGTTCCTCTGCACTGCAGCTTTAACAAAGAATTTTTGATCAACCAGTAGGAGTTGCCCCTAACCTGTTTTAGCAAATGGATTTGGAAGGTGGTTGTGTTTTGTTTTTGTTTTCTTTTCTTCAGAATCTTGTTAATTTAATCAAGTTTATTCTGTGTGTGCTTTGCTGCCATTGGGCCTAGAATATCTAGTTAAGAGGATCACACAAGTTGGAGAAACCTGAGCCCAGGAGAATGAGATCTTGCATCTTGCCTTCTTATGGGTTTCCACCTTTAGCAGAGATTCGGGGAACTACTTCCAGTGCAGTTTGCTTGGCTCCTCTTGTGTAGCTCTGAAAATTCCCATCTCTCATAAGTGCAGCTATTTGTTTGCAACAGGATGAATGCTTTTCTATGTCTAAAGCGGACCTAGGTTTTTTCTCCTTTATGTCTCTGTGGATGGAGTGCTACTAAAGTACCTTAAGAAAAGACTTGGAAGAGAAAATTTCACTGTGAGATGAATATTGGAATTTTTAGTGTTACTACTGAAAATGAACAACAAATGCATGCTCTTTGGATAGAGATTTAAGTTGATCTGATAGATATATACATATATATATTTTCTCCCTCCACAGTTATTCCATTGGCTGACTACTATATTATTGCTGGTGTGATTTATCAGGCACCTGACTTGGGGTCTGTCATTAACTCCAGAGTTGTAAGTGTTCTGCACATTTGATATGTGTTGGTCTGTAGCTGCTTTTACTTTTGGTTGTTCTGCAGTCTGTTTGAGTCCTTCCTTCACTGCTTGAAAAAAGGTCTTTTGTGGTATACAATAACTTACGCAAACACTGCCAGTTAACATGGTGGGTATCCTATATGGAAGTGAAAGTTTTGGGGAGAGTGTGGTGCAGTGTGGCCCAAAAGGTAGGGCTCTGATAGTTTAAGGCTGAAGGGGTTTGAATAACTGAAGTTAGACAATTGGTAGAACAGTGTGAAGTTCAAAGAATCATAATAAAATTATTAAATGACATAAAACACACATGAAAGAATAATGACATATGCAGTGAAGCTTGCTTTGGAATATTTATTGTTAGGTTAACCTGGTATTTTTCTCTAAATTGGATACTCGGATTAGATTTTTGTTTTAGTTTCTTCTTGTGTCCTAGTGAAGTGCTGTTTTTTGTAACTTTTTCTCAGTTTAGAAAAGTACTTGGTCTCATAAGATCGTGTTAAAAAGATTACATTCCTGGTGCAGAACTAGCAGCCCCAAGTTCCCTTCCCAGAACAAAAATAAATATAGAACAGAAATTTTTAAATCTCTGCCTACAAGAATTTTTATACTGTACTCTTCCTTTAAATTCTGAATGTTTCCTTATGTTGATTTGTTCTGAAAGCTCACTGCAGTACATGGGATTCAGTCTGCTTTTGAAGAAGCTATGTCCTACTGTCGCTATCACCCATCCAAAGGCTATTGGTGGCATTTCAAAGATCAAGAAGAACGAGGTATGATTCCCAGGCCCCCCTCTGCCCTTTTGAGAGGGAAGGTAAGGTGCATATAAAGGAAAAGATTGAGGGCAATAAACTGTAATGGTTCAGAGAAGGTTCAGTGCTAGCACCTGTTCTGTTTGAACGGTAAGTTAGTGCTTCCCATGAGGTTGGAAGGAAACTTGCTCTTCTGGGCTGGTGTGGATGAACACTGAGGTGTGGGTGGGAGGTAAAAATGGTGAGCCCCATGTCAAAAAAGCACAGGACACTTCAACCCACTGGGGACTCAAAGGACGTTTTCAGAAGCCAGATCAGTTTATCAGGAAGTAAAATGTTCTTAATCTATCTTCTACAAAGAAAGAACTGATGTTGGAGGGAAGTGAAGATGAAGTTTAGAGGGGAAACTGATGCCAACTTGTCACACACAGAACTACTTATACCGATTTCTGTCACATTTTCTGTCATTCGCAGAGAAGGCTAAACCAAAAGCCAAGAAGAAGGAAGAACCAAGTTCTATTTTCCAAAGGCAACGGGTAGATGCTTTGCTTCTAGACCTGAGACAAAAGTTTCCACCTAGATTTGTTCAGGTATGAAACCTATAAACCACAGTATTATATAACTTACTTGGAAAATAAGACAGTCATAAATACTTGAACAACTGAAAATGACAGTGCATGGGGGTTTTCTGTGCTTTCTAGAATGGTGATGCTTGTTAGGTAGTGAATTTTGAAAATGGAAGGCTTTGAGTAGAAGATGGAATTCCTCTCTAATTGTAGGAGTTAAGACCTTGGCGAAACTATGATGGCAGACTTTATTATATAAATTCTTCATCTAAGTATAGAAGATCTGTACTTGTCAGCTATTGGATTTTGCTGCTGCTATCAGTTTCCTGCTTTGAGCTGAATGAAACCAACACAGCTATTGTGTTCCAGTTACTCCATTGTTCTGGAGGCTTATTAATTAGCGTGGACATCCTCTGCATTCTGTGAGGTGGCTGTAACTACCTCTGGATCATCTCTAGCAGCCTTTTGTTTTACCAGGTCCTCTGCTGGTTAGTAAAGGAAGATGATTACAGCAGCTCACAAAACCTTTTACTCATCAGAGATTAGGAAAAACTGGCTAGCTGAGCACTTTTTCTACTGTTTCTTTTAGTAATCAGCAGGAAACTGCATGTTTAAAAACATTAATTGAATTTTGTTTAAATTGTATTTAGTCATCAATGAACAGCCCTCCCTTTTACTTCAGCTCCTATGTACAGTAATGCACTGCTTGGTTTGTGCATCTAAGTGAATACAAGGAAGAATTAAGAATTATGACTTTGATTCTTCTGATGTTTGTTCTTTTGTTTGCTTGCTTCCCACAGCAAAAGCCTGGAGAAAAGCCCATCCCAGGTAAAACATTCTTATTATCGAAAGATTTTAAAAATAAGCTATATATTGCTGTGTTTTTCAGTTGCCTCAGGAGCTCCTTTCTGCTGCTACTGAGGTGGTTAGTCTGGTACTGCATGGTTAGGCAAAGTGCTAGATAAGAGCCAAGGTCAGTGTGGTGACCAGCATAAAGTTGAAAAATGTGTATTTTACTCCCTAGCCAGAAGATATCTTGCCCTTTCTGTCTGCAAAAACTGTATTGTCTGTAGGCCCAAATGCAGGGAAGGCTCTTTGAAAGCAGGAGGGGGAAAGGGTCAGGAGAATGATTAGGTCAGTCCTGCATCTTAGTGTCTTTGCTTGGTGCTACAAGCTCAGGAAAGCGCGTGAAGACTTTGAGTTGATTCTAAGCAGCCTTGAAACAGGAAAAGACTAAACTACCTTTTCAGTGCATTGCACTCTTTAACCTGTATATGGTTGAAGAGTGTGAGTTTAGGTATGAGTTTGGTCCTTGATTGTTCTTAGAGGTACTGATTAACGTTACCCCTCTGAAATCAACCAGACTTTCTAAATAGCCTGGTCAGTTTTTTAGAACTCAAAATTGGAGGTTTAACAACTTTGTTTTGCTCTTACTTCTTAAGTGGATCAAATCAAGAAGGAACCAGAACCAGCCCCTGAACCTATCAAGCCAGAGGAGAAAGAGACTGTAAAGAATGCTCAACAGAGTGCTGGCACTAAAGGACCTCCTGAAAAACGAATGAGACTCCAGTGAAGGAAACTGTTACACATCTGGATTAGTCAGTACCTGAAAGTCTACAGAGATTCTTTCTTCCTTTCCTTAATATTTAAGCTCTTCACCAAGACTGTGACAATTCAGGGATTGAAGTCCCTACAGCAGCTCTTTCTGTAGAAACTTACTGTAGAAACGTCAGTGGCAGGATGTGAGCTGCTTCGAAGAAAGTATTTTCAGTTTTCATTCTGTTTTGGACATTGACTTCTGAGAATGGTCTTTACTTCAGGGTATGTTTTTGCAGCCTCCTGAAATCCTTACGTTCTCTTGTGTCCCTTGTCTTGGTTTCCTATGTAAAAAGAAAAACTTTTATAAAAAGACTTGTTCTTGGTGAATTGCATCCTGGGTGCTAGGTTACATTTCTTAAACTCTTACTTCATTAGTGAATATGTCCTGTGTGCTGGCAGTAGTCTTTTACTTGGATATCAGAACATGTCATGGGCTGTTTTGAGGAAGACACGTTAGTTGAACTGTCTGATTAAAAATTGCTGGGCCTTTAGTGTGTTTGGGATACAGATGGAAGATGTGGTAACTGGAGACTCAAATCCATGTAATGGCATGTCAAACTGCCCCGAGTCCCTAAACGTTCTCAGCTGCTCATTTTAAAGATAAATGACAGCTAAGCTGCTTTCTTACAATAAAAAGCTAGTGTCTGTCAAAGGGATATATGATGACATAAAACAGGCTAAAATATCTTGCTGTTATACACTCAAAAGTGTCTACCTTTCTTTCTTTCATTGTAACTCAAATGAATCGATTGCATACTGCTTCCTCTGTGCTTCTGGCATGTTCTTGCTCCATCTGATCACCTTGATTACTTGTCTGCCTTTCAGACCTGAGGAGGTAGGGAAGGGGAAGAGAAACATCACTGACAGCTGTATACTCTGCATATTTGCTATGGTGCTTATACAAGGCACTTCTAGGCTTACAGAGATTTTTAGATCAAGGCACTTCTAGGCTTACAGAGATTTTTAGATATCATCCATTACTAAGAAATTATGACTATTGACTTGTTTTGTTTTTTTTTTAATGTAGAAATAGTGGAGCCAGTTTTCTTAACACCTCCCCCTCCCCGCCCCAATTGCTTGCTTTGTTGCTTACTTGTAATATCCTCTAGTCAATAATAGAGTGAGGAAAAAGGGCTCTAAATAGCAGACAAATATAAATAAGAAAGAAGACTAAAATACATTCAGGCTGCTGTGTCAAACTTATTTTGAGGTTATAGGAAGGATTTTCACCTGCTTCAGTAACTGATGAAGAGCTCTGACTGGGTAGCTATTGAGTAATGGAAAGACCTATGTACCTTTTGTCCTGTAATCCAAGGCTGTAACAAATATGTAGATAAACAAGTTGGGGGGCGGGATGGGCAAAAAGGGAGGAGGGCAAAAAAAAAAAAAAAAGCAAAGTTGGAGCAGTTATTTCTCCAAATGTTGATGGAAGTGCGTAAGCTAGTATGAAGTGTTAAATCAAGTGAAGATATAGTTTTGAGCATTCCAGAATAATTGCTCTCAAATTGGTGGTATTCAGCCTGAATAATTACAATATAGTATGCATACATTTGGAACAAAAAGTTATGGCTTCTTTGCTGTATTAAAGGACTTCTCATGAGAACAAGGGGCCCAAGAGGCGCCATAAACTTTGACACTGGGTTGCTGAATTGTGGCAGAACCTCAGCAAGGAGTGGGACTGGTTAACCAGAGCTCTAAGACTCTTCCATTTCATTGGCACAATACTGAGTCAGAAATGTGTTACTTACAGCAGCAATGTATCACTTACAAATGTGTAGTTTGAGTGATATTTTGTTTGAGGAAATTTGTTTACAATCATACATAGCCATAGCAGGTATACAAAGTCAAACATGCATTAGTAAGCTCCAAGTGGAGTTTTGGGGGGGTTTTTTGTTTGTTTGTTTTCTGTGAGCTTCAGGTAATGCCCCTTCTCTTATACTGTATTATGATAGTTTTTAATTTCCAGATCAAACTATTTTATCCATAGGAGTCGTGTGTTTTTTGAGTAAATGCCCTGAGCAGTCCTCAGCTAACAAGAAACCAATCAGTGTTTTCTTTTTTTCTCTTAATAGTTTGGTATTTGATCCTGAGCTATTTCTGATGTGTGCTGTTCAGAACCTGCTCTGAAAACAATTACTAATTTCTTCCTTATGATGAATATCAAAGACGACCTCTTCTAGAATCTGATTCATTTCAGCCATAAGCACCAGTAAACACTCCAAAATACAGAGATTATCCACAGCTTGCAAATGGTGACTGAAACGTTAGAGATAGTAAAATACTTCCTCTGAGTGTCTGAGACATCTGGGGTACCACACTTCTTGGGGGGGAAAGTCCAGCATTAAGTTGTGCCTAACATGTTCAGTTTCAGCAATCCGTATTTCTGCAGATTAAACCTTTTTGTTTCTAGTGATTTGTTATCAGAGCCAAGATGCACAAAACAAGGAGCATAGGATTAAAGCTACATGCAAGGTATTTGATACTGCCATCATATCATGTAAGAACTGTCACAAGGGGAAAGAAATCTCACTTCCTTTGCAACTCAGATTTATTTCCAAAATAAGCCATGCTGTGTACCACAGAAGAGAGCAATCCTGTACAATAGAGAAAAAGCAAAGCCTGTGAAGAAGTGGCATCATAACATAGTAGCGTATGCTCATAAGGCAACTATGTGGAGAGCACAGGTAAAAGTTACTTCTGGCAATTCCTGGAGTGCTTGACTGCAGTCTAATCAGTAGATACCTGTTAAACAGATACCTTATGTAGACATTTTGTCTCTGTTTTTAAGGGTTCTCTATCCAGTCACAGCAGTTTGCTCTTAAATAGTTCTCCATAACAATATGTTTGCTAGAGTAGCGATTATTTTTAATAGTGGATCTTACTGAAAAATGCAAGCTCAGCATAATGTCAGTGGGAACAGAGGGCCTTTTAATGGAAGAAAAGGAAATCAACACAAGTCATCTCAGGAAATCTTCTTTGACTCCTGCTTTTAAATATCTTGTAGTTAAAATACAAGGGTTAACTTAGTGCATCAACTGTGTGTTCCAAAATGGTTAATAGTTGTAAGCAAGATAGGAATGTTGCTTTAGAAAGAAGCTAGCTAAATAGTCTTTTGTCTTTTGGAGGTGTAACTAAAATAATAGCTTCATTTATGCATCTCCGTTATTGTAGAATAAAGGTGGCAATTATGGACTTTTATTGTGCTTATAAACTTGACACAGATGTTTGCCTTTCTAAGAGCCTTCCCTTCTTTCATCCTTTCCTGTTTCATTTCCCTGACTCTCAGCTGTGAGGAGTCTCAGTTTTTGTTCTGTGGCTACATGTTTCAAGTTTACAGGCCTCCTATGCCTGCCTTCTTTTCCTTCAAACCAAAGCCTTAATCACATTCACCCCTATGAGGGAAAGGGTGATCTCCAGAAAGGAGGAGTAAATAGTGAGGAATCTTGAGAATACTTGCTGGTTTCTTTGTTCAGAGTAATGTTCTTGGAAATGGTCATGGAGAAGAGAAAAGTAATAAGGTAGCTGGATTTCTATATAGTTATTCACATTACTAAGAACCTGTATGCTATTTGGGAAAACTTAAGCAAGAAAGCAGATTGATTCCTTTGTTTGTTTGTTTTAGGTTTGTGGGTGTGTTGGGGTGGGAATTAACTGCTTATACACCAGCAGCAGAAAGGTGTCTTACTTATTGCTAAAGGCATGTACAGCTGTGGTCAAAAAAGGAAGCTAGAACACATAATATGAACAAAGTGTTACAGTCAGTAACTGGGCTTCACCTGAAATAAAGTATGTTGTACAGCTCAATGTCTGAAAAAGAATATTGTCAAAGTAGAATAGTTCAAAGACAGACAATAAAAATGAATAGGAGAATTTCCCTTATGAAGACCCTGGGAGTACTAAGATTGTAGTTCCTAAGAAAAAATGACACATGTAGAGACTTTATACAATTAAATGATGAGTGCTGTGAAGCATATGGGAAAGCAGAGAACTCCATTCTGTCTTGCAATACAAGAATATGGAGCTTAGCAGGGTTGCGTTTAAAATGAATTTTCTACTTCATGCTTCAGAGTTTGAGCTGATTTAAAGATGAGGTTGAAACCTGCTTGGGAGACTGTTCTCATATCTACCTGTCTTTAACAGCCTTTTTACTTTCTGCAGAAGCATCTGATATTGATTGTTGTCAGAGAGAGGGCATTGTGTAAGATGGACTTCTGGTCTGATCCAGTCTGTGTTAAAGTGCCAGCATTTAAGCTATTGAGAAGATAGAGAATGGCTTCCATGCGTGAAACAGTGAATTAGAATGTGGTAGTCTCTTCTGGGGGAGTGATCTCTTCATGACAAACAATTTTTCAGGAGTTGTAAAAAATGCTAATTGTATAAAAAGCAATGGGGGTGTGTTATCAATGAGAGTACCAGTTTCTTAGCAGCCACCTTCCAATGCTAAAGGTTTACCGTTCAAGGCAATAAGGGACTGAAATCTTTTCTCGCCCCATTACTTGATGACAAGATATTCCCAAATTACTTCAACAGTCAAGTGAACTTTGATATTAACTTACTTAAGTGGCATAATATAGATATACTCCAAGTAATTTACTGTCAAAAAGCTGTTCAGCAGCTATTCTCTATTAAGTAATGCTTTTCTGTAGATAAGCATCTTAAGACTTTTTCTCTCTTTGTCTATTATTTATGTAGTGTTTCTTAGTCTGGAGCCTGAGCATATACGTCCAAAATCCTTCCAAGAACATTCAGTGTTTGTAGTGTTTATAGAGGAAGGGCAGTTCCGAAATTGTCCTGTGTGGTGTTTTTGTTTTACATAAAGTTTTACTGTAGTGGTTGTACAGTAGAGCTATCACTTATATCTGCTTTTGCCCTTAGATAATAACCGATCAGATTTTAAAAGGGCTTTTCATGGCCTAAATCACAGGCTGGCAGGAGCCAAATGTGATCTGGAATTCTAATGAAAACATTCCTCTGACAGTCTGAAGGTGTATGTGTAAATATGGATATACATAGGTGAACATATGTATATACATGTATAGGGGTGTGTGTATATATATACACACACATGTTTACATGCAGAAATCTGCCTAGATCATAGCAAGAGGACGAATCTTCTTGCCTCAGTTAATGTAAAGCTAATGCTATCTGAAATGCAATGGAAATACTGTCTTATTTTACTCTTTGAGTAAGATGCAATTAGGCTGTGCATCCTCTTCTCCACCCTGCCAAAACCTCATCTTTTGGTAACCTTTCCCTAGCAAGGAAAGTTGGATGTTATTATGAGGGCCAGATCATGTTGTTTGTCAAAGAAAACTGTACTTGGAGTGAGGTTAGAGGGGTAAGGAATGGGAGGAACAAGGTGAAAGGGAAGAGTTGAACTTTATTTTGAGACCTGGCGGTTCCCTAATTAAAACCAAAACCCGGTGACGATATGTTATGCAAATAGAACGTGGCTTTACTGAGCAGACAGATGGTACCTGAACAAAAGCTGATGGAAATGTGCTTATTCTGCTTTTTCAGTGGTAAAAGCATATGGTGATAATGAGGCATTTAAGACTACTTTTCTTGGAGGGGAAGGTGAATAATTCTTGATAAAATGTTGTTTTGGTTTTGTATTCATGCACAGAACAAAAAAAAAAAAAAGGTCACTTAGTTGCCAAGTGTCCTTCTGTAACCAAACGTGGATTATGGATGGATGGGGGCGGGGGATTTTTTTAGTAGGGCAGTATATAGTGTTGTGCTGCTGACCTCTCAACAGTCAGAAGGCTTCAATTATTTCTGCAAGGGCACTGGCTTGTTAGCCTGTGGTTCACAGTGCAAGAGTGCTGGGGATCTGTGGCTTGTTCCTAAAGACTCCACAGAAGGTAAGTGGAAAAAAGTATAAACCAATTGCTGGCAGGATTCAGTTCGACAGGAGCTTCCCCCTCTGAACATTTTAGGGGACTGCAAGATGGCAGAAAAAAAAAATTTGAAAAACTGGTGGATTGTGAGAAAGCCAGGTGCATGTGCTAAAAAGATGTTTTTGCTGTTGAGTAGGTAGCTACAGATTAATGTGATCTTTCTTCCCTGTTCTACTGTATGGTTAGTCCCTTTTCTTCCAGCCATTTCTTCTGTCCATTGCTACACAATGGGAATTGTTCCTCCCCTCCCCACCCTCATCCTGTCTACTCCTTACCTGATCAGTGTACAGAAGTGGAAGGCTCTGCTAATCTGAACACAACTATGTAGTCTTGATGTGACCTCGACACTGAATGACTTGCTGTAGGTGCTCAGCACAGTGTTATGAACTGCTATGTTGGCGCATCTATTAAAAAAAAAAAAAAAAAAAAAAAATCCACCATGACATGAATTCAATGGTGGAACCCAAATTCTTCTCCTAGTCCTAACTATATGGATATGCATAAATTAACTGAGGGGGGAAAAAAAAGTCATAGGCAACTTCTGGGGGCAGGGCATATGCTATCTCAAGCAAGTTGGCAGAGTGGTTTAGTAGAGGCTCTTTCATAACCTAGGCCAGGAACGGTCCCGCAGCAGAAGGATGAATTTAAAAATAGCACTACAGACACTGCACGTAAAAAAAAAAAAATGTAATAGGATTTTTCTATTATAGCAATTCTGTCCTGAGTTGCATTTATTTCAAAAGACAATTTGACACAGTTCACAGCTCTGGAGTGCAAAAGGGCTACATGAAAAGTAGCAGTGGAAAATTATTCAACAACTTAAAAGCACAAATGAGAGAATTTACAGAAAAAAAGTTTCTAAAGCTTTAAAATCAGAAATAGTAAGAAAAACAGTAAGTCTAAGCCTAATACAGCCTATGAGTTTGCTCACTCTTAGTCAAAACAATAATGAACAACTTCAAACTATACAGTTATGGATATGTAGGAAGATGTTAAAACATCAGTGATAATCCACATATATATTGGAGGCTTGTGGTCATTGTGCCATGCTTACTGTTCCTGATCTAAAACAACTGATTTTCATTTAGCTGTGTGAAGGCTACAATAGGGATAGATTTGTTAGTGTGGTATTCTGTTAACCCTATGTTGTGATAAGCAACTTCAGTAACTGAATAAATTTGTCAAAGGACAGATAACAGATTTGTGTAGAACCTTCTAGAAAATGTGTTATTTTTAATGGAGAATTATTTGAGGAACATTATTTGAAACCGTAACTTAGTAACAGAGGCAGGCATCCTCCTGTTGTCTTTACCTAAGTCTAACTGTGTTATGAGGTGGGCTCTAGCAACACTGGCCGCGCTTACCAAGAACGAGTGACATGCCAATGTGCAGGCTCTGAAGCCCTTTCTGAGGACGGTAGCGGACCTCCGCAGCAGCTGATGACGCCTGCCCCCAGCTGGCTCAAGGAACCTGCCTGCTTAGGGGTCTTGAGGCAGGAAGCAGCAGAGGGAGGCCCTGAGCTTCCAGCTCTGCTCTCACTGCCCAGCCTCCTGAGGGACAGTGCCTGTCAGAGCCTGTCCAAAACGTGGGTTGCCGCTTGGGTCTGTGTGATGGTCACTGCTCAGAAGCTGATGTCCAAGGACAGGCAGAAGAGGATCTCTGTGATGGGGGGACACCTCCTGCCCCTGAGAAAGGTGAGGGCTGTAGTGGGTTGGATTCCAGGCAAGAAATGTTTTGGGTGCTGAAAAGAAAATTGTGAAGTGTTCCTAAGAGGTAACAGCTGTGGGTCTGTCAAATCCTGGTACTACATGCCAAAAAGCCAGCGTGCATAGTTGTGCTGGACAGGACATGCTGACTTATCACAATCCAGATCATTTTCTTGTAGATGTGTCTTGATGGAGCTGTTCCCTGCAAAGAGATGGCAGCCAAGCAGGAGGTTTACTCGAAATCTCCCTCTTCTCCCTGCTCTGTAAGTGCGAATATTTAGAAAGGCCATGAAGTAGGAAAATTGCTGTTGCACTGGTGATGTTTGTACTTGGGGTACATTGCTATAGATATGTAGCAACTGTGGCATAAATAGGCTTTGTGCTTTTACACTTGTTATATTAGTTTGCATCTGCGCTGTTATACATAACAGGACCAAATTCACCCCTATGTCTACTCTATTTTTGATTTATTTTATTCTATAGCTGTGCCTCTAACTATCGTAAGGTGCCTACTAAGAAAGGCAATGGAGCATTGTGTTCGCATATCCAGCATGTCTGTATGCTTGTCAGTTCAGACCCAAGCTTTTTCCAAATATTGTTTTGAGCTGAAATTCTCTATTCCTAATCTCCAGTCACAAATGATCTTTTAAGAAAGGAAAAAAGTGAACAAAACAAAAGCCAACCTTTGAGCTATTACTTTTTCACCTGCGGTCTAACGAAGCGATCTATTTGCTCTGCACAAATGTCAATGACTAGAAGCGTGAAACTCAGTGAGGGCCCCTCCTCACTGAGCACTCTTAACGCTCAGCAGGAGAAACGCCCATTAATTTTAAAACGAAGAATATTAAAAGCTGTGTGCATGCTTGCTTTAGGCAAATTTTGTCTTCCCCACGGGAGCCCATGTGCTCGAAGCACAGGGGGACGCCCTGCGGCGCTCTCCTGTGTGCGCGCGGGCCAGGCCTGCGCACCTGGGGGGTGCAGGGGACCCCCCGCTCAGGCAGCAGGGGTGCTGTTTCGGCAGGGGGTGGGTGAGGGAGGCCACGGCGTGGCCGCCCTCGTGGGGGGGAGGGGGATGAACCCCTGGCTATGGGGCGGGGTGGCACCGCGGGGTGGGCCGGGTCTGTTCCGGGCTCCGGGCGGTCACAAAGCGGGGCGCGGCGGCGCCCGGCAGCCCGCGGCCATGGGGGTGCAGCTGGTGCTGCTGGTGCTGCTGGGCCTGGCGGGGAGCCCCGCTGCCCAGGAAGATGCACCGGGGTCGCTGCGTGTTGCTGCCACGGAGGTGACGGTGCCGCTGCGCCTGAGCCCCCGGGCCAGCCACGAACCCCTGGCCCTCTCCTACCGGCTGGAGATGGAGGGGCGGCCGCGGGTGCTGCACCTGCGACCCCGGAGGGGGCTGGTCTCCCGGTCCTTCACCTTGGTCACCTACGGGGAGGACGAGGCCCGCCAGGATGACGAGCCCTTCGTGCCGGAGGACTGCCTCTATCAGGGTGAGGTGCAGGGCAGCCCCGGCTCCCTGGTGGCCCTGAGCACCTGCTGGGGGGGCCTCCGTGGGGTGCTGTGGGTGGACGACAGCACCTATGAGATTGAGCCCGTCTCTGATGATCCGGCCTTTCGGCATGTCCTCTACCGCATGGAGGAGGCTGCCCATCCTACGGGGCCCACCTGCGGACTGACTCAGCAGGAGCTGTGGCGCCAAAAGGCCTTGTTGCCCCGGCTCCAGGTTGCCCGGGTGGAGGTGGAGGAGGACACGCTGCAGGGCTGGTGGACGCACACCAGGCACGTGAAGCTTGTGGTGGTCGTGGATCAAGTGCGATTTGTGAAGTCAGGTGGGAACGAATCCGAAGTCTTCAGGCAAGTCATGGAAATCATCAACCTTGGGGACTCTCTGTACGATCAGCTTTCTGTTGAGCTGTATCTTCTGGGACTGGAGATATGGACCAAAAATAATCTTATAAATATTACTAACTCTGTTGGCAAGACACTTGCAGAATTTAACAAATGGAGAAGGGCAAATTTGTCTCCACGGATGCGCCACGATGTTGCTCACTTATTTGCATTTCAGAGCTTTGGAAGGAGCTTGGGATTGGCATATCTGTCGTCCATTTGTGATGAACACTGGTCAGCAGCAGTTGAGTCCTTCACCAACAGGAAGTTGTCTGCATTTATTGTCACGTTTACCCATGAGCTGGGCCATAATCTTGGAATGCACCATGATGAAAAATACTGTAAATGTAGACGGAAGAAATGCATTATGCATGAAAGTGAGGCCAAAACGGATTCATTCAGTGACTGCAGTTACAGATACTACTTTGACCTGCTTGGGAGTGGTGGTGCCTGTTTGCGTCAGCCACCAGCACCCGGCAGTTTCTACACCACAAAGAACGAATATTGTGGAAACGAGGTAGTAGAAAATGGGGAGCAATGTGACTGTGGCTCAGAATCAAACTGCAGAAGGGATCGTTGTTGCCACCCTAACTGTACGTTGACTGAAGGTTCAGTTTGTGCCTCTGGAGAATGCTGCAAAGGCTGTCAGGTCCTTCCTGCAGGAACACTCTGCAGAACAAGTACTGGTGACTGTGACCTGCCAGAGTATTGCAATGGGACTTCCCCCTGGTGCCAGCCAGATGTGTACATACAAGATGGAGCCCAATGCAAGGATGGTGCCTATTGCTATCAAGGAAAATGTTCTTCCCACAGTAAACAATGCAAGCATCTCTTTGGCAAAAAAGCCAGGGCTGCTGCTTCAGATTGCTTCCGAACACTGAATACTCGAGGTGACCGGTTTGGAAATTGTGGTATTCATAAAAACATTCAATTTACAAAATGCAGTATTAAGAATATCTTATGTGGTAGGATCCAGTGTGAAAACATACACAGATTGCCATATTTGCGCAACCACATAACCATAATCCAAACCCCCATTGGAGATAAAAAGTGTTGGGGTATTGACTATCATGTAGGGATGCCTATGGCTGACATGGGGGCTGTGAATGATGGCACGCCGTGTGGTAGTGATATGCTCTGTATCAACAGGACGTGTACCAATGTGTCACTGCTGAACTATGACTGTAATGTGACGAAATGCCACAACAGAGGAGTGTGCAACAGTCGCAAGAACTGTCACTGCGATTATGGCTGGGCTCCTCCATATTGCGAATTGGAAGGACTTGGAGGTAGCATTGACAGTGGACCCCCTCCAGCCAAGGGGATTTTTCATAGAGCAAAAATAGGACTAATAGTACTTGGCATTCTTGTTCTCTGTGTCCTCGGAGCTACCCTTATCGTATGCTATAAACAGGAAATAGTGGAATGGTTTAGGAGGAAAACAGCTCGATTCCGCAGAAAAAAACAAGCAGTTGCTCCAAATGCTGGAGATCCCAGCAGTTCCTAAAAGAGAACACCTGCTAGTGAGTCAAAGTCCATCACAGAGCACTTACTGAAAGGCCAGCAAGCAGTAGGGTTGGACGCTCAGGGAAGAATCGCTGGTAGCCCTTGAGCCATGCCAGCTGCTAATTCATCAAAATGATTCAACAGGTTCTGAATAGTTGTAATCTCATGAAACATCATCAAATACAGGGTAAATGTTATCTTTATTTTAAGATAATAAATACAGGCAGTAAGGTTTCATGTTCTTCTTTTCTTTTCACCTTGAGCACTTAAACTGAGGTAGTTGGGCGAACAGTAGGTACAGCTTTATGCTCCATGTATCTCAACAGTTTACAAATGCAAACTTTTTGAAACAGGTGTGAAGAAGTGGAGGGTTGTGCTCCAGTTCATTCAAGGGTCTCTCCACTTCACAGTGAGTGATGTTTGTGAGCATCTTGCTTCTGTCATTCAGGAATAACCAAAGAGAGAAAAAAGTTACTCTTGCAGTCTTTATTTAATTCTCACCAGCGATGCCTGCCTCTGACTGGAATATCTGTTTCTTACTTGCCTGTGTATCTATGCTATAAACCCTTCCAGTGGTTTCCAGAGAGTCGTGTTTCAGGGGAGGTAGATTTTCAGGAACAGGTTCTTCGTTTTGTGCGACGGTAGAGAAGTACTATCCAAAGCAAGCTGGTAAACGTTGTGTTTCTGAACTGTAAGAAACACATCAAAAGTTTAGTGACATCATACCTCACATCTCACAAGAACAAGTTGTCTTTCTTTTGTGGAAACTTTTCAATAGAGTTGGGTTCTTCTAAAAGTGCTCTGTATTTTACCGTTGCTACGAGAAGCTGTCTGAGGCTGCACAAGTTAACTGGAAGCAGAAACAACTGCTGGGACCTAAAAGACGTGCAACTGTGCTGCAAATCTCCCACACCCACAGAATTCTTTCTATATTCGACAGATGTTTTATCGAACCATCCTGGGGGTTCTCTCACTTTACTATGCGATTTCTTTGTAAGCTATTGCTGAACGTGTCCTTGCAGACACGGTGGCTGCAAGAACAGAGTGGTAAGGACACACTGTAATTTTCACTTTTTTAACCAGAGGAAAAAATTATCTAAATTATGCAGAAGCATGAGGGATCTAGAGAAATATTCATTAAGTATTACTTTTATTGTTATAGCAGTGTCAAGATCCCTCGACCAGATCCATGTAAAGAGGAGTCTGTAGTCTAGACTTAAGCAAAAACTCTATTTTAAAGGATTACAGTTTCTGGATTAAGGGCTATAATGCATTTGTCTGCTACAAAGAGAATTATTCTTATTTATAAAGCAAATATAGTATTTTAGCAGACATTCTGTAAAGGCAGGATAAGTACCACACTTGCAATGTTTGGGAAGAAAGATGTTGGTGGCTCTAGAAATTTTTGCAGCTTCCCAAGTGTGATGCTTATGGTTTCTTTTCCTATATGTTTTTAAAAATGATTGTGTTCTGCATCCAAAAAGGACTGCTTACATATATATGATTGGATATGAAATGTAAAGGATATGATTTACAACTTGCCATGGCTTTTGTCTAAAGCAAGAGGGTCCTTAAATGGCTATCTATTTTTCTGTCTGGTGGAGAGGGGTAACACGTTGTTTGTTGAGCATGCCACGCTCGTTATCTTGATGCAACAGGGATGGTTTTGATTAGATGCAGAAAACTTAATCCTGTGTTTATGTCAAAATCAAAAGGCAAGATGAACACTCTTAGGCTGACACCCCAAACTTATGTCTTACAACCAGAGACCCATTTTTGGGAGGGAGGGAGGGAGGGAATATCTTTTTCCCAGAGAAATAATTATCTTATATCCCTTACTTCTTGCACTTCAATTGTGACAAACGAGAGGGGGATGTGGATTAGGTGAAGATGTAGATAAAAGTAACACAAGCACTCCACCCAGCACCTTCTCACCAGCTATGGACAACTTGTAAGTAATGGCAGATTGTTTTCCTTTTAACACAGATAAACATCAGTGGCAAAAGTCTTAGTGTGCCACCTTGACATCCTGCTGTTGTTGGCTAACAGTATGAGTACTGAGTGTATGAGTATTGCAGAGCATAGACCCATGCTGAGACCTAAAAAACACCTCTGCAGTTAGTGCTCTTATTTACAGACACGCAGTACCACTGAAGAGATAGAGGCATAATAAAAGTAGAATTTAGGCTAGAAAGCTTATTTGCAAATGCAATTTTCAAAGAGACAAAGCAACAGAATGCTCTTTGTTTCCATGGTCGCTGTTTAAAGCTTGATCTAAAAGACATTAATGTTAAACGGGAGGCTTTCATCCAGCTTTCGACAGGACTGTTACTGCACACCCTTCTTCTATTTCTGCTTAGTCCATATAAACCAAGTCAAACATAAGTCCAGAAACCTAGTCTATGTCTTATAAAATACATATGCTCCCTCACTTAGATTTTTGTCCTTGAAAAAATTGTTGCTTCTGATTTCGACATAGCAGTGAATAACTTGATATTTCTGGTGGTTTATTAGAGGTGTGCTACTACTCTGTTGTGGTGTGAGGGTTCAGTCTTAATCTTTGGAGTTGTCACCTTTTTTTTTCCTCTAGTTTTAAATGCCTTTTTTAATGTTTTAAACGGATATGAGAAGCCAGTACTGTAACTTTTTTATTTAAATAGGTGTCCTGTTTTATCTGAACTGGCAAGCGTTAGAGTCAATGAAAGCTGCTGAGTGCTGGACACTTTTGAAAATCTGCTCCCTTGTTTAGGTGCTTATTTAGAGACTTGGAGGCCTAAACTCAGCCCAAAGTAAACCACTACCCATATCGACTCTTAAAAAAGGCACAGCTACGGTAATTTTACTTGCAAGGATCCTCTTGCTTCAGCAGTCCCCTCTGGCTAATTCCAAACATGATATGCCAACCTATACTTTGACCAGATGTCATATGCCTTGTCCGTCACCCAGTTACCATGTTGAGATTCAATGCAAGCTTTGACGAGAGGTCAGCCCTCTTCCCTGCATGTTGTTCAGTGCGAGTCTTGAGCTTTCAGCTTGAGCCCTGTCTAATCTCTCCTCCTAGAACCAGGCAAATGTCTGAGCTGCTTGGACATGGAAGAGGCAGCCTGAAAATGCTGCTGCTTCATTTCCCGGAAGGGGCGGTCAGTCTATTATAGAGTCTATTATAGTTTATATAGAGGTCAGTCTGTTATAAGAAACAATGCTGGAGGAAATTGTCTGATGGGGAAGGTGCGTGAAACAGTCTGTACCAGAACAGCAGGGTATTTATCAACTCTTAAGCAGGTGTTAACATGTACAGAACTAGTAGCGGTGGGTGAAGCCAAGAGCTGGCTAGGAATAAGCTAAAATGATGCTTTGCCCATGTTTCTTGTTTGAAATCTCTTCCCGGCTAAACAGGACCTTTACAGAACCTCTTAGTAATGCAGTCCTCTTTGGACCAGCAGATACCATGTTTTTTTTGTTCTGAACTAAGACTGTAAGCTTTAAAATACATCAAAACTGCTGCTAAAGGAACTGTATGCATCTTCAAGGAGTTTGCTAAGCACTGCATTAGCAGAACTTGAATCAGGAGAAAACATAAAACAACTATGACGGCCAGCGTACAAGGTTTCGTTTTACAGTGCTCTTCACCATTATCAAAAACCGAAGGACTGGAATATGGATATCCAGCAGAGATGTATTCCAGGGCAGCATAATTGTGCAAACTGGACAAAAACAGGTGAGGAAAAATTGCACTTAACAGTTCAAGAAGTCCTCCTGAGACGCAGAAGTCACGGTTTCGCTTGTCCTTGCAGGTGTAACGGGGGTTCAAACGTCCATCTTCCACCTCCTAGGCTGCCGTCCTAACGCTCCGTAGAGGATGCGGCATTAACGGTGCGGCACCAGGGCAAGCGGCGTGATCCTTCTGTAACCCGGAGCACCCAGCAGAGGCCTCTCCCTGTTAAATTCAGGAATCCAGAAGCGCCGGCGGTCTTGGAAGGAACACGCTCACAAGGACTGATACTCCTTAGCGCGACACGCAGGAAGAGTGCTTTAGAGTAGCCATTGCAGCGGGTTTTGTCATATTTAAAACAAACAAAAAAAAAAACAAACAAAAAACCCCCTGGTTGGCTCAAGAGCTGCCTGGTAGGTAGAGCGGGTGGCGGCTGGGCTAGGACAGGAGCAGCCGGGGGCGCGGCGGCCGCCGGCGCGGACTACAACTCCCAGCGCTCCGCGGCGCGGCGCGGCCCCCGCGGCGGAGGAAACCGAAAGCGGCCGCGGGGGGCGAGCCGAGCTCACCTTGAGGCGGCGCGGCGGCGTGGCGACGGCATGAACGGCAGCGTGGCGGGCGGCGGTGTGGCGGAGGAGGTGATCAGTCTGACGCGGGGACCCTCAGGTAGGGCGGCCGCCCCGCGCCCGGGCAGCCGCGCCGAGGCCTGCGCCGCCGGGCCGGGCCGGGCCGGCTGCCGGGAAATGGCGCGTAGAGCCGGGGGTTTCCGCCTGGGCTGCCGCCCCGTCCGCAGTCGTAGGGGTTGGCAACTGCGAGCTCCGGCTGCCGGTGCCCGTGCCGGCGGGCTGCCTAAGCAAAGGGGAGCTGTGCCAGGGGAAAGGGCCCGGGGCTTTTGGTTTTTTTTTTTTGGTGTCTTAGCTGGGAGCAGCTCGGGTCCGGCTTTGACAGGCGCCTCGAGCTGCCGTTGCTTTCAAGGGAGAGGGCAAGCGGTGCGCTGGGCGCCCGAGGTTAGGGGGCACCCCTGAACGCCGTCGTCAGGGGGGCCGTGTGCCTGTGCGCTCTGTTTTGCTTGCTGTGCCGTTGAAGAGGGCTTCTGGAGGTTACACGAGAGTTGCGTTGGTTGAAAGGGAAAGTCTGTGGGACGTCTTCTGGTTTTGTTTCTTCCGGTTGCAGCAGCGCGCGCTCTGGTGGAAGCGACCAGGCCTTCAGACCTGGGTATGCTTTGGT
This sequence comes from Struthio camelus, assembly GCF_040807025.1. Taxonomy (NCBI): domain Eukaryota; kingdom Metazoa; phylum Chordata; class Aves; order Struthioniformes; family Struthionidae; genus Struthio; species Struthio camelus. The sequence goes on from NC_090946.1 coordinate 44,746,962, forward strand.
GCTTTTACCTGCCAAGCCTTCTGTCCGCGCAAATGCTGTGCGGGCTTCCTGGCCAGCTTTGGCTCCTGGCACCTTTCCGGGGACTGCAGCGCACACGCTCTTTGTAGTCGGTGTCATTTTTCTTTCTTCTTGGTGACTGTGGTTCCTGGGTGGTGAACGGTGGCGACTGACAGCTGTGAACACGTAGTTGTTCCCAGGGAGGGTGTGCGAACAGCAGTACGCTTTTGTCCCGTCCTCCACCTGGATGAGCTTTCGATTGGCTTCATGCTTGCAGTCGGTTAGCTTAAACGTGACCGGCCCCCGATGATCTGAATCTGCCGGTCTGCCTCGGGTGAGTTCAGCGGACTCCCCTTTTCTGTGCCCCTTGCAGTCTCTCCGCAGCGTCGCTCCGGGATGGGCCCTGGCCCTGCTGGCAGCCGCGGAGATTCGAAGGGTGTCGCGGAGAGTCGCTTCTCCACCTCGCCGCCGCCTCCGCTCCCGACTGCCCGCGCCTGAAGTGACCAGCCTGAGAGCTGTGCAACCACGTCAGTGCGGTCATGAGCCTAAGCTAATAAAAGCACGTTTGTCAGCAAAAGTTATTTGCTATGTGAAGCCCGTTCTGACTGGAAGCATTTCCCTACGTTGGGGAACGCTTTGGCGTAGAATTTTGAGGGGGGGACGGGGACGGGGACGGGGCTGTTGAAGGGCAGAGTTGGGAGGTCTTTACTGTGGCCACTGGAAGTTAAATCTGGTAACTCTGAGCAGCGCTCGTCCCACCGTTAAGATGGGCTGCGTATTTTCTAGCGTTAGGTTTCTAGCTACATCGTAGTCGGTGGGGTTGAAGGTTCCTGTGGGTCCTTATGGTCTTGAAACATTTATCACATGAATAATTATTAATTTCTGTTGAAGGGACAGAACGCAGCTATCCGTAAAGCACAGCGTAGTCCCATAGTTCTCTAATCTGAGTTTTGACCGTGTTTGTGGCCATCTAAAATAAGGTCTGATCCTAAACATCCCTGGCAAAAGTTTGCTGAGTGGGAGAATGTACTCACAATCACAAAACAGTGTTGTGTATGCGTCTTGTAAAAAAATTTCCTTTTATAAATTAAGCTGAAAAGCTCTGTTTTATGGAAAACTAAATGACTGTAGTTTCAATCTGAGATTTGTATTGTTTGATATCTCTTTTTCTAAACCTGCAAATCATGATCCTTTAACTGTTTTTTTTTTTTTTTTTTTTAAGGAGTTGGTTTCGGTCTGTTGCGTCAGGGGAGAGTTGGAAGGCTAGCCCAAAGCCTGCTTTTAAATTCTGTCATTCCACTTCTGGTCACTTGTCGACAAGGGATTTAATGCCAGGTGCTCTCTTCTCCCCCTTACTGTGTTTTTCCTAGATCTGCCATGTCTTTTGTTAGGATTGCGTGAGCTGGAAGGAAGAGAATAGCCGAAGAGTTGAGGCAATGGCAGGGGAGATATTTTTAGCCAGACTGGAAATTTGTTTAAATGTTGGGGGCAAGACGCAATGAAAAAGCCCTGCAGCAAGTATTGTGAATACTTAACTTGGTCTAGCACAAACTGCTGCCTCTTTTTGTCAAAGATCTGTTCCTGCCTCATGTTGCTTCTGCTGATGGAAACCGTGACTTTGATTTCTTTTCCCTCTCACTAGTGAAATCTTGCAAAATACATATTTACGCATATTATTGTTAGAGATATGAATTGAGAGAGAATCAGTCTACCCTGAAACTGGGATTCCTTCTTTCTGACTCTTTATTAAAGAGCCAGATGTTGATTAAAACCTCACATTTTCTGTAGTATTGATCCCTCTGTCCCCAGGTTATTGGCCTCATGGCAAATCATTCTGAGTTTTGTGGAATCTTCTCTTTCTTTTTTTTTTTTTTTTTTTTTTTAATCTCATTGAAGTGTGTGTTTTAATCTCATTAACTTGTACAAGTGTCCCTCTTTGGAACAGATTTAGTCCAGCTGAAACGTCGGTGTTTCTGCAGTCTGCTACCCCTCCCATCTTTCTCCTCGTTTGTCTGAAGCTGCTGGGGGGGAAAGGACAGGTGTGGCAAGATTGCTGTTAATATTTCTTTACTTCCCAGCCGGTGGGTGCCCAGTTAACATACCGTGTCTCGTCATGTACATCCTTTGGTCTCTTATGACTAATTTAAGAATCTACTTCCCAGGAGGCACAAGGTGATTTTACTCTTTCTTTTATAACTTGCCTTCCCACCGTTTCTAGTTCCAGCCCTGAGAGAAGGAGAGGCAGAGAGAGAAAATAAATAAATCAGCCTGGCCAAGTGTGGGGAGGATTTGCCTTCAGCTATACTTGGCAATAGGTTTTGGATGCCTGGTTTATAGCAGAATTATTTTTTCTCTATTGGCTTTGTTTGTGTCTTGGATATATTTCTTTTTCCTTGACTTTTCTTTCTTTTTTCATCACAAGCTGTTTGTTAGGGAATCTTTCCCATCCCTTATCGTGTATTATTATTTAAAGAGAAGTTTGGCTGTGTGTGCGATAGGGAATGTGGTCTTGTAACATGTATTTTTCCAGACTTTTGAGTTCAATTTATTCTTCCGGATTTTGATGAAGCAGGAAGACTTAAACTTTAACTGCACTTTAATCCAGCAACCGGTTCCACCTAGAGATCTGTAATCAAGGCTTACTTAAAAGAACGATGCAAAACATATTAGAAACATGCAGTAGACATCAGTTCTGTTTAATGTATGTGTATTCTTGTTTTGTTTCAAATCCAAGAACTTTGTATTTATTTCCTGGCAGGTTTTGGTTTCTTGGAACAGAACACAATGATTAAATAAAATTTGAGGTAGCCGTGCCTGAGCTAATCTTATTCTCAGGGGCAAAGAATGGCAACTGCAGCTCCTTAGATGTGGAAGCGGAGCACTCAGAGCTGTAGGTGCCCTTGAGCTGGTAGCACAGCTCCTCCTGCCTGTCTGCTCATCTATAGAAGGGGTCTGATGTCCCCTGCCTTTCCTAACTCTGTCCCAGCTCATGAAGGCCTTTTGAGGCGTGATTCTTAGTTGCTCAAGGGTAATGCTTTACAGTAGTCTCCTGTGAAATGCAAAACGCTTTCTTTTCCTTTCATGTTGTGCTTAAGAGGCTTATTCCAGGCTTATCCTGCTAAAGGCTGAATCAGCTTTTCAGAAACGTTAGCATGCCCCTCAGTGTTCCCCAGCTCCCCCTGGACAACAGCTCATGGATACCTTATGGAATGAAGTTTTGGCCTTTAAGGCATCCAGGGTCTCTCCTCTGCTTTGAAGAACAGTTTGATGAGACAAACTTCTCTAGACAGTGATGACTGGAAAGGATGATGCAGATGTGTGGGCTGTGAGTCTCGCTGTGAACGAGAAGAGAGAACAGTGGGGGCGGGTGGTGCATTCCCCCACAACAGCCAGAATGTCTTAAGCTTTGAGTTATTTCTCATCAGCTTTGTCTTTGGCTTACCTTAGGGCTGGGCTTCAACATTGTTGGTGGGACAGATCAGCAGTACATTTCCAATGACAGCAGCATCTATGTCAGCTGGATCAAAAAGGATGGGGCAGCTTACCTTGATGGCCGATTACAAGAAGGAGATAAAATTTTAGCGGTAAGCCCTTTCTTCTGTCACCTTGTTGTACTCTTGAAGTGCTGTGATCAATGACATGATGAGAGATGTAAGTTTGCCATCAGAGTGCAGAGATGAAGGATGTGATGAATACAATTAGGTGACCCTCAGGAAACTCCATGGAGGACCTATCTTGGGGTTATGGGGAGAGCTTTGAGAACCAGGGAAATGAGGTGGGAGCGCCTCTATGCAAGGGCCCATCTCATCTGCCTTCTTGATTTGTTCTCAGAAGTGTTGCTTGGTGCTGCACTTGTATTTCCTCTGACTTGCCTCCCTAAGGCTTTAGGATTCATTAGACCTTTTCTTGCTCTCACTGGGTTGTCATCTACCAACACATAAATAAAGGTATTGATCTTTTACCTCTTAAGTTTCTGGCTTTTTGCATGATAGTCAGTGACTATTGATCCTTTTATTCAGGATGATCTGAACTTTTAGGCCATAAATTACTTTATTATTCCTGATGAGTTCCAATGTAGGCTGTTTTTCCTTGTAGAAAAATGTTTTAAGGTCGCTGAGGTACAGTCCCCCTGTTTCTTTTCTGCTCGCTGTTAGCAAGCCTACAAGACGATATGCTTTAAAATGTGATGGGGTGAAGAAATAGCCTCTTCTAATCTGATACACAATCATTTAATACTCTTCAATTTTATTTTGGACTTGCTTATTGTGCTCCATATGAAAACTTTTCAGCCTCTATAAATAGTGACTTGTGCTAGTTAGAGCCTGTTATTGATCCAGAGAATGATATTAAACTAAACTGCAGAAAACTATCTTATCTTTTCTTGACAGTTTAGTATTCCTGTGCAATGTGTTTGGGCAGTTTTAAATATCAAGAGGCGAGAAGAACAGAGTGTACCCTCAGGGGATACCATTAGGGGTAAGAGTGATGAAACATAAAAATTAGGAGGAATATCAGTAGTAGTGCATGAAGTCAAGTAGATATAAAACCCTCTGCCATGAGATATTATTTAAAATGAAAGAAAATCCTAACACATCTAAGTGGATGCCGGATGTGCATATAAGTCTTTTTCTACATCAATGTCACTTTAAATGTTTGTTTACAGCACTCTCCAAGAGAAAGAAGGTTTCAAAGGTAGACCAGTGGAGGGGAAAAGCTATTAATTTACCCTAACAATAATTTTGCTCTAGCTACTCTTTTATTTTTGTTTAGCTGTCACAGTTATGCCTTGGATTCTTTTCCAGTAGAGCAACAACCTAAGAAGCTGTTATTGACATAACTATCTTCTTATATGCTGGTTTTGCTGCTAGGTAGCGTTCTCAACACCTCTCTCTCTTGGCCTGAAGGTTCTCATGTTATCTGTCAGCATAAATACATCTATAATATGCGCGGATAAATCTGGATCCTGCTGATTATAGTATCATGCTCTAAATGTCAAACTTCATAGGAGGAAGGATTGTCTCCTTTTCTTTCAGTGTTAGCTTGTGTCATTAAAAATTTGCTTTTTTACCCTTCAGCAACTGGTTCTCCTTTTCCTTTTTTTCGCTAGGTCAATGGCCGAGACTTGAAGGATTTACGGCACAAGGATGCTGTGGAACTGTTCCAGAATGCAGGCTATGATGTGTCCCTGAAAATTCAGCGCAGGGTATGCTTTTCCTAGCTCAGTTTAGACTGGTTCCTATGGCTGGTGGCTGTGTATTTTATGAGGCAGAAAAACACCCAGTCAAAGTACTCAGTGCAAATTGTGCATATAAAGATTTTGTGTGAACTATGGCTCCCTCTAGCTGACCATCAGCTGTATGCATCCCTTGCATTACTCATTCGTAACGGTATCGGTGAAAACGTGAGTTTGGAAGAGTTCCAAAGACTTTGTTTTCCTGCTAAGAATATGGTGTGTTTTGTCACAGTTCTCCTTTCTCGGAGGCAAAGGTTTGTCTGTGAAGGCAAAGCCTCAAGTTCTCCAGTTTTGTCTGAGAGGCCAAAATTTACTGGAGACAAAACTCCCCTGTTGTTTCAGAGGTCATCGCTTCATACTGGTGTGGAGAAGCTTTTGCAGCCTAGCACAAGGGAAATGAGTGCTGCTGCAGTTTAAATGTACCATTTTGGATATAGAAAGAGAGGAATCGTTAAACCATTGTTACTGTTTGGACATCCCTGGCCAGCACTGAAGTGGATGAAGGAAATAGCGATCAACTTAAAGTGTGCTGGTGGGGTGGTGCCCCTTTTCTACTCCCTCAGTAAAGGAGTAAATCTGGACTAGTGCACAGTGCAAGTAAGAAAAACGGAGAGGATTAGTGATGCCCTTTTCCTGGGAATAACAGCAGAAAACGGTATGGTGGGAAGGGCACTGAGGGATGACTGGCTATGTGTATATCATTGTTTCTGCTGCATGAGACCTAACCTGCTCCAGCTGTTGGGCTTTTTACCTGGTGATTTGTCCATAGATTGGCAGAGAAACATGAGGGTGACTTGTAGTGAATGGGTACCCCGTAGTAAAGCTCAGCTCAGTAAAGCCATTCTGACCCTCCCATATGTGGAGTGCACAGGTAACTGGGGAACCATCTTGCATATACTTACAGTACCACCTGGTCCTGACATGGGATTGGGGACTCTCCTGCCATGGGCTCTTTCACACAAATACTTTTCTTTCCCTTCCAGCTGCAGCCACAGAATGGCCCGGTGAGTCATCGAGGTGATGGAGAATCAGGTGGGCTTCCTCTAGCAGCCATTCTTGTGCCAGGCCTGGCGCTTGCTGTGGCAGCAGTCTGGATCGTGCTGAGGTATCGACAGCGGATGTGAAGAGTTCGCGCTTTGGATGTCACTGCGTACTTTACACAGCTAGGATGTAATTTAAAGAAAGAGAGAATCAACGATCTTGTCATAGACTGATGTCCAAAAGCATCATTGCCTATTGTAAAGCTGCTGCTAATGTTCTTTATATATTGATTTTCTTATGGGGTAGATGGAAGCAGAGAGGAAAAGAGGAAGGGAGGTGACTGTGTTCACGTGTAGAGTGGGATAGCTGTATTTTTGACTGGTTTGAGGGAGTTTTTGGCTATATCCCTCTCTTCTGCATGTGAACTTTCAAACATGCTCATATGTTCCGTGTGTTGAGATGTGACTCCTGTTAAAGAGGGTGGGGGTGGGGTAGGGTGGTTTTAAAGCAAAAATTTTTACTAGAGACTTTGCCTTGTTCCCACTGAATTTTTCTTGCAACCAATGATCCCTGTCTCTAAAGCATGAATAAAGAGAAGCAGTTCGGAGGGTATCTTATTTTTCCGTTTAAATTTTTTTGGTTGTTGCTAAATAAATGCCTTAGGAAAAATGTATAATATCTGATCTGTAGTTTCACAGGTAAAATTATCAGTGTGGTTGCTGATTTAAAGCTAACGTACAGTATTGGTGAAGTATTCTACCATTTCTGGAAAGACGGACAATAGCTTGCAACTGGAAAGAAACTTTGATTATCAGAAGAGCTGCTCATTCTTGAGTCAGAGTTGCAAGAGGAAGCTTTCTACAAAGTGCTAGTATACAGGAGAGAGACAGGCAGACAGCTGAATCACAAGGATAAGAGATTTGGTCATGCTGAGACTGCAGAAGGGTCAATGAAGTGGCAATGAAGCAATAGCACCTCCATCTATCAAGCTACTTGATGTCTGAATCTTTCAGGTTGAAGGTCTTTGCTTTGTTTTGGGAGTTATTTTTTGCATGGGAAGTACTTCAGATAAAGTTTTTTGTAGCAACCAGCTTTCCATCACAAAAATTTTAGAATGATGGAAGTGGGAGAGCCCACAGCAGTCTAAGTTCATCTTGGCTATTACTTATTTCCTCAGACTGATGTGGTATTGAGGAGATAGACTGGCAGGTGTAAGCCAGGTAAGGCTTAGTAAATAAAACAGAAAGGAGAAACCCTTATTCTGGAAAGAGTGTTACTGAATTTGCCTGCAGGATCTTATCTCCTCACTGTGATTTGTATGGTATTATATGCCTCAACTGACCTGAGCTCTGTGGGGTAAGACCTACTTCTCTTGTCTCTGAGAAAGAATGCTTTTTTCGTTCTTTTTTGTAAAAGAAGAGCAAAGTGTATGGTCTGATCTGTGTGATGCCAAAAAAAAAAACCCACATGCAATATATGTTTTCAAACAAAGAAATCTAATCGGTCTCTTAATGCTTCACTTGTCTCTATTCTTTGTTATTTTAGCATGATTTTTCTGATGCATTCGAAATAGTTACGTGTCTGCTCAGAGCTGCATTCCTGTTGTCCAGAGGAGGTAGAAGTGATATGATGTTATAAATGACATTCCTAAGTCACCACAAAGAGCGTCAGAACATTTAGACCACGTGAAATCTTGCTTTGACAATAAACTGCTCCACTGTAAGGCAAAGAGAGAGAACAGGAAGAATTTTGCCCTATGTTCTTAGGGGACTTTGGGAAGAGACTTGACCTGAGATTTGGGGAAGGATATATTGCTGTCGGATGGTCTGGACCCATGCATGCAGTGAGTTGCCTTGTTCTGCAAAACAAGTCTGATAGCAGAGGGGCAGCTGTTCAGATAGCTTTTTGCAGATGCAGCATGAACCAGCTTGCTTGTCTAAGACCTGCTCCAAGTGGCTTTGGTGTCCACATACACCACTCAAATGTGATTAAGCAATGAGAATAAGGAGGTAGACAGTAAAGAAAGGAGGTCTGTGTGTGACAAACTTTGTTTGTTAGCCCTTGGCTATATGTAGTCCCTCATGCCCTCATCCGCAAGAGAGGAAGCATGTGTAGAAAAGATTGAAGAGGATGAGGAATAAATATATTACAGTTATTTTCACTCTTTTTCCCATTTAAGTAAGCGGAAAAAGTTGAGCCTTTGTTATTTCCTTTCAGCGTTGGGATTTTGATACTGTTCAGACATGGTTGCTGTCTGTGTTGCAGGCAGTTTATTAAATTATGAGGGAAGGGTAATATCGTATGCCCAGATAACTGGTGTGACATACTGAGCAAGGAAAGGCCCTTTTGGTGCGTACTGCTTTAGATTTCTTTTTCACAATTATTGAATAATTTTAATATCGGGGCAGATGACATATCTTGCTACTCAGTGGCTTTTCTAGAAGTCAGGAAAGTGATGTCTACTCAAAATTTAAATCATCCAGTCTAACCCTTCTACCCTCAGGAGCACCTTTTTGTGTCTATTTTCTTAAAACCAGTGTCTGAGGGGTACCAAGCAGTCTCTTTTCTAATCCTTGCCACCTCCTGTCCCCTTTATTGGCACAATCTTTGTGAAAAATACACCTCAACTCCAAACTCTCCTATGAGAGACACTTATCGTCTGCCAGCGGCTGGACTGTGCCACCTAAATGTTACAGGCTTTTCAAAGTCTCCTCCGCTCAATTTCTGTAGCCTTGAATTTCATCTTTACACTGTAAAGAAAACTTTACATGTTTCATCTAAACACTGTATATATGTTTTCTGCAGATGAAGTGAATAAAAAAAAATCTAATGGGGACAGCTTGTAAGCTCAAGTAATCAGTGAGAATTTCAGCTTTTGTTACTAAGTAAATGAGTAAAAATCATATAGTTGGGATTTTGAAGAAAAGTTGTAAAGTTGAAATCTTGAAGACAAATTTAAAAAGCATCAAAAAAGTATCATATTTTTTGAGAACTCATTTGCCGTTGAATACTTAAGGCAGCTGATACTTTTAAATCCTTCTGTTTCTTTCCAGTTCTCATCTATCCCCTCAAGCTTATTGTGAACTTACTGACCTGCTGAGGCCTGGATTTTCATAATCCATAGTTTAAAGTCAAATCCGTCTAGTCTGGGTTTCTGTATGTTCTAGGGTTTTTTTTTTTTTGTGCTAGATTAAAGAGGTCTGTAATAACTGATAATTTCTCCCTGTGAGGACATCTGTGTGTTGTAATTGCCTTTCTTCTTACAAATTATTTCTAAGAAATGAAGCCACTGAGCCCTTTAAGATCCTCAGTGTAAGATACTTTCTCTCTTAGAGTAGTTTGTGGCTTCCTTTTACTGCACCCTTTTTAGTTTCAGTATCATTTTGTAAAATGCAGAGTTTTCCAGAGTGTCTCCAAAGGTGTGCAGAGTTTCATTATTAAACATGTCAGTGCCGTATACCGGATATTTTCAATACTGTTTTTATCTGCAAACCTTTAAAAATTTTCTGTTGAAGGAGCAGACCCCTGCATAGCAAATTTAAGCCAACTCCTAACGGCTGTCTTGTCTTGCATACTTTTTATGGACCTCTTAGGAGTGGTGTACAATTTTCCCCCCTCTTCTTTTGCTTTCTTGAGTGCCTGAGGAATCTGTGAACCACAATATCAATGCCATTGCCACATACAGAGGTAAATTCACTTCATTTCAGTTTATACATCAAAAGAGCAATCCCTTTTGGCCACAGTGTGACACTAGGAGCTCCTGTTATGTGCCTGTCTATTCCAGCTTCCAAATCCTCTTTGTACCCAGATATGATCTGCGTTGTGTGGGTGAAGCCTGCATTCTTTCAGAGTTCCCTGGGGCTTTTGACCTCATTCGTAGTTGTTGCCACCTCAGCTGGAGCCATAGTTCCTCCTCTGGCAATTGTTGGTTTAGTACACACACGTTCAATGTCTTTCAGACTAAGCTTCATCAGTTCTGTGCCTGGAAGGTGCTGATACAAGAGTAATAATTTGTTCAGCTGACCTTTATGGGCCAGTCTCCCTCCTCTTTCCTACTTTCTGGTGTGGATTTTACATCTGAAAGTCTTTCTCCCTTGCTCAGACTGAAAGAGCAGGTAACTTACTTATGGGACATGGTCCCTCAGGCTGTGGAAGCAAGGGAAGGGTTACGTGGAGACAACTGAAGGGGAGGACCTTAACTATGCCTTTGTGCTCAGGGTTTTCTTTGTGCCTAGCTTCAGGCAGGTGCACGCTGTGTCCGCGCTGCCTCGCTCAATGTGTTCCCTCTTTGCAGTTCTCTGTCTCTCCCCGGGTGCTGCTGCCGAGGGAGACTCCGTGCCTTTCAAAGCTTTCTTAAAGAAGGATCCACCCATGATGAGAATGCGCACTGGTTTAAACAAAGAGTGATGCCGTGTGGGTTCAAAATGTGACTTTCCTTGTCAAATTTGAGAACTTTTGTTGATGTTGCTGCGGTTGTAGCTGGTAACAGGCAAACTCTGCTGTGGAGAGAGCTATATATGTCTTACCTGGCTGCCAAAATAAACTCTCCTAGGCTAGCATTCTTAGTGAAGAAGCATAGCTGTGCTAAGCAAGCAAGATAATTATTCAGATTACCATGTGGATGACTGGAGATCACTCACCAAGTTTTCGTGCTAGTGTTTGTGTGCAAGACGAAACATCTGTCTGTGTTTGCTTCTGCTTTCTCACTAAATGCACAGGTTTTCCAGCCATGGTTCCCTTTAGTAAAGTTCTCATCTCTACCTTCCCTCTTCCCCACCTCGCAGCAGCTTAATATATGTGCCTGACTAGCATTTCTTACCATGACGCAAAAGCAAGTGTTGCAGAAAAATTGCTCTGCTTTTTGCTTTGAGTCAGCAGATACTGTTATCTGTTTATTCATCTGTGTCAGCTAAGGTCGGTAGAAGTTATGTCAAATGCACTGCCAGATTCTGACCTATGCTCTGAACTAACTATCAAACTTAGTGTTACTTGCTCCTTCCCTGTTTTCTTCCCTGTGCACATGGACGTTGCACTTAATTCTGTGACAGCTCTTGTTCTGACTGGCACATCAGGCATTGGAGAATAATCAACAGTACAATAAGCATGGGTGTGCTCTCATCTGAGATAATTGAGGTTGTATACTTACAGCAGTAACAAACTCTGATCAGCTGTGAACTGAGCCCAGAAAAGGCCTATAATAACACAGTATTGGACTTAGGGGACACTGGGCGTCAATATTTTAAGCAGGATGCTGCAGTCTCTCCAGCAGTAAGGAATGGATTCTATTTTTGGGAATCTCTTTGAAGAGCTCTGTTGTTGTGATGACGACTCCCAGCTCCAGGCCTGCCCCTTTCACCCATTCGCTGAGTCAGTTACTCATCTTTCCAAGTTCCTAGCCATGGGTGGTACTGGGAGAAAAAAGGTTTTTGGTTGTTACAGAATGGCAGTTGCCGTTACAGCTGTGCTCAGTTTTTCTGCAGTGGGTTGGATGGGAAGGATAAGCAGATCTTGGCCAGGGATCAGCAGCCAGATGACAATGTGACCGGTACTTGGGAAAGCATAGCAGCTAGAAGAGGTGTGATGTGTGCTAAGCATGTCATTATTCTGCTGGAGCAGCATAGTCCGAGCAAATATATGAAGACAAAGAGAGGAAGAATATATACTGGGAGAGGCAAAGTTTTGGAAAGACAGCTGTACTTAGGCTGAGAGCAAGGTTGTTCTGTATATCTGTGGTTAACAACATAACTGGGAAAAGCTTCTGGGAGAGACTCAAAGTGAGTGAGAAAAGAAGGGATGAAGAAAACCTGTTTGTTCTTATTCATGAGTGTGAGAAGAAAATGATTTCCTGGAGAAGAAAAATGAAATTTAAAAGAAATCAAGGCTCAGCCTGGTTCAATAGACCTGTTTCAGGTGGGGGAAAGTTGAGTGATGATTACAGCGGGAACACAGCTGGGCATGGCTGATTTGAACATAGCATTCTCCAAGAATGGAGAAGTAGCAGTGTAAGGTATAAGCTAGGCTGTTTTTCCACAACAGCCTGCTTCAGCTACTTTAGCTCTTACTAGTAATAAGCACTTGGAGCACCTTTAGAACTACTCTGGATGTTAATAATGTTAATGCAAATAGGCTAGAAGCTTTCACTTCCTGAATCACTTAAAATTTAAAGTTGATAGATAGTTTTCAAGGTAGATTGTTGATGTTAACTGAAGGACATGAAGCTGTTAAATTGGAAATAGCCTAAATTAGATGGTATGGAGGCTATTTCACATGCAGTAGTGGTTTTTTTTTTTTTTTTTAAATAGAATAATTGAGGTATTAGTGGTCTGGTGTTAGAAGACGTTAGTGTGAGGATTTCCAGATGGAACTGGAGATCGTATGAAAGAAATTTGTTGGTTAACTGGTGAAATATTTGTGAAGTGTTTCACTTATGTATATAGGCTATCTTGGAATTCAGATCCAACAGCATGAAGTAGTGGGTTCACAGTTACCCAGAAGGATCTTTTGCTTCTCATCATGTCATAGTAAAGTTCTGAATCACTGAAACAATGAAATATGGAAGGAAAGGGGATACAAGAATTGTAGTATTAAGGGCTTTTTTTCCTCTCTTTCTAAATGTAGCAAGTATAATATAAAATTTGGGAATATACTTCAGAAATTTAGTCTTAAAAAGTGAGTAGTAATCCATGAGTAGGTGGAGGTGTTTTCTCTCCTCCTTTTATTGTACAAATAATATACTTCAGCAGGGTTCCTAGGCGGTTTAGAGAAGTCTTCATGCAGCTCTGTTTATGCTCCTCCACAGACTGTTGTCAACCAATGCTCAAAAAGGCACGCTGGTCACACCCTCTGTGGCAAAGATAATAGTAGAGGCTGTAGTGTGCTCCTATATGAAGGAAGTATTCACATATTTTTGGTTCTGCCATGTTGGGGTAGCATGGGAGGGGAGCCGAAACCAGAAAGAAACGAAGGGCAGAGAAGTTCCTGCAGAAGCAGGATGGGACTCAAGGCACAGATGTGGTCTGTCTGGCTTAGCAGTCCTTGTACGTGCTGGAAGCTTCAGTGTGGGAACCAAGCTGCTTGGCCTCCGAGCCCCTGCAGCAGTGTGGGGCTTGAGTCCCAGCTGAGCTGTCACGTGCCATGTGGCTGAGTTGCAGCAAAAGTGCCACAAAAAGCCAGTTTGTATCCAAACCTAGCACTTGAAGATAACCGCTCTGCAAAGAAATTCCAGTATCAGGTAGCTAGTGATTTGTCCTTTCCTAATTTTTTGGATTTTATCCCGTAGACGTGATAGTAGGTTTGCTGTTTAACTATAAACTACTGAAGAAGTGTTGCATAGACATTTGCAAGGAATCTGATCAAACTGTTAACTTCCTTCTAAACATGATCAAAAGAGGAGCGTTTGAATCTGTACTGAAGTTACACAGTGTAGTGGTTCATGGGCTCCACTGCATTTCACTCAGGGGTTAAAACAGGTCTTTGGAAGTTCTTTTGTGAACATTTAGATATACTGGAGTGAAGCGGGGGAAAAACCTCTCCACTGCGTATTCAAGTTCCTTCTCCTTGGCAAACTTTCATATCTCTCCTTTAAGTATTTGTGTGTCCCATTTTGACTACTGGATTTGTTTGTAGCGTATAAATTTTTTATAAATATCTTAAATGGAGGATGTAAGAGCACCGATCAGTTGAATGAGAATGAGCAGTTCTAAAGTTGCAGTAGGGAGCTGGAAGATAAACGTAATCCAACACGAGGTCTTATGTAACTGTGGTAAAAATGTGTAGTCAAAATACTCGCTTCAGGGGAAACTACTCTATGATGCTGCTATCTCTAAACGCCATTTTAAATGTGAGCATCAGAAAATGTATGCTGTTGTTCAGTGTGAAGATGGGGGCTGGAATGATTTGAAAGTCACTGATTACAAATGATTACTGGAAAGGGAGAGAGGCATCGCAACACCTAGGACTCGACAGGTATTGCTAAAGGACCAGGTTTGGGGCCACCTTTCTGTATTGCTTGTGTACCTCTTGGTCAATGTCTTGTAAACATCTGTGCTGATTCTTCAAGGAACAGACCCTATTTTCAGCCTACATGCAGGCTTATTTTTTGCATAAAGTCAGTGTGCCCTTGATTTTGAAGTGGTTCAAGATGTAGGGATTTGCTCTCAGCCACTTTGACTGAAATTGTTTCTGACAATAATGACATTTAACACTTTAAAGGAGAGATTCCAGGCTGGCCTTTAATAGAGGCAGCCATTTCTGACTCAGAGTTAAACAACAGGGGATACAGAGGGCAAACCGCTTGCTTTGTGGAAGGGAATGCAATGTTGGGCTTCTGTTCCCACCATGCTTTTGTTTGGAGTGGGGGGAGGTGAGAGGAGGAGGATGGTAAAGAGCTGTCTCTCATGCTTGTCAAATGAAAATCTATTTTAAGAACACTAAACTGGAAACTGTTCTCTAAAACTTTGCTTCACTATGGCCTTTTAGAGATTTTTCAGTGCCCAAAATGCACTGCATTTTGCTGGGCTTTAAGGAAAACACTTCACCTTTCCCATCTTAATCCTGAAAGTTTTATACTTAGGACCAGCTCCTCCACACGCTGGAGGGACACAAGAACTTTTTCGAGACTGAAATGGAAACCACAGACTTGAGACTAAACACAGGCTGATACATTTGGTCTGAGTTAAACTATTATGTTAATCAGTTAGACAGCTTGGGAGAGAGGAGTGGCTTTCCCCTGTGGAGAAGAGATCTCTATTTTCCAGTACTGAGAGGTAATTATAACCTGTGGGGCAGGGGGAAAATCCTAGCATGCCCCAAAGCTGCTCTGTTGAGAGCCTGATTCCTCTGTCTCTGGGTGAATTTGAATTTCCTGGCTTGCCTTTTAATGTTACTGTGCATATCTCCCTTATGGATTTAGTCGAAGGGGTTGAAAATACAGTGTCAAAGCACCAGTAATGGGGTATTTCTGTTATTTAGCAATTGCCCTGGTAAGTTCTTTCCGATGCATAGTATTTGTTTAGTTTAGCCTACGTGGTTTTCATGAGGGCACTTGATATACTTTCTTTATCTGAACATATTTTAAAATGTGTAGTAAAGTAGGGCTGAAAAATACTATATAATACTGTGTATACACTGAAATTATTCATCTATACAGTCATTGCCTGTTGAAGATAGGCAATCACTGAGCATTATCCCAATTCATTAGTTCCAAAGATGACAGTATCAAATCAGTACAGAGTTCTTCGTTATGATCAGTGGCTCATATAAATACATGTGCTGATGGTTGTTTCTGTTGGGGTATGGTCAGGCAAATGTTCCTGCAAGTTGGGAAGCACGAATATTAAGAATGGGGAGCAAGGAAGAATAAGGGATTAATGCAAATGAAATGTTGTCACAGATGGTGAAATAGATGAGTCAGAGTCGGATGTGCTAATAGCTGTTACTCTCAAAGGAGCTCTTTTTCAAGCCATTAGCATGGTTTAAGGCTATCATTTGAGGGCCGGTGTGTTTACCCCCAGACTTTAACGACACAAACTGTTCAAGAGCTCAAGCTCACAGCCAGTTGCTCACTGCTGCTTGCACACATGGCTGGATGAAAAACTCTGGCAAGATGATCTGTGCCAGAATTAGTGACTGGCTAAGGTGATACGTGTTGATTATTGAAATGGCCTAAAGGAGCAGGAAAAGGGCAGAAGAATGGAGGTTTTTAGTATTTTACCCATCACATCTTCAGCTTTGAAAATCTGGGTAAGGGCATGTTAGAGGTATCTAGTTAGGCACACCAGGAGGAAAATTCACCAGCCAGTGAAATAATGGTGTAATGCCTTTCACTCCTTTCCTTCTCTAAATTGCAGTTCCCCCTTTTAGAAGAGGCTGCATTCATTGGGCTCATTTTGGGATGATAACAGCTTTGCCATGAGAGGGCCAACTCCAAACTAGGGAGTGAATCTCATCAAGTTCAAATAGATAAAACTGAACCAAGTATTTGTTCAGAGTGGAGACTTTTGAAAACTTATCTCAGTGGACAGTGCCACAGCTCTCTTAGCAACAGTTCATAGACATCAACTATATTCTAGTACTCTGGTCTTGGTATCCAAGTCCCTGCTGGTTTCTGACTGTCAGAGCTCCCGCTGAAGCACTGCCCTGTCTCTGAATGGAAGGGACCTTCACGCAGATAGCCTTGCCTCTGGTCAGCTGTTGCAAAAGGTGTCTCAAGTGCTTATGGGGGCCCTGGGAAAGGCACAGCTGCACAGAAGGAATGAGGGTCTCCTCTCAAGTGCAAAGAGATTTTACTGTTTCCCATAGCATATGCCTGTGGCCACAAACCTTACTATAATAGTACTGAATCCACTGAAGTGTCATCAGTATGAAAGTATGTTTAGGTACTCTTTCGCCCATTAGTAGCATAGGCTATAAAAACACACACTGAAGATCTAGAGCTTTTGATGTCTTCCAGAGCCAAATTCTTATCTGGAAGACAAGATGAACTCCTCTGCCTTAGTTCCCCATTTCATGAAACACCGCTTTTCTGGAGTAAATTTGTCTGGAATGGAAACAAAATTTAGCTACTAGCTTTCCTACCAGGGGATCTCTGAAATGCTGCAGAAGGAAATGTACTCAGCTTCCCAAATAGCTCTTGGTTACAACCCACTGCTGTTAGCAATACAAAGCTGCATTATACATTCTGAAAGTTAACGGGGAAGGTTATTCACACTTCTTGGATACTTGAACAATTTCCCATCAGGAGAGCTAGTGGCTGAAATAGCTAAGTGATACTTTTTTATTAGACTAGAGGCTTAGCAGAAGGGAAAATTAAGCCATTAACTAGAAAACCTGCTAAGTCACTTGTATGTTTTAAGCTTGCTTACAGAATGAACTGAACATACTTGAAGTCCTCACTATCATTTGTCCTCTTCTTGCTGCGCTTTTATCTGTACTGAATTTAAAGTTAACTGATTGCTTAATAAAGAAGTGAACTGAATTACTGAGCTGTGGGAATTCATCTCGCAGGTGAGGTTTGTCAGCATAGACTGTGTTTTTCTGCTAAGTGGTGGATTCCTGTTTTGGACCCTGAATACTACTTCTGTTACTGCCCAAACAAATGTGGTAGTGAGTGTACTTCTTAAGTAAAATCTTTTCATAAAAAGTGATATTAAAAGACCTATGGTAGAAGCAGAATAAGCGATGATCTGGGTATAGTGCTTACTGTGAAAGTAATGGGGAGAGAGTCATTGCTGCTCTGAAGTTTAGAGAGCCTTCCAGTTCAGGACTGGTTCTAGTTCCAGCCTGCGTCTGGGACTAGGGTTGGCTGTTTCAGATAAAGATACGCTGGACTCTACAGACGGTGGTGAGGAGACAGTCTTCTTTCTAAACCTTTGTCGTTATCCATTATCTTTATGTTTTGAAACATCCAGATCTGCCTGAAAATCCTCCTCCTAAAAAATGGTGGTGGTAGTACTGTTGTAAACATGTTTGTCTAAGGATACAAGTAGGGCAGGATTTGTGGGGAGAAGTTACTATCCTTTTATTTGATCAGCTAATAGAACTGAAAACAGAGGGGTGTGACAAGAATTAGCATGTCTGGATGCTGGCTGTTTTTTACCAGCTGTATCCACTAGTCAGATAAAAGATATCACCTCACTGTACAAAATTTGCTTTTCTACGTAACAGTATCACTTGAAATGTTACTATCATATTGCTCATCCTCCCTTCCAGTTCACTAGAACGTATTTTAAACGAAATACAACCAGGTATTCAAAGATGATAGATACTGCTGTTGGCCTGTCATTGAGGAGAATTTATTCCTATTTTTTCTGCCCTTAGTAATAGATCAGAAATTTTACGTTCAACTTGCAGCTCAAGCAATAATTATTTTTTACTTCAACATGAGGGATTTTGTTAGATGTCTTGCAAAAATGAAAGTTGGTCACTGGTCCTCTCTTCTTAACTGTTTTATTGACCCATTCAAAGAGTTATAGAGGATACTTATTATTTGTACCTTAATCCTGCAGGTGTCTTTAGAATTCTACTTTCTGTTAGCTATTCAGTGGATTTATTAAGAAGGCAAGCAAGGTCCAACTTGCCCAGATAATTAGTTAAATCTATCTTTTGTTTTTCAGTTCTCCAGAACAGAAGCTGATCTTCATAAGGCTTCATGTTTTTACTGTATGTCCAGTCACATGAGAGTTCAACATCTGGGCCTCATCCTTTGCTGCTCAGGGTTGAAGTCCCTTCAGGCAGTTTAATTTAAAGAAGTTGATGACAGAATTAGGAGTTTTTGATGTTACCTTCCAATTCACAAAAATATTCAGAGTCCTTTTCTCTTTTACTACAGCAGATAGCATCTGTGCTCCAACTCCTTGTCTCTTTCAAGGAGATACCCACATCTCACCCCTAAAATTCCCTTGCAAAACTTTTCTCTGAGCCATGTTTATGCCAGTTACTTGCTTTTTGCTCCTACTCAATGCTGATTCCTGTGGTGTTTCTCATGACTCCTTTCTCACTCTCCTGCAATTGCATACGTACAGCTCTCTACCGAAAGCAATGCCCACCTCATTTCCTCTTCTAGAGTCCCTGGGCAGCTCTAGAAGTGCCTTTGTTTTGGGCAGTGACATATACTTACAATTGGTGGAGAGGCTGCAAAACTCTTTCAGATAGCTGTCCTTAAATAAGAAGTCCTTATTTTTCTCAGTTTCAGTGATGTATTATGTTGACTACGATAGGCCCTTACCTTCTTTTATGAAGCTTCAAGTCAGCTAAACTTCTGATGAGCTTCCACATATGGAGATATTTTTCGGATGTTGATGTAGCTGGAAACGTGTCACCGAATGCTAAAGTTGTTCCAAGAGTGAGCTCTGGGTAGAGACTGTTAGTTGCTTCACTGCTCCATAAACTTCACTTTTCCTCTTCTCTCATCACTAACATTTATCAGGAGGAGAAGTAAGACTTGCCCTGTTAATGGTTCTCCAAATTCCTTCCTGTACCTTTCTGGAACATAGTGTGGTATTTTCTACCCTTCAGTCCTCTGGAACTGGAGCTGATCTTAATGAGAGAGTATGTGTTTCGGTTGAGGTACCGAAATAAACTGTACTAACTCTTTTGTGTTTCTGCTGGTGTTTTACAGAAGGTCAGAAGTGTGCCAACCCAAAATGCTCCCCCTGAAAGGCAGTGTGTTTCTTATAAAGGGATTTGTCCAAGCAGCTGTCGGCAAACTCATCGTGAACTCGCTAACTGAGATTTTGAGATTCTCACAACCTCTGAAATTATAGAGCAGCCAAAGCCAACCCTCTACGCTTGGCAGCTTCCACAAAGATCCAGTAAGTTGTGATCTAATAATATCACAGCAAAGAAAGAACAAGAGCTTCCAATATAACGGGTAGTGCTTTGTCTTCGCAGACAACTTAATAAAGCTGTAACAGCCTTATAGAGTTGGGGGAGTAATATGCGCATTCCTTAGAAGTACTGTTGTCTGTTATTTCTGTGGAGAACCAAGTAATTAGGGTTGTTCTAAGAGCTCCCTTCCATTTCCAGGTAGTTCCAATCTTGTATCCTTTTCAGAGTTGGAGATCACCTAAAAATACCATCAAATAAGGTTCTTTTATCCACAGAATTCTCCCTCCTTTTCTTGTCTTTATCTTCCCCTCTTTCAACTACAGTTACAGCAACAGGAAGGCTGGAGGCAAAAAGCAGCTGGCAACCTTCCTAATAGGCAGAAATGCAAGCTGCAGTCTCTCCTGAATTCGGCAGCACAGTGGTAGAATCACACTAGAATTGCTAACAGTGGCACAGAGTACATGTTGCGCTCTCAGGGTAGCTGGATTTAATGAGGTGAGATATTACTCATGCTAAGCCAGAGCCGAACAGTGTGACACATGTTCATGTAGGAAATGTGGTCTGAGGTTTTCCTTTTATTTATTTATCTACTTATTTATTTACTTATTTATTTCCAGGGCAAAATGAAATGCATTCAAGCAATGGGATTGTAAAAGATGGCCTGGATTGCAAAACAAGGACTGAGAGTGCTGTGTAGTTGGTGATTCTGGGTTATTTCAATATAAAGAGACATCCCAGTTGCCTCTCTTGTCTGGCTTTAATGCAGTCTTTCTTTTAGCCTCCCAAATTTTCCACAAATGAGAGAGAAGGAAGGAAATTAATTTGAAAATGTGGGTATGGGAGTATCGAGTTAGCTATTAGTGTTCCAGGTTTCAATTTCTAGTATATCTGTATCTGATCCCTCTTGCTCTTGGTATCTTTTGCTGGATCCTTACTCTGAAGACCATTTTTGTGTTATGCTTCAATGTGTTCTTTGTCTGCTGAGAGTTTGCTAATTACAGAATAGAAAAAGATATTTTATAGTTAAGTCAGCCAATAAGGTGAAAATATTTGGTAACTGTTACCATTATACAGCCCCAGATTTGGATTTTGCAGATTGGTTTTACCAGGTCTAATGGGATAAATTCGTTCTTACTGTGACTTTCATGGCATTGAAGGGATGAATATGGCCTTATAATCTGTGAATGGAGGTGAATACTCCAAACTTCAGATCTTAGTCCTAGTCTCTCTCCTCAACTTTGACAAAGTTTTGATTGATGTTTCAATCCAAACTCCATTGTTTGGCTTTTTCTACCTACTGGTTTGAAATGAATGCAGGATTGAAATACTGTCTATACTTCAGGGAAGCTCAAATTTGAGTTTCAGAGTGGGGGAAGGAGAAGGGGATAGAGGAGGGAAGCTGGTGGGCATTTTCTGTTTGCTAGCAATGTTTTAATTAAGTGGGACAGAGTTGCATGAGGTTGATAATCTGAGTTCCTCTTTAGAATATCGCTGTCTGCTAGGAGATACCTGCACTGAAAGGAGATACGTCTCATAGCATCACAGTCGTGTGAGAGCATTTTAGCCTGTCACTTTTAATGGAAGTTAAACCAGGAGTGATAGTATTTGAAGGCTGTCACTTCTGGCTGTCAACTACTTCATCTCCATTTTCACGCTTTCAGCTTTGTGTGTATAAGCTTCCTCTGCAAAGTTACAGCTTAAATATATGGACTTCTGTATACCTGTAGTGTACATGGATTACCTGCAAAACCTGTTTGTCTGAGACGAATTTAAATGTCCGTGTTTAGATGTGCAAGATATGAGAGTATGTGTCTGTATTCAAGTCCTTTTGAAGCTGTCCGAAGAGAGGTGACAGGTTTTGGATTTAATCCCTGAATATCTCCCCGGTATTCCAGCTACAAACACGGCTATTGTAAGCACTAGTGGGTAAGACCAGCTCAGCATGTGTCAAATTATGTTGTGGTATGTGTCGGCAAAGCAGGTCTTCTGCAGTCACAACTTGTAGCGCTATTTTTAGTGCTGGGGCATCCCAGAATGCTGCAGCTGTCTCTGACTGTGCCAAGGTATTAAGGGTTTTATTTTGGTCCCTGTTAGCTTCTGCTCCTGGCATCTCTCATTCTTCCTGTGCAATAAGAATATCTGTGTTCAGGGTGGCTATGGGATGGCAATCTAGCAGATTACACCTAGCCCTCCTGGGTTTTGGTATCTAGCCATCTGGAAGCAGAGCAGAAATAAAAAGAGCCATTACAGCATTCAGGGGTACGAAGGGCAGATGAAGTAGCGACTGGGGCTGTCTGGACTTACGTGCCAGTGAAATTTTACCGAACAGAGTTTCTGTGGTGCTCAGAGCAAGCTGTCACTGTGGTCCGGGGTTTCAGAAAATTACAGTCTTTATAAGCTTATGCAAAAGGTGCAGCAATGCAGCTCTCTTACAGTCAAAGCTGCTCAGAGTTCCTCACAGGAAGCACTTATGTGGTTTGGGGATTAGTAAGAGGCACCGGCAGGGTAGGAGACAATAGAAATCACTGTTTTTGGACCCTGGATCCTACCAATGGGACAAAGGGGAAGAACATATGAAGAGTTCAACTGGGGACTAAATATCCCATTGTCCACAGTGTTGCTCAGTGCGTGAGCAGCTGACACCATGCTATAAATCATAAATAAATCATTGGGCATAAATCATTGCATAAATCATTGCATAAATCATTGGGCAGGTTCAAACAGGCGCTTAGGAGTCTGTCTGCCTCTATAGAGCAGTGTGTGCATGGTGATGCAGTATGTGCTCCTTGCCATGTGGGTAGATGGGCTGCTGTTCAGGGCCTTATTCCGGGCCTCTTTCTTGCTCCTTCAAAAAATCGTGGCCACATCTAGCCTTTGTGACTGTCTATAGACAGCATGCTGACTCAGTTGTGCAAGTATAGGGCATGCCACAGTATATTGGCTTTAGGACATGGAGGGCCCTGATTATCTCGCTGTTGGCAGAAAGGTGAAGGAGTAAATGGATTTCTATGAGCACTCCCTCCTGGTCTCCAGAGAAACCTCATGGTCCCTGCAGGAATGTTCCTCCAGGCTAGGTCCAAGGCTTGTTATATAATGACTTTCAGAGGAAGCTTTCTAAGTATTGCTTTTTCTGCAGATTTTAGCAGGGCTATCATTTCAGCAAGCTCCAGGTTTCAAGTCTAACAGACAGCCAACAGCTCTGAAAGTGTATGTTCAATTTTAGATGTGCTGCATTTGTTATTTACTGTGTTTTCTTCTTGGCATGTGACTGGAGGACTGGGAACCTGCAAATCATGGCAGCTTTTAAATACACCAGGAAAAGCAGTGAGGGGCTTTTCTCTGCAGTAAACAGTGACAAGATGAAGTATTAAAATAAAAAAAAAAAAAGCACCACCAAAAAAAAAAACCTCTCCAAGTGACCTTCCTGGTGGGGAAAGTCATTTCAAGGGGGATTCACAGCAATCTCTTGATGGGGATCTACCTTAACTTCAGGTAGGGATGGCAAGTAGGTCTAGAATTCTTTGTATGCTTTTGGGGTAGACTGTTTGAAATGTACTTCTCCGCAGATCCGTTCCTCTGTAACTTTCACCAAGATCAGTAACTTAGCCATGGATCTCCATATCACTTGGGTTACTGAGATGTATATATCCAAAGGAATGTTGAAAGTATTTAACAAACTTGGGGGATTGTAACCCCACGTCAGCTAATAAGAGTTTCAGATAATCATGTTTCCAGCAGTCCAGGATGTATTAAACAGATGACATTGAATTGCTTTTATATGATGTTGCATAGTGAAATAGCACTATAACTGTCCATTAATAGAATCATTACTTCTGATTGTAAGACAGAGTTGACTGACATGATTTGAAGTCTGGAGAGGACAAAAGGTTTAAAAAAGCTCTGAAGATAGGAACTGTGCAAAATACTGTGGAATTTTTGGGGGAGGTAAATGCAGACTGTATATCTGTACTGTATATCTTATATAATCTGTATGTGTGTAAACTGCAATAAGACACGACTCCATCTGCACCAGGTAATTCAGCGTAGTGGGCATCATATTGAAACTTATTGCCTGCTAGAAGAGCGTCGTCAGCGGACATGTATTAAAAACAGTAAGAAACAAAAACAGACGGAGAATAGGGGCATTCTTACTTCTTTTCTGTAGAAGAGCATTTCCTCTGGGGGAAATCTTTTGCAATACCTTTCTAAGAGGTTATATTAGAGGGGCATTTAGGCTTCAAGTGATCAGAGATTTGGCACTGCAAGGTACTAGTGTTCTCATCACTGTCTGAGAAGCCCTCAAAACCTTGAGGAGTTGGACTCAAGCTCATCACTCGCATTAGACTAGCACGTGGGGTCTTCCTTCTTTCCCTATGTCTTGCACTGCTCTCTGAGCGTGATAAAACGCTTCCTCTTCCCCCTATGCCATGATTCAGTCCCATGAAATTGCTGCTATTTCTCATCACTAAAATCTGTTCTGATACATATGTCTTTTGAATCTGCCCTTGCTCTGCTGAATTCACTGGGACTTTTGTCCATAGCTTCTTGTTAAAAAGCAAAGCAAACAACATGAGTTCTAAGCAGTAAAACACCTTTAAAAGTGTAATTCTTTTTTGTGTAAAAATGGTTTAGAGCTGTATATAAACAAAAATAATCCTAAAACTATCCTCCAACTGCACAAAGGAAAACAAACTTTGCACTTTAAATAAAGTATTAATAAGCATTTATAAAATAGATGATGGTTTCAGTCTGATATGACATTTATTTTTCAGTCCTGTGGAGACAGCTGATGAATCACACATGATTACGGCACTTGTAGATTGTAAGTCTCTTCACGAATGAAGGTGAATCTCAAAGACACCCTATATCAGAACAAGATACTTTGTTTGGCAGGTATGGCTTATTCAGAAAATAGGCCTCTGTTTTACACGTACACACATTGCTCAACTGAGTATGTTGGTTCTTTGAACACCCATCCTGCAACTGGTGGTTGAATACCTCCTCCTTGTTTGAGTAAATAGCATTTTCTTTGGTAGTGGAGGAAGGAGAAAGTATAACCAGTGCATCCTCTCTTTTTGGCCCTCTTCTAGTAGGCAATAAGCTGAACAAATCTGTCATGTGTGCAATTCAGAGGCACAGCGAGCTGGGTTGGAACTGAGTTGCCAGAGGCAAAATATCTGTGGCCATGTCCTCTGCCCTTGCGGAGTTTGACTTCCTATCCAAGTGGGAGGGGGATTTATATTCTCTCTCTTTCCTTCCAGATCCTGGCCTCCTGCCTATCTGCTGTACCTGCTGCCATTGATTGCCACTGCCCTGCTGCTGTGCACAAGAAATAAGTTGTGAGCCTGAGCCAGTCTCTTTAACTCCATGTGCCTTGCTGTATGATGTTTTTGAACTAGACTGCTTTTTCAGTCCCTAGATGCTGCTTCCTTCCTTCTCTCCAAATCACAGCACAGATTCCTACCGATGTGATGAGACAACATAGACCAGTCTGATACAAGGGAGCTTTTCAGATTTTGTTCTGTTGTGGATTCTTGAATGCCTATGGGAATGATTGATTGATCCCCTCTTCCACTGTAGTCCCTGTGGAGGTAAGCTCTTCCTTGGCCAGGGGTGAAGTAAAGGAGTGGGCACAAGGGAGATGAGTTAATAGCCCAGACAAAAAATTTGTTGGAACTGAAGGTAGGGTTATTCCTGTGCTGATACACATCCCAGATATACCTAAAAAGAACTTGTATATGAAAGTGTCTTTACTGCTACTGCTGAGTTTAATAGATGCTAAATTCAGGTGTTCTGAATTTTTCTGAATTGTTATAGGTATACGCTGGCAGAAACATAGCTGAAATGGTGCAAATGATACTGTTAACTATCCCTCAGCTGCTGGGATCAGGATACATTTGCAGATTTGAAAAAGAGCAAGTGGCAGAGACAGGGGATGCCCCTAGGCAAATTTTAGGAAATTTCCTAAACTAACATTTTTCAGAATCCAGCATCTGTATCTCTCCTCCCATACCATGTACAAGAGATGTGAACAGCAAAGAGATTTCAAGAGTAATGCAGTTCAGGGTAATGGAAAGCACCTGATCTATATCTGATTCCATTTGGGATCTAAGTAACAGCTGCAGAGTTAACAAATGAGGCCGTACTGAATTCCATCAGCATAGCAAGATCTCAAGAGCCCCTTTGGAGTATGCCTGGAATACAAAATACAGCTAACCCCCTTGCATTTATTAGCGTGACAGCTCTCTGAGTGGGAGAGATAGGATGTGTATGCGTGTGACTTGGAGGCTAGAGGTGGAGTTGTGCTGCTTACATTTGTAAGGATGAGTTTGTTGATGCCTTGGTGCTTGATGAGGCTGGAATGCTTTTAGTTGGGGAGGGGAAAGGCTGATTGCATGCTGGGATTCCATTTCACAGTGGTTCCTTTCTTCATAATGCCTCAATGTTTTTAGTAAAAGCTGACTTTTTCATCCAAAAGGCTGTTTTTCCAGGAAACATCAGTTTCCCATTCAGTCTCAGTGGGATTTACCAAAAGAAGCAAATTCTCTTCTTCATTCTCCTTGGAGAGATCGTATGTGTGGGGGGTGTGTGTGTGCGTGCAGTTTCAACAAACTGTGAAGAATAACGTGCTGAACTCTTGACAAAAGTTGAAGTTTTTCATATGTATATGAATTAATCTCTACCTATAAATAAGACACACACACACACGCACACGTATATATTATATAATTAATGAAGACCTGAACTCTTTTGAGGAAAAATATCTGTGTCAGTGTTTTCAATTTCAGGACTTTTTCAGGACCAGCTATAGTAATCCTGGTTCTTTTAGGCATGGTCAAAATCTGCCCCTGGGACTTCAACCTTAAGTTGGCTTCAGTCTTTATGTTGGACCAAGCCCAACTCGTTGACTAGCCCTCCTCACCTTGCTACCCTAATGAAGCATTAAGCCTATAGCCTCTGCATCTTGTTGTACTAAAATTAGTAGTGTCTGGCATCCCAGAATGGCCTCCAGAGCATTACACATGGTCATTCCAGGGCAGACTGGGGAGGCCTGATGAATTCAAGTCATGTTCATTACACTCCACCTACCCCATTCAATATAGGAGATCTTCCGATTTTCAGTCTCTCTCTCTCTCTCTCTCTCTCTCCTTTTTTTTTTTCCCTTTGTTTCTGCATTTTTAGGCTGTACCCTTGGCTAAGTCACACCACAGGCTTTCAGTGTCAGGAGCATGCCTTTTGTGTTATAGATGACAGAGCCTTGCATGGCTCCGCTCAGCTAGTTTGGCACCAGGAGAACTGACTGCCTCTGCTTTCTCATCTAACTCACAATGTTTTCCTTTGGTATAAACACATTAATTACAGGTTTCAATGTTTTCCACTTAAAAAGGTGTGTCCCAGCCACTAGCAGGCTCGTGTGTACGTCTGCAAGCCAAGGCTCTCTGCTAATAGTGCTAAGGCAGCATAATTATCATCTGTCACTTCTGCATATTTTAGCCAGCCAAGGATTTGCACTGGTCTGTTACTGTCTGCCAGCTAGTTTTATCTACTGTATTTACTAGTGAGCAGGAAACAAGATAGGTGTACCACTTGGGTCTATCTATGTCTTTGTATCCCATGGGGCTTCATCTTCATGAAGAATACAGGTGGTGTTGCTGCAGCTGCTATAACTGCGGTTTTAGCTGTTGCAGGGGGAAGCCAGAAACAGTTGTAGGTGCTATTTCCACTACTATTTTGACATATTTTGTTTTCTAGAGCACCAAGCCCTACCCGTTCAACCCAAATGATTTGCAATCCAATTGATTTGTAGTCCCACTATGTTTTATCACATCTAAAAATAGAGAACTGTAGTTGTGCTAGGGGCCACATGAGTTCCCTATCCTATCCTTCATCAAATAGTAGAAAACAAGAACTGATTTAAGTCCTTGATACAAATTGTTAGAGGCTGGGAACAGGCCAGAAGCTAAGCCTGGTGTGCCCTCTCCTCTTAAAATTTGAGACACAGGTGTGCCAGGACTCTGATAGGATGTGCTGATGTGAAAGTCACAACTCTTGGAATCAAAAAATGTCAGTTTTTATTTGCTGCCTCACGCTTCCCCTTCCCCTTTTCCCATCAGCCTTTCTGTAAGTCATCTCCCTCCACCCATTTCATGATCAAAGAAGCAAAGGAGCTATTGAGTCCTGTCCCATGTCTGTGTGAGCTCTTTCTGTCCAGGATTTCCTGTTGGGCTCACAGAACATTTCCGAGGCAAGAGGAACATGAGAAGAAGATGGATAGGACTAGAAAACAAGAGCTGAAGGATATTGTCTTGTCCGGTTGATAAGAAAGGGCAGTAGTGGCATTGGGGGAGGGCAGTTGTATTTAGAAGCTATTCCTTCCTGCCCAAGCAGAAGCTTCTTTCCTAAGGGCTTTTTTACAGAGCCGGTGAGAGAGACATCAGGCTGCCACCTACTCAGCAAATTCTGCCTAGGAAGATGACTTTGCTCAGCACCTTTTCTCCTGCCACAGCACTGTGGCTTTTTCCACTGTTCCCTACATCTGGTGGGTGCAATTAGATGTTAGCAAAGAGCAGAGGTGCTGGTCTGGGAATTCACAGCTGCCTGGCAGGAGAATGGGAGAAGGCTGAGGCGGGTTAAGACCCTTTTGCTCCAGTAAATCCATTAGGCACAGTGCGTAGCAGGCTCACCTGTAGCATGTAACTACACTCTGGATGTAGCTGGTGTTTTTGGAGCCTTAGCATAAGGACTGCCTTTTTGTCTCTCTATTTAAGTGTCGTGATAGTAGCGCTTTGCCATCTATTCTGAAATGCTGGTGGCACTGCAAGAAAAATGCATATTAAATCAAGGTAGCAGATGTAATGTGCTTTAAGTATCACAGGATTATCCTATGTGAGCGTATGAAAGAGCAAATAGTGTAATTTAAGAACCCAGGTGCTTCAGACAAGATCTGTCGCAGACTGAAAGTTACAATCCTCATATCATTCTATGACATGTCATAATCTTAGACTCAACACATGACAATCAAAATGTAAATCGTAAAGGATGGAACAAAAATTGTATTGTACAAGTAGGAGTGTCAGATTTGAGAAGTGGAAGATTTTACTATCTGAGTCTATTGTTGTCCTCCCAAGTGCTGTTTTGTACTTAGAAGTATTCTAACTGAGACAGGGTAGGTGTGTATTTTGCTTTTCATCAAGGAGTTACTTTCTAAGTAATAATCATTCAGCAGCTTTTAGTCCAGAAACTCTTGTCCTTTAAATTAACATCTTCATCCTAATTCAGGGCCAGAGGTCCTTCCTAACAGTTCTGCGAATTATGGTTGTCATAGCAGGTGACTGTGATTACTGCTGTGCAAAGATGCAAGTAAGGTCAAGGAAGACACTGTATATTCTTCCTTCCGGACATGCAGAAAGATAAATGAGATCTCTCTGTGGAATAAAATAACTGGAGACAGTGGGATTGACCATCAGAGGCAGTGCACCTTAAGATGGGGCCTGAGCAAGGCTGAAACACGTGGTCTGGGACTGTTTGAAAGTGCAGAGAACAAAAGATGTGGTGGTGTTTAGAGAATTGTATGTAGGCTGTCGTTAAGAGACTGAGAGAGTGTCATTAATGACACTGAGGGGGCAAGTGACAGAGTTCACTGAGAGGTGCAAGCCTGGAAAAAGGGAAATAGGGAAGCTCCGTTCTGCTATAGGTTTTGTTTTGTTGGGGGAAGTAGGACCTTGTGTATGGTTTGTGGGCAACAGGTCTGGACCTCCAGAACACCTTTACTGAAATCATCATTTTTTTCCTAACGGAAACACAGATAGGCCTCTGATACTAGCAAACTACTTAGGCAGAATGGGCAACACGTGAAGAAGAAAATTGTTCTGAAAGGGTACGTTTTGCATCAGGACTTTTACCAGAAGCAAGCAGGTATCACTCTCTCTGTTAGGTTAGGTTATGGCTATAGGTGTGTGGATGTGTGTGCTTTAGTGTTTATGACACCTACAGTGAGGAACTGGTAGAACAGGCAAACTCTGATATAATGTCTGAAGCAATACAGCCATTATAAACCTTTTAAAGTACTTATTCCATTACTCCAAGCAAAGCTTTGAGGGTGATCAGTACCTCAGACAAAGGGGGTTCCTGTTGACTATTCATTCCAGGGCTGACCTTGCAAAATTGTATATGTAGGCCTATTGCCTTGAATATTCAAGTAACTGCAGGATTCAAGATATCCATGTTAGCCTTGGAGCTTGCTGAACACCACATTCTCTTAATTAATTCCTATAATAATAAGCTAGTTCATTAGCCTGCAGTGCCACCTAGCCTCCTCATCCTCTGGAGAGCAGATAAGTAGGGTGTGAATATTTAGAAGGAAAAAATAACTAAGAAAGCATTCATGTAATGATCCCTTTTTCCCTTTGTTTAAAGATGTAATAGTTTAATCTCATCAAATTTTCATCAGAGTTTTGAAAACTGTTACCCCACTACTAGCCAATGCGGGGAAAAGCAGAGGAGAAGTAGAGATCCTTTTCTTCCTAATATTAGTTCCTTGCTCAATGCAAGTATTACTCATAACCCATAAAGTCTGAGCTTGGTAAGGAAGCAGCCAAGCTGGTGTATGACTATTAAATATTTTAACAGTCTGATTCATCTCAAAGTGATTCACGGACTGTTGATAGTAGTCATATCAGAAGTGCCATCTTTGTGGCCTGTTAGCAGCATACTGGTAGTGCTTTGTGGCTTTCATAGCATTCATGAGTTAGAATATGGGGGGAAATGAAGGAGACGAATGAAATTCTGCACAGACACTGACATTAGCATCCCTGCTACCAGAAGAAGTCATGTAGGACTGGCTTCAGTCAGGAGGTAGGTCTCTGGGCAAACTGCAGAGGGGAAAAATGGCTCTGGCAAGGGGCAGCCAAGGCTCTGCTGCCTATTCTGCCTATATGCGTCTTGGGGAGCCAGAACTGCTGCTATCCCATTCCTCCTCCTTCCCTGATTTTTCATGGGATGGGGGGAAGTAGAAGGTATTTCTGTCTGAAGAGCAGCTACTGCAGGGGGGAAAGGAGTTTGGCAGTGTTTAGTGGGGTCCCATGCTCCAGGAGAACAGAGGAAGAGAATGAGGCGTTAGCAAGAATGCAGGGTGGGGACAGCATCCCACAATTGGGTTGGATACAGGAGCCTAATGGAGAGGAAGAAGTTTGTCATTTTATCCATAAACTCCACTGACTTCCTAAGAAGCCTCCGTGCGTCTCGTAGCCTTTCTGTCCTACCTGCCAGTTGAACCTGCTCCATCACTATTGCCAGATAGAATTGTTTTTTTCCTCACCCTCAATGCAGCTAGTTTCACATTTTTTGCCTGCTATTCAGACTTGGATCTGACTTCTGTGTCGCAGGATTGTTAACAAGTGATGGGGAAAATAAATTCCAATGATCCATTTCTGTTCATTACTCATCCAATGCATGTGTGATACCTTATGCCTTCCTGAATAACAAATGTATTTAATTTGAAGCTTTGGTTTTCTGTAGATCAATGGAAACGCACACCTTTTTCTTTGGTGCCATTAGGCAGAATCTCCATGCATTTAGACTTGAAAGAGGATAGTATACAACTCCTCTGTCAAAGACTGCAGTGAAAACTAAACCTGGGGCTACGCTGAAGATGTAAACAAAAATGGACAGGAACTAGAAAATGTGCACTGCCGCAGGCTGCCTTTGTGCAGCAGACTCTCTCAATTAGTTTGCCGCTACCAAGTAAGATCACAAACTGAGCTCATGGAATATGAGTGGGATGGGACATCATTACTGCTTTTCTTTTTTATGGATTCCAGCTTATATTATAGCAACATACCACAACAAGCTTCATGAAATTTGGAGGAGGAGTGAGGGGAAACAACTCTGTTAAGTTCCATCCCCAAATCCTGCTAGATTTCCCTCTTTATTAACAGATCTTCTTTCTGTGTTTGGTGATCTTTTTATATACGAAAAAATTTGTTTGAGAAGGTACTGTAGTGAGTTTTGGCTTGTCTAAATAAAGAACCAGCTAAGTAGTGGACTCGTGTCAAATGGTTAGCCACAGCCTGTTTGTTCGTACAGATTGTGTGCAAGAGCCTGTTAGAACCCTCAGGAAAGGCCTTACAGAGTATACTGGCCTAAACAAAACCCGTCGCAAAGCCTTGTAAAGCTATGAAGTGCTATACGCATTAAGAGATCCTGTGAATCAACTCAAGGATATAAAAATGAAGCCGTACTCTCCCCTCTTCTGAGGAAATGAGCTGTCTGCTCTCAGTATCTAACTAAACAAGTGGTATTCCCTTTGGAGGATTACAGAGTTACCATCCTTGCCTAGGCATAGATCAATATCTTGCTCTTTAAAATTAACAGAGCTTTTCAAGTGGCAGGGGTAAAACTAGCAGAAAAATGTATCAACTAAACTGGCCTGGAGGTGCCTATAGGTGGTGCTGGTCAGTACAACATAGCAGTCTTGAATGTATCAGAAGGTGCTTGTGGATGCACCTTCCATTCATCAGATTTTTTTTTTGTGTGTGTGTTATTCTAGGAGCAAAAAGGTTCTTTGTGTTGCTTGGATGGTATGATAGCCCCAGTGGAATCACAGCATGCTCTTCTATCAGCTGGCTAGTTATCTGACACGAGACTGTGGAAGGGAAAATAAGAAACTGGAATTAAGGTGTTAGTATTCTGGAAAAAGAAAAAAACCAGTGATTTGTTTACAAAAATGAATAAAATCAAAGTAAAGACAGAGGAGCACTTGTAGTTACCAGCCACTGTTACTGAGCTATAAGACTGGCTTACAAAGCTGTATTTTACCCTACTTCACACACAGAATTTAAAAAAAAAAAGAACTCAAGGGCAAAGTTAAAAATTAGGGCTAGTTCTGAGAGAACTTTCAAAATTTTTGTGATCTCTTCATTTCCTTTATGTTCAGGTTCTATGAAGGGACTGAAAAGAGAGGCTTAGATGTAGAATAAGGAATACCTAAATTCCGTGAACACATTGTGATGCTTGCATGCATCTCCTTCATCAATATTCTGTGCCACTAAGCTTGAACAATTTTTTTAGGACTGGACTGCAGCTATAGCGCATTTACAAAATATTGCGGTCAGCCAGACCAGGGGAAAAAAAAAAACACCTGAGATCTAATACTGGAAACTACTGACAGGCAGTTTGAGGGCTCTGGAATGGTGTAACCCAGTCTCTAAGGAGCATATCTAGGAGCAGGTGCCTGAACTTCCCCATCTCTTTTTCTGTGGATTATTTCTGTCTTTACCCAATGTTAAATGCATGCAGTGCCATGGGAATGGAGATCAGACTTTTATGTTCTTTGCTGTTCAGTGGGCAGCATCACCAAGAAGGGTGTAAAGTGCCTACCCCAAGCCCGTAACCTGAGATTTGGGCACTCTCCTTAGCAAGGGGGAGAGCTTTAAATCTGCAGGACTAAGAGAGCCCAATTTTCCTGCTCCCTCATCACGTACTCTAGCAGGTGATTATTGAAAACACACGGCTGGCCCCAGCTGTGTGTTTTGTGAAGGAGCTTGGCCTTTTTTTCTGGATTCTGCATTCCACTGGCAGTGCATGGTAGGAGTGATCAGAGCACATCTAGCAGACTGAGTTTCCTTGGGGCACTATGTGCCACTATGCTGATTTTTGGGTCTCTTCCACTGCAACAGGAGTGCAGATCCAACACTGCTTTGGTCAGAGCAGCTTTGAGCCTGCTAAGCAGGGGCACAGCAATTGTCCTGGTCCAAGATGGAGGCATTTAGACACCTTCAGGATTAAGCAGCAGCTGGCTGTGACGAGCCAATAGAGGGGCATGTGGGATTCTTTCAGATTCTGGGGTTAGTTGTGCTGAACACAAGAGATCAGCATTTGTCAAGTATAAGAATTTATTAGAGCTGAGCGGTTCTACACATGACAGACGCTGGACAACACTAAACAATTAACACCAAAAAGTCTACAAGTATAACAAAGCTAAAAATTATAATAAAGCTAGAAATAGAACCAAAAATAGAATAGGCAGAGCTCTACGGTTAAGCCATGGACGCACAGTACAATGGTCATTCTCGGATGCATGGTACAATGATCATTCTTATCCTTTCCTTGTCCTTATGGGCCACCCCTCCAGTATCGTTTCCCCCGATTGTTCTGACCACGCTTGAGCTGGGCCAAGGTGATTTCAGGTTCTCCCTGGCAGCTGGCATCAGGAGCGTCCCCGCAGGCCAGCTGACGATGAGTCTGAGTCCACACAGAGGTATGTGGCTTACTTTCTTTTTCCCTTTCTGGGCTTAGTTCATTATCCAACCAAATGATGCCAGACCACAGTTACACAATAGGACAGATGGCTTCACTCAATAACAGTACGTATACCAGCAGAGAACAGTACGGATGTTCAACAGATAACAGTACACATATCAACAGATATCAGTACGGACATTGAAGAGATAACAGTATACATGTTCAACAAGTAACCCAGTGCAAAATTTCACGGTACTTAGGTGCTTATGGAGTGAGTCTGCGATGTCACTTCTCTTTTGCTGACTAGGTTTGCTCAGCACTCATGGGGTCATTGGAGGGCTACAGCAACCCCACGGTGGGGTGACTCTGGCTGTGGTGCACCTGGGGTTCGTTATCCTCCTGGGGAACAGCCCAGAGCAAACCCCTCTTCTGTGCGCTGCACCATCCTGACTCCCATGCTTGTCTGTGTGGTGCCTGTCACTGGTTTTCTGGATCACAGTTTATAGTGTCGGTTCCTACCCCCTTCTTTGGGATTGGCTGAGATAGGAAAGGGTGTTTTTATAAGTCTGGCATTGAACCTCAGTTGAGTTCTCTTCAGTTCCTGACTGAACTGTGGATTTTCTCTTTGGCTGAGGTCTGGTCACTTTGCTTCCCCATATCTCTGTGATGCAAGGCTGTTGATGTATCCTTTTTCAGGCCATTCACCTCTGCTATCTCTAAATTACCACTTTTCACTGGGCAGGTACAGGATCTTCCTTTGTGTTCATACAGGGTCTAGTAATGAGGGACCCTGCTCTTGCCTACAGTTTCTAAACATTATTGTAACTTGATGCAAGTAAATAATCTGAGGATGTTGCTGATTAAAAAATTCTGAAACAAAAAATCTTTAGTTTCTGTAATATACAATGCAAATTATGGTTACTGTGTAATCTGCCTTTTAACTGCAAGCATTGGCTGCTCTGGAGCCATTACTATTTGTAACGTGCCATGAATTTGTATTAGTAATAATGTTCATAACTACTTGCCTAGTCCTGAGTGTCAGAATGAACATGTATGTTCAGCATTTTCATCCCACTTTCCAGGCTGAAAGTTTCTATGAGTGTTGATTGACTGTAGGTTGACAGTGCTGCTTTAGGTGAACAGGGGTGGTAACAGTCCAAACTGTCAGGGCTCTGAATGTACTAACAGGCCTTACTGGCCCTGACCAACCTCACCTGGGGCCTCCCCCCACCCCTGCGCATTGGCCTAGGAGCTCTATTTAAGCTCAGGCTGAGGCACCCAATCCCCTGCCTGAGCTACACTGTAGGAGTGCTGGTCTCCAGCTCACCCACAGCCATGCCTGTGCCTGAGCCTGATGATCTGGACACCAACCTAAAGACTGACTTCCTGGCTTTACCTCAGACCTATCTCATCACTACAGACCTGACTGGCAATCACTGGGCTGTGTCTGACCTTGATTACCCTCACTGGACCTGATCCTTACCCTGACCTGCAGGCTGACTTCCTCGCTTGACCTGGGACCTGCGTCATCACTACAAACTTGCCTGATTATTTAGAGTCTTGGTTGAACCTGGCTACTACCATCTCTGGGTCTGCCTTGTTCACTTAGCTCAGGGGCAGTAGGATGGGCTCGGGCTAGTGAGGTATCTGCCCTGCTAGCAGTGTTATTGTGCTCAGTAACCAGGTCCCTCAGTAACCTGCTCCCTTTGGGAGCAGCCAGCTCTTGCTGCTCGCTGTCTCAAATGACCGAAGATTCACAAGTTGGGAAATACAGCTGCAATGAGAAGAGAGACAAAATGCATAATCAAGAGTGACTCTATGAATTCTATGCAAACATTAATTTTGCTTCCTTCAGTTACTAGCCTGCACTTAGCTTTCAGCTACAAATCCCCATTGTCTTGGATAAAATCCTTTAAATGGTTGAAACACCCAGGCTAACTACTTCTCCTTCCCTCTGTGGTGCAGTCTGGAGCTACAGGATTTCACATGTTGCCTTATACGGGGCTCAGCACAACCCTTCTCCTCTGCTGGCTGAAAGTTTCCTGTGCTGCTTTCCTGTCCCCAGTTTCTCCCACATACCACAGTTGACAATCAGACCAGAAATCAGTGAGCTCCATGTTCTGTGTGAACTTCTCAGGTGGAAGTGACATAACTTTTTCAATCAAAATGTCTCCTGTGACCCTCTAGGAGCAAGGCTACAAAGCTCCAGTATCCACCAGGGAGGTGATTTATTATTGTAGATGGAAGAAGAGCAATGCAACTCTCTCTGCATTCCAGAACACCCTCCACCTTCCTCAGGGACCTGATAAAATACTATTTCTAGTTTTTAAAAGGCCATTTTATACTTCTTTAAAAAGGATGGAGTCTTGGCTAATGTACGAAGAATAGGATAATAGTGACAACCTGATGTGGGCAAAAGCACTATACAGAATCCAAAATGAGAAGTTGTCAAAAAGCATAACGGACAGCCAGAGATGGCGTACCTGATGTGAAGAGAAGACTATTATGTGTCTTGAAGTTTAAACTTGGCAGCCCAGCTGTGAAACATGTTTGAAAGCCCCATTGTCTATTGGGTTGCTAAGGGGCCTTTTAAAGTATGTGACAGTAAATTAAGGAAAGGTGTTAATTTGAACTAGAATTCATGAACAGCAATGCACATAGACAAATCCTTGCATACCACCACCGTCTTTAACACATCCATTAGTTCTCTCTTGCACTGCTGTTCTTTTGTTCTTGTCTCTAGAGGAATGTCACAGAAATCCTTATAGCGTCCAGCACAGCTACTTTGATAACTGGGAACCTGAAGGAGGTGGCTGAAATGCTGTTCTTTGTCTCTCAGCTACAGCCTCGGCCAATATATCAGATAATTATTGAAGATTGTACAGATCCTGAAGCTCTAGTTCCAGCTACTCTAACCAATGCTAAGAGGAATTCCCCTGCACCTCTGCATTTGCAATTCATTTTGCCCTGTAAAAGCATTAAACTTTCAATTTGGACTGGAGTGCCTGTTGACAGCAGGGTTAGCTACAGAATTGTACTCATGCACCAGAAATAGGCGGGTACCAGTTAATAAACTGAAGTAGTCTGACTTGTCCATGAAACACTTCAACACAGTCCAAAACAAAGCAAGCTTTGTAAGGAGTTTAGATTACTGTTAAACAGTTTAAATTAATGTCAGGATGTTTATATCCAGACTGATCCCTTCTATTTGGAGTCACAAAGAGACCACATGTCTCCTAACATGTAGTGAGATAGAAAGAGGATCCTTCAAAGGTTCGCTCAGAGCACTGATGAGGCTAAGTCACCTTGTGGAATAGCTTCTTTCCGTGAATCTATAGGGAGCCTCCCTATCTATAGGGATACACATTCATGGTGTAGCTCTCACAGTTATATGTTTCGAGTTAGGTGGAGTGAATCCAGGTCTTAGTGTGCAAGTGACATTTACTGTCTACAAGAAAAGTCCTCTAAATAGCAAATGCACATTTAGTCTGGCTTTGATCTTCTAAAGCAAGAAGATGAGTTTAAATACAAGCTTTTAGCTTTATATCTTTTTCCTCTTCTATCTCTCAAATTTGAAAGTAGAATTGTCTTTATCTATAGCTGTTTTTTTTTATTTTTTTCATCCTAGGTGATTATTTAAAAAATATTTTTAGGACAAAAATGTCTAAGCTTGTGCCTGTCTGTCACCTTTCCAAAATCATAAGTATTTACAGATGTCTGTCCCTGCAATGTGGACCTGTTTTAAGTGTCTTCATTTATTTTAGTGAATATGGTCACAGCAGACACTGGAGTTAATTTAGCAAGTAAGCATGTAGATAAATTGTGGGTAGAGCTCATGTACTGCTGTTCTTTTTCAGCTGAATCAGTTGGTCTAATATCAGCTATTCCCTCTCCTTTCCCTTGCTTGTACCTTTAAATCATCACCACAGCAACACAGATACAGGAGGTATTGCACCCAAACCCAGTAATCTCAGGGTAGCTTTGACAGTTAGTTAGGGGCCTGTGGGATTCAGCACAGGGTTTTCCTTAGAGGTTAAGGCATGAATGATGGTACTTAGCCCCTTGCAGCGAGAGCCTTTTGTTGCTTCACAGCTTTAAAATGATGATTCGGTATAAATCTGTTCCCTGAACAGTATCTGGACTCTGAGATGGTAAGGGAGAGGAGGCATCCTTTCCCATCTGCTCACACTGCTCCTTGCATGCCCCAGGACACTGCAGCCAGATGGTTAAAGGCACCTCATAGGGAAATTGGGCTGAGTTGGTTAGAGGGGCCTGGGAGGCAGGTCAGGGCGTGGCCCTGGCCCTTGCTGTGCAGCTCAGGACTCCTTTGCCTTCCCAGGACGGGCTGCATCCTGTGCCAGAAATTGACTAGCCCAAGGAAATGACGATTCCACATGACCGGGCCTGAGCCATGGCTCTGCCCTTGCAAAATGCAAATACATGCAGTTTAGGTGAAACAGATCCTGGTCTCCTTGGGCACCAAGTGGGGGAAAATTTTCATCTCTGGCTCTCTGGGGCTAGTACTTGGCCATATAGGACACCTGCTCGATCTCCTTTCATGCCACCTGCCCCCACCACAAATCCTCCTGCATCCCTGTAACAAGTCATTTGAAGGGCTTCAGCTCTAAGGTCTCATCCTTCCACTCCTGACAAAGAGAGTTGAGCTCCTCTCCTGGACGGGATGGTTCCCATACGGCTGAAGACAGTATTGGGAAAGGCAGGGGCATGCTGGGCTTTGCTGATGTAACAGGCTCCCTGCAATTTTCATTGAGATCTGGTTGGCTGCGAGCTGGCAGAGAGCCTCAGATACGCCTCCAACTCAGATGAGGTCATTCCTGCTTTTTTTTTTTTTTTTTCCTCCAGGCTGCTCCAGAAAGGATCTGCGGTGTCTCAACGTTTAAGGTCAGTGTGCTAATTCCCACACCACCTCAAATCTCTGGGTGCAGGAACCTCCTCCTCCCCTCGGCAGCACCCCCTCCTAGCACCATCATAGACCCTGCTTTCCCTTTAAAGAGAAAGGAGGAGCAAAAGGAAGAGGAATTTACCGCAATGGATTTTATAATTGACTCTTGCATCCAGGGGAGTGTTTGCTGGCAAGAGCTGCCCAAGCCTAACACACGAGTAAAGTAGCTCCAGGACGGAAGAAACTCTAGACCTTGCCGCTGCAAGAAGTGAAACTACTCGCCCTGCCTGGTGGCTTTTTCCCTTCCCTGCCGTCCCAGCGTGGGCTATGCAGAGATGCATCCAGCCAGTACAGGACGGGGTGGGTCCCCCAGACTGTCAATCAGCAGGAGCTGCCCAGCCCGGGACGAGCTGATCCCGAAGTAAGGACTCGCTCCGGCGGAGAGCAGACACGGAGAGCAGGGGGGTGTCCGGCCCCGCATCCTGCCTGGAAGCACCGCCCGCTCGGCATCTCCCTCCGTCCCCCCCCGGCGACGGGTGATCCCGGGCCCACTAACTTCAGCGCCGACGCCAGGTCTGCCTGATCGGCAGTGGGCAGGATGGGGGTTGCAGCACCCCCCCTTTGCCTCCGGGGCAGCCAGCCCCTTCCTCCTCCTCGTCCTCCCACGGCCGAGCCCCGCGCTGGAGCCCTCACGGCACAGCCTCTCCGTGCTGCCCTGCCAGGGGCGGGGAGCCCCCCCCGGAGAGCCTGAGCGCAGGCAGAGCCCCAGCACCGCGGACAGCTCCCGGCTCCCGGGAGGCGCCCCGCGCCTCAGCACCGCGGACAGCTCCGGCGGCCCGAGCCCCAGCACCGCGGACAGCTCCCGGCTCCGGCGGGCCGGGGCGCGGGGTGCCGCCGCGCTGCGCCCCGCCAGGCTGTGCCCCGCCGAGGTGACCTTGCTGCCGGCTCCGGACCTGCTCCGTGCCTCGGTGACTCGGTTTACTGCGTACGTCGGCTGGCAGCCTCCGCTGTAACAGCACGCTGCTCTCCCGAGAAGGACGCCGAGAGATTCCCCCCTCCACACACACCCGCTTCTCCTAGGGAGCCAGGAGAGGGCTCATCTCCGAGCACGGAGTCTGTTCGTCTTCTGAGGATGGAGATTTACAAGCCTGGACGGTGCCTGGTTACAGAGGTGCACTAAAGAGTTAGAAAGAAACATCAGATCTGTTGCGCTGTGGAGGGGTGACTCTTCCCCCCCTCCCCCGCCCCAAACAAACGGCAAACCCAGCTCAAACCTTTCTGCCTCCTGCAACAAACTTCACCTCCTCCCCCCTCCCGCGAGAATCCCCCTTTCCTCCTCCCTCCATGCTCCTTCCTTCTGAGACTGTAGGATGAAGCATTTCCTTCTATCTGGCTGTGGGTAAAAGCGTACCCTGGGGGCAGTGGCACACATCTGGCAAGGACTGAAAGGTTTAAATCCAGCCTCCACTGCAATCAACAATGGCAAACGAACCGGTGATTCTGAATGTTTATGATATGGTGAGTATGAAACAGTTCTGATCATGGGGGGCAGTGAGGCCGGGTGGGAGCCTGCGCTTGGATATGGACATTGTAAGAAGAGGAGCAAAGTGCAAATCTCCAGCAAGGGTGATTCCCCCTCCCCCAACCTTCTCATCCAAGAATTTCATGTTCTGGTAGTCAGAGATAATGCTGGTCCTGGCTTTTTTCTTTGAAATGTTCAGCACATTGTGCCAGATTACACACAGGTAAAACTGTGATGGATTTTCTGCAGGATCTTGCATGAGCAGCAGTGGGTGGGGGAAGGACTTTTTAATTTACCGTGTCCCAGTTAGGGAAGGAGATGTGATCACCTCTCTCTTTGTGGAAGCTAATTGTCCTTCATTTCTGAGTGAGCAAGCACCTCCAGGCTGTGGAGAAGAGGGTCAGGGGTATCATCCAGGGAGAGGGTAAATCTGTAGAACCACAGTAAGGAAGTGGTTTCCAGGCTAACAATCTCAGTCAGCCCCTTGTATGCATGAGATTATAGTTAATTGTTGTCTCTGAAGATTAGTTGTAATGACAGCAGTTGACACTGCAAGGTTTCAGCGCAGGAAGGAGCATGGGAACATGCTCCTTGGATGTATTTCCTGAAAGTTCACAGTGTAGCAAGTGGCTTTCCTTGCCCTCCTCTTGTAAGGGGGAGTGTGTATAGGAATTACCTGTGCTAACAAAGCAAAAGATCCAAATCCAATCCTTGGCACAAGCCCCTAAAGAGTAGAGAGCTTGGTACAACCTGGACAGGCTCAGGAGAGTTGTGTTCAAATAAGGAACATTTTGATAGTGATGTATTTCCCCTCCTGATTTCTTTTATGAGCCAAAGATTAAAAAAAAAAAAGTTTTCAGATCTTCGGAAAGTTTAGTGAACTTTACTGGGGAAAAATACAACTTTATGAGGCTCAGGTGCTGACTAGGCTATAAATATCCAGCTCCATACCTTCAAGATTTATGGCATACATCTGCTTTTTGTCACCAGCCCATGACAGCTTTCACCAGGAAGCCCACAGAGTAGTGTGGGTTTTTGTGTTGAGGGAATCCTGATAATAGACACCAAAGAAATTTGGAGCGGGTAGCTGAAAATGCCTAATCTCTTCTTATTGCAAAGATTAAGTGATCTTTCATTGGCTTAAAAGCTGAGGTAATTCCTGAGGGAAGAGGGAGCAGTAAGGACTATTTAGGTAGGACTATATCTAATGGTATTGAAGGACTGTCTGAAAAGCACAAGTAGAACAGCTTGAAGCTGCCTCTTCTAGAGCCACTATTGGGAAAATTGAGCAAGTTGGTGTAAATTCCTTTCTTGAACTTCGGTCATCAGTGGTTAATGGTTATTTGCTTGGCAGCCTCAACTGTGAACTTCTCCAAAGCTGTCCTTCAGTCAATAGCTCTTGTAACCCAAGTGGCTAGTGGCCAGTGGTTGGTAACAAAGGGGTGGCATTACAAATGCACACACAGGAGTTCCTAGCTAATAGTTTGAAGATGGTGACAGAGACTGGGTTGCCCTTACGTTATATCCTTTCCTTACATTTTCAGTTTATTCTCCAGCAGCCTGTGGTCTAAGCTTTCCTCCATCAGCCGCTTTTGAGATGTCCCAAATCAGTGAATGAACCACTACTGAGCTGAAGAGATCTGGATACTGTGATAGACTCAGTCTTTGCCTTTTTCTCCTGTGATTGACACCAAAGATGAGGCCCAAAGGAAGCAGGGGAGGAGGGATTCACTATTTGTGTTTGATGTGTACTGAGGAGGGCACCCGGACATAGTGACCTGAAGTGAGGTCATCAGTTTAATGTGGACTGAGTAATTTTTTCTGCCTAGCAAGCTGTGAAGGCCTTCATGTGTCAGTACTAACCCCATGATTTTCCTTCAAGTGAATGTTCTCTACGTAGAAACCATTCTCTTATATGGCATGTGTTTGGCTGCCACTGAGTCACCTCTAGTTCAAGTCCTACGTTATGATTATTGAGGCTACATACTTTTCCACTGCTGCTATGATTTTAACACCACAGAGTTTGGAATGTAGCCATGCAAAATTTGCACTTTGTTATACTGTGGTGGGGAATTGCGGGGGAACTGGGAAATGAGCACATTTGCTTGAATGACTGTTGGAAAACTAGTCTCAATGAAAGAAAAATGAAACTAGTCTCAATGAAAAAAAAGACAGCTGGAGATAACAATTAACTGGAGTTTAAAGTTCTGCTTTCCTGACAAGGAATATGACCCTTGAATGGCATCTGGAAGCACTTACACTACAGGAAAGCTTACCCTTAGGGCAGAAGTTCAATTATGGGCTTTGTGCAGCTATGAAATACCCGCTCTGTGTAGCCTTGTGTATTCAAAGATTATGGCCATTTATCTTTTACCCATTGGATATGTAGCAGGCCTCTTTAGAAAAAAAATGCTTGTATTTAATGAGGTGTTTTGAACAAGTAGCTGAAATGGGTAGATCTATTTATTAGTTTTTTTTTTTATTTAGCATAAAATAGTTGAGCAAAAATCACTGGGTATTCTGAGTAAGCAGGATACCACCATTAAAAGCAATTCCACTCCCCACCAGCAGGGCGACTATATCCTTTTTTGTCTGTTGCTAAAGAGCTTGTATACACCTGTACACACTTTCAAAAAGGAGAAAGATGGAGAACTTTGCTGCTCAGCCAGGTTAATGAATTCTGATTTAAGTTGTGAGTTTGAACACAGAGTAACGGCATGGGCCAGGAGTCTGATCACGGATGAACCTCTTGCCGAATTTGAATCCAGTTCTCACATGGACCTGCTCTAAGTCAGCAGCTATTTGGAGACCTATATGAAATGACTGGATCTATGAAATTCATGATGGAGGTTGCTCTGATGAGTTATGACTTTGCCTTTGGGAGGATAAATCAAATTCCCCCTCATAATTAGCCACTCCTCTCCCCCTCAAACCCAAACTATTTATCGTGGACCAGATCTTACTTGGATCACAGGGCTGACTTTCTTCAGCCAGCATCTCATCACGTCTTCTTATTGCTTTAATTCGTTGTGGCTTGTTTTGGAATAGTCAACTAAATCAATGTAACATTAAGGAACGTCATTGCCTTAAATCAGACAGAAGAGTAACTCCAAATATTTCCTAAGTTAAAAATCTTTAACTAACTGGCTAAACATTTTCCACTAAAAAATAGTCCATTTGGCAGAGATTCAAGTTGATGGCTCTTGTAATATTTTCAGCTGATGGCACAGCACATTTATGCTATGAAATTTAAAGCAGTGATATTTATCTTATCGCTGTCCTACTTTTATTACAGGTATAGTTGTCCTGAATTTCCACTGCCTTTGCAGCTGATACATACTAAGCTGTCATTTTGATCTGCTGGTGT
Organism: Struthio camelus; assembly: GCF_040807025.1. Lineage (NCBI taxonomy): Eukaryota > Metazoa > Chordata > Aves > Struthioniformes > Struthionidae > Struthio > Struthio camelus. The sequence continues at coordinate 44,790,532 of NC_090946.1, forward strand.
TTTTGCTTACACTTTATGCTGGTGTAAATGAGCCCGTGAGATATGTTGCAGAGGAGAATGTGAGCCCCAATCAGCAGGGAGCATTGACGTAGGGTCTGTTTGTGGCAAGTAGGCTGTGTGTCTTTCTCAGCCTTGTCCTGCTGTTATTCCATTGATGCTACTGAAATTATTTGTAATTGTCTCAAGAGTGAATGAGAGGACAATAGGATTCAGGTTACTGCAGGCACCCTAGCGCTGAAATTTTTTCTGTGACTGCTAACTTCAGAGAGGTAGCCGAAAATGTAATCATTTATGTTGCAGTCTAAATGGCTAATGGCAAAGGGTGGCCCTGCAGATGACCGACTGGGATCTCTCTTGCTTGACTGATTATGGGAGAGTGTCTTTGTTTTGGTTTCTTCATCCACCACTGAATGGATTATCAAAGTGGCCCTGAATACAAAAAACATTCTTGTCTCTGCTGAAGTGATAAGGGCCTGTGTTTTGTGTTCATGGTATTTATTGAGAGCAGCCTGTATTGTTGTAGGGGTGGCATTTTGGTCTGAGGATGTGAAAGTTTATGGTCATGTATGTTGTTTCCAGGAGGGAAACAATTCTAAAGGAGGGCAGTGACACACTCACTGGGAAGGAAATCTGTATCTTGTCCTCAACATAATGGTCAGAAGGAAGTGCAGTGCAACAGGCAGGTCCTAGCACTGGAGTGCTGCTGGTGGCCTGTGCTGCTAAGCAAAGGAGCTGCTATTCTAAACTGATTGCTTTTTTTTTTCTTAAGATTTGTACTTTCATATTTTAGGGCCCCAAATTGCAATAATCAGCCTCAGACATCACAAATGGCTCCATTACCACAGTAGGCTCCAAACCTCATTGCATTTTGCATGTTGTTACTTAGTTTGTTAATAGCTCATGAGTCTGGAAGGGAAAATAACATTCAGTTCACGTGACCACAGGGTGGGCTCTTGGCACTAGCCAGATGGACTGAGGTTCTAGCAGCAGAATGAGGGCTGAGGAAATATTGTGGGGTGGCAAAGCAGCTCCCTCATTCTTTACAAGTGTCTGTGGTGAAACAAGCTGCAACACGGGGCAACCACAGTCCAGTTGCTTGTGCATGAGCTCTACTCTATGCTTGCTGCAATCTGTGTCCTCGTAATGATTTGGAGCGGGGTCGAGGGTGGGGGGCAGGGAGGCATTGCAAGTAGGTGCTGGTCTTGCCGAAAGGAACAAAATAAAGGGCAGAAGCTGAAGACTGACCTTGATTGTCCTTTCTCTGTTAGCAATGTTGCAATGGCTCAGCAGGGCTGAGTATGTTGTAAAAAGTCTGTCCTCCTCCCTGGGAGGGGAGAATTAGTTTCAGCTGTACTGGAAAACATTGACCATGGTTCTGTGTAGCCAATCAGCTTGTGGACTCCCTATGGAGGATGATCAGAGCCTGTGAATCTGGTGGGGAAAAGAGCTTTGAAGAGTTTGTTTTTTTCCAGCTCTACAAACAGCTGTGCAGAGTTACTTCTAGTTAGAGCTGGGCTCAAGTCAAGGTTTGAGGAATGAGAGCCAGCTTGAGGATGCTGGGTCAAGGAGGAGAAGTTGCAAGAAGCAGTCTGGCTTTTCTATCAAGCTTGGGAGAGAGGTAGGATTCTCAGACAAGCAGGCTATAGTATGGGAACCTGCATGGGGAACTTCGTAGCAGACCCTGGGTTAGGGTGAGGGTTGGATTATGTTTGCTCTGTGTGCTGAGAAGAGGATTGTGAGAGTGACCTGTGAGAAACGGCTTAAAACTAAAGGGTCTGTATGGCTGTAGTGGAAATGCATAACAGCATTAAGCCAGTTGCTCTGATACAGAGTAATATTATGGAGGTGTGAGTTGCTTTTTCTCCTGCTTTTGCTCATTCCTGCTGTGTTGCTTTCAGCATTTTGCTTTAACATGCATTACTTGCATCTCATTTGGAGGTGATGACCTATGTGTATCACTGAAAACCAGCACAGACTTAAGATTCTAGCCTCCTTCATTGGCTTCCTATGCAAATGGAACAGGAGGATGTGACTTTGGGCCACTATAATTAAATGCTTTGGGACTGAAGAAATAGAAGTCCTTTGTACCTCGAGATTGAGTACACAAGGAACCTTTGAATCTATTTTAGAAACAGCAGGATTGTAAACAGAGCACCTCATTCTGTGGGGTGAATGTTTTAAGCAGTGACTGGATCTTGGAACACTTTATTATCTCTCTGGAGGAAGGAATAAGTCTAGTTACTCAGAAAAATGTCAAGTTTATGATTACTTTAAGTAGAGGCCTCAGATGCTCTCAGCTCACTTAGTCAGAAGGGTGAGAAATCATATTGCAGGTGGAGGCCCTTCTGCACTGCTCATTAGTTGTCTGTTAGTTGCTATATGTGGAGAAGCACAGCATCATCTGACTGTATTTGGTATGCCAAGAAGCCATGCAGAAGTAAAGGGACTTTTTCATCAAGTAGGTTGATAGCTGTGGGGTTTCCTGCTACGATGAGCTAAAGAGATGCTTTAAGTCAATAGAGCAACTTCTGATCTTAAAAATGAAATAATAGCGCCACTAGGAATCTCTTCTTTCTTCTTCTTCTTCTTTCATATATTGGCCAAATTTAATATGTTTAACAATGTGAAAATAAAACACAAAATATTGTCTTTGGGAGAATTTAATTAAATTCTGGCAACTCCTAATATATAAAAATGTTGTTCTGAAACAGAATCACTACTTCAACAAAAAATTAAATATTATGTTTTGACTCTTCCTAAAAATGTTTGCCAGTCAGTTCTGGCCAAGACTATTTGCCATGTCTGAATCACTTCAGTTCTCTAAAACACAGTATTCACTTACAAGTTTTGCCATGTTCTTCTTAGAAGGGCTTGGTGAGAGTATGGTATTCTTGTTTTTCCTGTGTCATTCTGCAAGCTTGTAGGAATTCCTTCCTCCATAAGAAAGCTCGGGCTAAGAAAGAACTGGGGTCTCATCTGCTCTTCAACAGGCTTGTTGTGGGGAAAGGTTAAAGGTAGATCCTTAAATTGCTCAAAGAACAAGGCAAAACTTCTGATCTTGGTATCTTACTTTATCCCTGACTTAATTTATCCAGAACGTTGTTCTGCTGTCTTTGTACTACATCAAGAACATCATACTGGATGATAAAACCGAACAGTGAGATAACAGTTGCCTGATGCCTAGTAGTGGATTTCTCCACAGTGCTATAATATTTGTTATGTAAGCTCTAAACTGCTTCTATTTCTATGAGTAATTGAACATGCTGCTGGTTAAAGGCTGTAAGTGAGGGGAGGACCTGCTGGATCTCAGATGCTTGTTTCTATGCCTTTCTGGGGCTTGTAACTGGCCTCTGCGCTGGCTTCTTTGTGGGACTGGGTTTAAACTGTTAAACTAAGCTTCTGTTGCATAATAAGTCGGGTTCACAATCATTCACTGTAAAATCTCTAGCATTGTACTATGATACTTGTTATTATGGGCCCCAGAATTCTCTGGGAAGACACTTGGTTAGTAGCAGAGAGCCTACTGTTTTGCATGAGAGAGGAGGCAGACACAGCAGAGAAAACTTGCTCTAACTGGATCTCAGCAGAGCTCTGAGCCCAAGGTGTGAGAAGGAGAAGACTTTGCAACCAGGAACAGCTGCAAAAGTGAACAGTGGACTATCCAGACTGCTTCACTTTTCTTGAACACAACCTTTCCCAATGTAAAGGACTGTTACCTTAAATAACAAAACAAAATCCTCTTACGGCAAAACCTGAGTTTTTATTTTTAAATTAATCAAAGCTCTGGTTGAGTAACCTGGCAGTATGTGCAGGTGGAGAAAACTGGGCTTTGTTTCTGCTCCTCTTCTCCTCCTAGACTGCATCAGTTCAACCTGAGTGACAACAGGCTGACCTCAGGCAGGTCAGTCATAGAGTGGGATTGCTCACTTGCCCTGTTTGAATTTGGGAGAAGGGAAAGGAAAGCAGTTAGGTGATGCAGAGCACTTGATTGTAGTCAGGGCCTGATTCAAGCCCAGGAGAAAATGATGAAATGAAACTAGGCATCCCTTCTCTCTTATATTTAAGGAACGTAGAAATCAATCAAAAGACAAGAAGATAAAGCAGCTAGTACATTGAACTTCGGCTGGGTCCAGTAGTTCAGGAAGAAGGAATCAAAATATGCTGTGCATCCAATCTAAACCAATTAAGAAGCTAAAGAGTGTGTGGTATGGCCTGGGTTAAAAAGTCTAGCAATGAAATGTGTCCATTTATGCATAATAAAATGGATTTTCGTTATCTTAGCAACAGTATGGAGATGTGTCATCAGGGTAACAGTCTGTTATGATGTTGTCAGGGTGACAAGCTGGGTACCTGTCCGTGTTACTGCTGATATCCTTCAGCATTGCAGTTCTCTAGCTGACTACCTTAAGTTTATGCAGGAGATGTTTTATGAGCTTGTTCTCTTGATGGTACACCGAGCATTCCTGTCTCTAGCCGCAGTATTCATTCCATCTGTAAGTTCACTGAAACAGTGCTCTGTTGCCCAGTGGACTGAATTGAACTGACTCATCCCAGGGCAACCTGGGAATTCTCACTTCTGCTAGTCCTCCATGTACTAGGAAACCTGTTTCATAACTCACTCTCCTTTACATCAGCATTGGGAAATATGAGAAACCTTGATGTGTAAGCTTTCTTAAGTTCTATTTACTCAATTAAAAATATATATAAATATATGAACTCTGCATCTGGAGCAAAGCTGCCCAGGTCCTGTCATCAATGCAGCTCCCACACCAATGCCCTTGAATCAGTTCCTGCAGTTGACAGTTTGACTTAGTGTCTCCAAAAAAATCATTTCAAGCCAGCCTGAATGGTTGAAGGGTCAGGAGTAGACTTGTTTATGGGCAAGACTGCAGGTGTAAATCCAGGGACTTGCAGCAAAGTCAGTTTTATCCTAGAGATACAGAAAATATTTGCTGCTACTGGAACTTATCCTTTAACCTCATCTACAGGTAAAATTGTAATCCATTGACCTGTCTCTGGGCATGGTTCTAAGCAACTCTGAGAGGAAATGATTGTTTCCTCTTGAAACCATACGGAAGTTGTTTTCCAGTGAATTTTCTTTCAAGCTTTTTAGGTTTGTCCCAAACATCAAAACAGATTCCTTTTAGTACATGACACTTCTGGCAGCAGGATTTAGCCTCTGGCTTATTAGGCTGTCAAGGTTCCTAATATCACTCGGATATCTAAAAGAAATAAACTCTCAGCACTGAAAGCTGGTAGGTTGATGGTGCTGGAGACTGACTCTTTTTTCTTTACCAAATAAATCCATGTTGGCAGTGGAAAAGCAGACCTTTCTGCCTTAGGTACCTCAATGCTGATCTACAGGTAAGAGCTGCTCTGCTGCCATGGCTCACTTGGTCCTCTAGCTTCCTAATGAGGCAGTCCATGGGGACCAGTTATACATGTAGTGGGGACTTTCGCTGTGGGCAGCTGAGCACTAGCAGTGGGAACAAAGCTGCTATGTTGGAACAGCTGTCAGATCTATTTCTAAGTGTGGTGATGGGCAGGTATATACTTGTGCATTAGTGAGATAGACTGAATTTAAATTGATGTCCTAGGACTGAAAGGTACTTTAGTGACCTGGGTTGCCCTTATTTTAAGTCTTTATTTCAGTCCCTCTTGTTCCTGTCATTATGCCAAGACGATGTATCTGAAGCTAGGGGAAGCAGAGATCAATCAGTACATTACATTTATATTTCTGCTGGAGATGAAGAGCAGCAAAATTCACAAGTCTGGTGACTCCAGAAAACTGACTCAAATTATTTGGAAAGAAAAACTGTTTGTTGTTCTGGATAAACACTGGATGTTCTTGAGTCTGACAGACCTAGAGGAGACCTTTAGGCACCTAGAGAGGTGCCTAAAATAGGCACCCCTTACTTCAGAGATTTGTCTAATAAACACCTGAATCAGTGAGATTTATTATCCCAGAGCAAAATGTGAAGCTATGTCCTAAAAGTGGAAAATTGTTTAATTGGCAACTTAGTCTTCCAGCAATGAACTTTGAGGTGTCTGTAAAAGCAAAGATAAGGGCAAGGGAAATGCTGTGGGTTACAAACGATCTCTTCGTGCTCCAACTGATAGGCAGGGATGCTTATCTGAAGAAGCACGTGCCAGGTGCTAGAAATGCTGAAAGCATTTCAGCCTGTTTGGTAAGCGGTCTTCATCACGTGGGTCAACACATTCATAGGTCAGATGCCATGTGACTACTGGAGGATCCACATCTCTGGGAGACTGAGACCTGAGAACAGGAGAGAAACCTGGCACAGGGAAGGCTCTGTTGATAAGTGTGCTGAACTTCAGTCCTGGATCTTTCACTGTGCTTTTCCTATGGTATTGCTTAAAGCTGAAAGGAAGTATCAGCCCCTTTGCTGCTCTCTTCAGTATCTTCTGCTAGTGATTTATACTGGATATCAATGTAAGAAAAAAGCTTGTTATACAGTGACCCCTGCTTCAGGGTCTAGAGTGGGTGAGGAGCTCAGGATGCCTCCTAGACTCCATTACAGGCCTTAGCATAGGTTAGCTTTCCCTAGAAAAGAAAACTTACATTCTTCTAGACATCTGTTCTTGGCTTATCTGTGTGTCTTTCTCTGTTTCCGTCTCCTTGGAGCAGATTATTTTATAACTTCCCTATTTTTGTCCTCTCCTCCAGCTCCGGATTAGCCTGGTGAATGTGAGAAGTGACAGAAAGAGATGATCAAGCATGGGATTAGTGTCTTGAGAAGTCATCTTCTGCTTTTCACTCTGTCATTAACCTACAATCTTGGACAGTATATAGGGCAAGATCTTCAGCACACATCATCTAGTTGGATGAGAAAAGGCCTGGGGTGCTTTCTTGGCAAATCACTTTTCCCCTAGAAAAAGAAGGGCTCCATTTAGCTGCCTAAACACAGACCACAAGGGCTACTTTTGGATATCCACCTAACCTCTGGCTTTCTCTCAGGAAGGGTCCAGATCTCTTCTCTCATAGGTCCTATTTCATAACTATCAGCCCTGGAGAGATGCCCTGAAAATATTAGGGCACTTCAGATGGCATGATATACCCAAGCGATTTGACATGAGTGCTATTCATGTGCTAAGCAGAGGAGGAGGATGATCAGTGGTATTTCTGCCTTCTACTTTTACCGTCTAGTATGCTGATTCATCTAGAGTGACACAGACTATGTTAAAATCCCTGAAGGACTTGAACACTTCTACTTCATTGCACAGGTCTGCCATAAAAGCAGGTAGCAGGGCACTCTGGATCTGGCTGTTTTGCATTGGTTGTGTCAAAGCATCTAATTTTTGTTTGAAATATCCATTCAGCAGAGGATTGGTGGATTTTTTGGATTCTAGCTGTTCCAGCTGGGTATCCTCAGCACTAAATTACAGTGTTATTCACAGTGTTCTCTGGCCCACTGAACATGTAGATATTTTCATATGTAGGGATTTCACATGTAGGAATCTTCCCTTCCTTTTATGTGAAAGGAAAGCGCTTCATCAAGAAGGACTGAGACAGCCTGAATCCAGGATACACTATGAGAGGGTGGCTAGGCTGCTTCCCTCTGAGGTAGGTGGAGACCCAAGTCTCCTCTGGCAGGCTGAGGAGGTTAGAAAGTTGGTCTCTTCCTCTCCTGGATGAGTGTCTGAACTCCTGGTTATCAGGTATGAGCAGGAAGCTCTTGCTTTCCCTTGTAAGCAGAGGCCAAGCCTCACCCTTTGCTCCCTTTGCTTTGTTTTCGTGTAGGGCACTTTTAGACAGATGTCTGGTTTTATTTGCCCTGAGATGATCTCTTCCGCCCTCTCCTCCTTAACTGGCTACCTAACCTGAGAAAGGCAATTACTTGCCCAGCCTTTCTTCTGAATCTGTCCCAGCACTGAATGCACACATGCTAATGCACCTTTAGAGTACCCCTATACTGGAGGCACTGTCAAAAGCCAGGAAGGCAGTTTTGGAAGCTTCCAGATCTGCAGAGGTCAGACCTAGAAAAGGGTGTCAGGCTGAAATCCACCCACCTGCTTTGACTGAGCTCTGTCTCCAGTTTTAACATTCATTCTTCTTGATTGCAGTGTCATCTGCTGTGCCCTTGTTCTCTCCAATTTTTATGGGTGCTTGTTATCCAAGACAGCTGGAGGTCTTCTCTCTGGCAGCTCTTTAGGATGCAAAATAGACCTGATCAACTTTCTGCTGTTAAAGCACTGTGCGTTTTGTGCTTGTTAGTGTGGGGATATTGGGGACAAATGCATTGAGGGACGGGTTAGGGTTGTGTTGAACTAAAACAGTGGAGATTACTTCCAGCATAAAGCAAAAACAGAGAGACAAACAGATCAGAGAAGCGAACTAAATGAGTATTTCAAGCTCAGATGTTGTTCTTGGGACCAGAAGAAAGTACTGTGAAACTTTGCTCTTTCTCTACTTCTTATGTGAACATAAGAAAGCTGTGGTTTCTACAGAGCAAAAGCCTCAGAAAGGATAAACAAATGCAAACCATGTGGATCTGTGAAGATTTTACTTGTGTTTTATCATCTGGGCCAATTCTGGCTCTTCCCTTGGGCAGAATGCTGCTGTCTGGAGACATTTTGTGTCATGGCAGCTGGAGGCCTTGGCCAAGCTGGGCAAACAGGCAGGGACTGGATTTCTCTCCCCCTGCGGGGGGGGAGGGGGGAGGAGAGAAAGGTGTCTGTCCTAGAGCTTTGTTTAATTGGATTGGTCACACATCCTGGCACTGCAGTACTGTTGAGCACACGCTTCTGTCCCTCACTGTTCAGGTAGAGCTAATGGGAGGGAAAAGGAGACAGGGAGGGAGATGCTCCTTGAGCTTCTCTCCTTAGCAGTCTTTCTTCTTGTCTACAGGACCAATCAGAATTTGAACATTTTCCACACTTTCTTTAGCAGCTCCCTGTGTTTCTGAGGGGAAGGGCAGGGGAGCAGGAAGCATGCTGGAATACAACTGACATCCTGTCTGCCAAATCCATCTCTGCAGAAAAGTTATGCTAGGAGGCAAACATGTGCATCTGTGGCTTTTTAAGTGCCATTCATAATACAGTATGTCATTGAACTGCTCCAAGGATTCCCTTTGTAATGTGTAATTACTTTGAGATATGCAGTTCAGTGCCTATTGCAGCTGCTGTTTTGGATAATCTTGATACAGTTAAAGCTGTCACTGGATCAAACAAATTTATGCAGATGGGAATACTAAAGTTAAGGTAAAAAAAAACTTTATAGTCTTTAACATATCAGGTGCTTAAAAATCCTGTACTTGGTGCATCTGTACTTGAATTCTACCTCTCATACCCACAGGACTTTGAAGCATGTTTCCAGCTGTCTGTTACCTCTCATGAGGTCTCAGAAGTGTCTCATTAAAGCTGATGTTAAAGCCTATTAAATACATGAATGTGGCTTCTAATGATGCATCTCATTTAGGTGAGTTGTCACCAGGAAGTGGCAGAGATCATTGCTACTCGGATCCCACAGTGACAAGGGTAGCAAAAGCCACCTGGAGAATTGCAGGATACCTTTTTATGTATTGGGAGACAAAAGGCTGCTGACTTCCTAGGGAGAGACAAACCTTGTCACCTTCTTACCCTAACAGCTCCTCTCTCTCCCCGTGCGAAGTGCAGCCTCAGCTCACAGAGCTTGCAGATGGGAGACATCTGTCCTTGGACTCTTAGTGTCTCCAGCCAGTTAATTATTAATCATCACAATATCCCTTATGTCAAGCTTCTTAACTGCCCATGAAGCATGGAGAACTGTTTTGTCAGTCAGGTCAGAAAGGTTTTACTGTTCTGCCACTCATGTTATTTGTACAGTTGCTGTTCTCCCAGCGAGTGTAGGTGCTCAGCGATGAGCAAAACCATCCAGAAGCGATGCTTATTCCGTCCCATACCAGATGACCTGGTACCACCAGAAACATGGCAGGAGGGGCAATACACATCGGGAACATAGAAACCATAGTAGAAGATAAACCTTGTATCATGGATCCTGCAATAGTACTGGTGTTGTGCCATTGGATATGTTTAAAACTGTAATGCTACTGCAGTATAGGAATATTGCCCATTATAAGCACCTACTAGGTTTTTCAAAAGCAGCTAAGTATTTATTTCCTTTGAAAGACACTGGCAGGCCCCTTCAATCCTGGGAGGAGCAATTAATTGCCTCTGATTCTTAGCTGTCCATTGTGCCTCTCTGAGATGCTGCTGCTTTCCATTCCACTAGAAACGGTGAGAAATATCAGCTTGCATGTGGCTCTAGGACTTGCCTGCTATCTGTATTCAGCCTGTGGGCTAGTCTAAAAGACAGAGATTGACGATAGAGAAATCAGGGAATAAACACAAAAGAAGAAAATAATTACTCAGTTTGTATGGAGACTTAAGGCACTTAATATTGGGTGTAATCTCAAACATGAGAACCTGACCCCAAGACTCTTCCAGGTGGAACTACTCTAGTGGAAAGTGAATGGCACCAACACTTTACTTCTATTTTAGTTTTGATAACATGCACTGGAGCAAATCTGAAAACAAACAAAAACCCTAGCTACTTTCCGTTCATCTATAGGGTAGTTTTTCCAAGAAATAAAGTCGTTTCCTTCTGTCTGTCTTCAGCACAAGAAGCATTTAAAATAACATCTTACTCCAAGGAGCATCCAAATAAAAAGAGAGAAATATCCTGCTATCTCTTTTTTTCAGTGTGGCACAATCTATTCACCTTTTCTAAACAGTCCTGTAGCCTGCAGTCTGCACTTGTCACAGTGCTATCTTTCTTTGAACACTGCCAGCCTTTGAGCACTTTGCAGAAGTTTGCCAGAGCACTCTGAGATGTCTCTTTAGTAAGAGCACATTTCTAATAAGCTGCTTCAGTGGACAAGTGAGGGCAATGTTATACTTCTCTGCCACCATTTAAAATCCTTCTGTGTGAAGTCTTGGGTGATATAAGTAAATTAACCTATTAAAATAGCATCATACATGAGTTAAACTGTGCTCTTTATTGTCCCTCTGAAATGATTAGGGCCTCAGGTACTCATAGGTTCTCTTCCATCCTTCCTCCTTTCCCAGAACACCATGCAGAGTGAAAGAAATGATGATCTGATAGGATTTTTTCATTTTTTTCCCTCCCTCTCAGTAAATTGATGATAGATTATCACTAATTAGCACAGCCAGGGCCCAGTTCGCTCATATTTCATCCTCTATTAATAGAGCATGATAGTAGGATACCAGCTCTTATTTATGTGTAATAATAGATGAAGAGATATGCTTTTCCTCCCTTCAGTTCAAACACAACATCATGTTCAATGACACCACAATGTTTTGTGAAAAGTACAAGTGCTCTGAACATGTGGGAATCAAAAGCTCTAAATAGATTGTGTAGTGCTGCCAACAAATCATGTCCTTGGACCCTAGCCAAGAACAACCAAACCTTCATTTTGAGTAAATTGCTGGATTTTGAGAAAGAGAAATACCAAAGCTTTAGTCCTAGCTCCCACCTCAGCCAGTCTTCCAGCAAGTCACTTCAATCTCTTTGCCTTGGATCATCTCATCTGTGAGAAGGGAGAGAGTGCTCTTGTTGGGGTGGGAGGAGATGCTTGTGGGATGCTTGAGAGGTTAAAACACTGTTTTATGATATCTGACATATAAGTGCCTGAGTTCATGTTATTCCCACAGGAATGGGAACCCCAGCAGGGTTTACTGGTGATGGGCTAAGGGGCAGTAGCCCTGAACCCCACTGATGGCACCTGCCTGACCTGTGCCCAGGGGAGCACAGGCCACGCTGCAGCCTCGCTCCTGCTGCCTCGGTGGCTGTCCCTGGCCTGTATGGGAATCGGGACGTCTCTCCCCCGCTTCCCCCTACTAGACTCTGCTTAAAGCAGGGGCGGGGAGGTTTCTTTTATCAGGCAGCCCGTACACCTGCTCCTGGCCTTTGCTTTTAGTAGCTGCTGACCACGTATGGCAGATGAGTATTTAAAGGCAGCTGTTATTTCTGTCATTAGCATCCAGGCTTCCTAGGAGAAAACCACTGGCTTTGTGACAGCTGAAATCTGACTCAGAGTGAGCTTTTTACTTCAGCAAGTACAAAAGCAATGGGAGAGTGAAGTAGCGGGGAGGGAGACAACACTCGATTTGCTATGCATTTAATTCTGTCAGAAAAGCCCAAGCAACACAAGATGACTGCGTGCAAATTAGAGATGCCTATTGCAGCCCAATGGATGTTATTCAAGGGACTGAGAATGCAGGAACAGCATAGCTGGTGAATGCTCTTGAAAAGGAAATAGTGCAGCAAAAGCGGGCTGTGTGCCATGCTTCTTACCCGGATACGTTAGCTGCCACTGAGTTCTGTGCTCCAGGGGCTGCTGATGGTACTTGCCAGTCTAAAGCAAGTTTGAATAACTCTGTGCTGTGTGGCCATTGCAGGCACTGTAACAGGAGAGTACCCAAGAGATCTGCTAAGCCTTCATCCTAGAGAATGGTCATTTCTCAGTCTTCTTCAGTGTACTTCTCCTCAAGAACTTCTCTGGGAGAAGGAAAAAGCTGTTATTCCCATCTTATAGCTGAGGACTTGGAATGTAGACAGACTGACTTGTCTAATTCTTACGTGTCCGGTAGTTGTGCTGAATCTCTTAGGTTTTGATTTTAGAGCTGTTCGTGAGACTGCTCTTCCAGCTGTGGCTGCTGAAAATGCTCAGGATTCCTTTTAAGGACTGTGATAGATGTCTCAAAGCAAAGCATTTCAGTGAGGCTTCCCAAGTTTACCTGTGCTTCCCTTTGTTGTAGTTCAAATAGCTTCCAGCAGTGGAGGGGATTATGGGTCAGGAGAGCTCTTCGACTGCCTACTCCTCTTAAACTGAAAATGTAGGCTCACCATTGATTTTTCCATTTGAAAGAGAACTCAAACAATTTCATGTTGTACTGTGACATCAACAGATTCAGAGTTTGTTCTTCCCAAACCAATTAATTCACAAAGCAGCTCTGGTAATATAATTCAAGAGGCCTTCTGAAGACATATCACTTTGTGAGCAGGGGTAGATGGGCCACAGCATGAAGGATTAATGCCTTACTTGTTTCGCATGACTCTGGGCAAGCCTTGGACTGAAATAAGATGAGTTGAGGAGAAACAATTGATACTGGTTTTGCCCAGTAACTAGACAGCAGGATTGCATGTATTTTAATCTACTAAAACTCATCCTCTGCATTAGACGTGAAAAAGACTGTTCTGGGCTTGCTTGAAGTCCTTATGCAGGCCATATTACAGAGGCTACCATTTAGATTGATGGCTAACCGATTTAAGTCTTCTTATGTTTTATTTGGGGCTTGTCAAAATAAAACCTCCCTAGCATTTTGGGGGATTGGAACACAGTTACATTACACAGTAGCGTTACTTGGGAGAACGAGGTTAAACTCTGCGTGTACATGTGTGCTCTGGGGACAGCTCAACAGATTGCAAGGTTTTGGAGAGAAGTAGTCTAGCAAAGGAAGGGAAAAAGCATCTGTCAGTAAATAGATGGATAAAGATGCTCTGTGCAGCTTTTAAGAAGCACCAATCATCTTTAACTTTGACAGGTGGCAACTGGGCGGGGAGAAGGGATTCAGAGAATTGTGTGGGTGGTAAAGAAATTAATCCTAATGAATTGGAAGAGAAAATCCACAGCGGACAGAAAGCTTTGGATTTCTGCCCTGCTGGATATGGATAAATGCAAGAGAATCCCTTTTGCATGCAAGAGCTAATTGGGCAATTACAATGTAATCTTGAAACCTTTGCTTAAACTGTATCCTGACTATCAAAGAGTGAGGCGGATTCCCTCCCAGCTGTTCGTAAGGCTTGCCCAGAGTGTTTCAAATGGGAGTTTGAAATAGGTCACCTCTGTTTGTTTCTCTTGAGGGACCAAAAACTCTCTGATTTTTCTTTGTTTGTTTTTTTAAATACAGTGCTGTTACGGGAGAACTCATTTCCAAGGTTTCTTTTCAATATTTTCATTGCTCTTCAAACACAGGAACATGCGAACATAAGAATGGCCAAACTGGCTCAGACCAAGGATCCATGTAGTCTAAGATTGTTATTTTTCGCTTGGGGTCTGCTTGTGGGCACTATGGGAGATGGAGCAGGACAAGCATATATGATATTTCCATCTAACACTCTCCCAGCTTCCAAATATTTTCAGCTCTGGAGCTTTTCTGAGCTTTACTTCTGTCCCTTCACTAAGTTTTGGTGGATCTTTCTTCCATTCAGTTCTCTTGAACAAATGTAACTTTTTGAATCCACATCCTTCGGCAAGGAGTTTGCAGGTCTGCCCACTGGTGAAAAGCAATCTCTTTTGCTTTGGACTGGTTCCTGTTGGCTTCCTTTGGTGGTTCTTGTATCAGATAGTGAATAGTCAATTCCTATCTATGCTTTTCATGTCACTTATCCTGCAGACCCCTACTATATCCCTTTGTCTCATGACTGGTTAGTATTCTTGAAGATATTTGCTGAGGAATGTCATCAAAAACCTTTTAGAAATCTAAGTTCACTATGTCAATGAGATCAGCCTTTTCTGCATGTTCATTGATTTCTCCAAAGAATTCCAAGAGGTTGGTGTCACGGGACCTCCCCTCACAGTCATGTTGACCCTTACACCAAAGATCATATTCATTAAACTATCCACTACCTCTAACCTTTATTATACCTTTTACTATTTAGTTCAGTCTAGATGTCAGGCTTATAGAATGTTAATTCCCTGGATCACATATGGACCCCTATTTAAAGTTTGGTATTATAGTTGCTGCCTTCCTGTGCTCAGGTCCCAAAGACATTTGGCATGAAAGGTTGCCCATGATCATTGGTAATTCAGCTATTTCATCCATTGGGTGAATGTTGTTCTACCCCTAGGATTCTTTAGGGCTGATTCTGTCTATTTGTATCATAAACTTATCAATGTCAGCTTTAGATAGAGCCTTTTCTGATTTACCCTACTCTTCCTACTCCTCCTCCAAAAATAAAGGTGAGAGATTCAGGCACAGGAACCTCATCAGTTTTCTTCTAGTGGAAAGAAGCAAGCTTTGATGCACAGATTTCATTTAGTTTCTCTGCAGTAGCCATGTCCAGTCTCTGAGTTCTCCTCTTACCACTTTGTCATCACTCAGTCCTATGGACTTTTCTTTTCAGATAGGCTGGAGGAAGGAATGAAGGAATAACTAAATGTTATTAGGCTATTCTTACCTTTTGCTGGTTTGACTAGAAGCCACAAGAGAAAATGTTTTCATTTGCTCTTGAAAGCTCAGGCTCTTGAGGCAATTTGCATGTGCAATAGTCAGAAAGAGAGCTCTTTACCTGCAGTGCTCTCTGTTGGATACACTGGAGTTCTTCCACACCTCATTTGTAGGTCCGGGTAGTCTTCACCTTTTACATGACTATGCTTGAGCTACGGCTTGAGTGCTATAATGACAAACAGTTGCACACTCCAAATAAACTGAGTGTACGGGTGCTTCCAAAAGCCTTGGTACTATCAAGACCTTAAAAGGTCCTTGCCCGACTGGTTCATGTTTACTTCAAGCATCTTCCAAGTGCTCGCTTGCTTGTGATGTGGGGCATGTTATTCTCCTTCCAATCCCTCCAATGAATATAGTCAATATTCCTTCTCTCAGAGGGAGTCTTTTTCTTTAGAACTGGCACCAACACAGTGATTCAGCATCCAACTGGTCTTGTTCACATCCTTCATCTATTACCGTCTGATCAAACAGATGAAAAAGACCCTCTACCTGGGTAGCACTGAGTTGGAAGGGAGAGCAAAGAAGTCCCCAAACCCCACTAGTATTAGTGTTCAAATGAGGTAGCAACCATGGTTACAAGATTACACAAAATAGAAATGAAGCTCTTGTCACCAATTCTGTTAAGGAGAAAAAAAGATCCGTTGGTGGCTGGCATTTATATATTCAGCATCATTTGCATGCCTGGTTACCAGGAAGCTGAAACTGATGAAGTATAGCAGACCAAGCTGTGTACTTGTTCTCATGGCTCACGGTATATGAATGCACCTTGAAGGATAAACTAAGCTAGGAGGGAGAGTTAAGATTTTTCTTCTCTTGTGGCTTCATTCTTGATGA
The DNA here is from genome assembly GCF_040807025.1 of Struthio camelus. Classification (NCBI taxonomy): domain Eukaryota; kingdom Metazoa; phylum Chordata; class Aves; order Struthioniformes; family Struthionidae; genus Struthio; species Struthio camelus. The sequence goes on from NC_090946.1 coordinate 44,806,618, forward strand.
AGGAGGCTACCCTCTGAGTGGGCTAACTGTTGAGATAGAAAGTGTAGGTGTTTCCGGGGATGCTGCAGCACTGCTGTGCGAGTGACCAGGTTATGCAGGAGGATGTTTAGGCGAAAATTGTTCCTATGAGGATGCTTGCTAAAAACAAATAATCACCTTTGGAACCTCTGCTACAGCACCAGGCCTGATTCTAGCCTTGGTTACACAGCAGAGGTTGTACTCGAGATTATTAAAGTCAATGAAATTATTTTACTGGAGATTAAAAGGGTGTATGTGAAAGGAGGCTTATTGTTAGTGTCTCCACGGTTGGCTTTGTACACGTTCTTTAGGGATGTTTGCTTATTGCTAGCAGGGCATCCCGTGTAAACTAGAAAATTAGAATGTGTCTGTCCTTTAAGACTTAGTTGTATCTGTGCAGACTGTATGTGTGTTTTTGTATATGTGATATATGAGCAAATATATACCATTTGCTTGTGCAAGTTTTATCTGTTTTTTTCCTGCAGAATGAGATAATCCTCTCCTACTTACAGTATGCTGGTATCTGCCTTGTCCTGCTATTAATTAATTATTTCATAGCAACTGTGAGTCCTAGCCATGAACTGTCATTATACCATGTTTCATGGAGGCACTGTGTAAAGTAGAATAAGACGTAGTTCTGGCTCCAAAGAGATTACAAGCTACTTTTTTACTAGGTCTGATAGGAGAGCCTATGATGCTTACAAACAGTGACTGGTTTATTAATGCTATCTGACAACCCCAATTCCTTGCAAGCAGATAGCTCCCACAGATGCAAACGTTTCTTTGGTCATAATGTCCAGTAAGATACAACCTTTGTATCTATAAAGTTTTATACTGGAAATTTTTTTTAATTATTTTTTGTCTCTTCCGCTGGAAGTGAGGCTGAGCAAAAGATTTTGAGGTGTTAATGTGAAGCACAGTAAAAGAAGTTATATAAATGCTACCAAACTTGTGCTTGAGAGCAAAGAAGTTTCCCATAAGATGAAATACAGGAGGCTGGGCTGCTGATCTTGTTTGTTTGATGAATCTGTTTACCTCTTTCATGCATCCATCTAACTTGGGAGAAGGCAGATGCATAGAGCAGGAATTGAGTGGTCTCAGATCTATCCATCTATCAAGCAACTTGCATAATTTTCATTGTTGCCATGTCCGGATACTTCTCTGGTATATCAGAATAGAAATCTTTCTTTTCTCCTGGTCTGCAGGATAATTAGTTTGCTTAATTTATATATTTTGAGAGCATTTGCATTCCCTAGCTTGTTGGGGGAACTTAATGAAGAAAAGCAACGCAGAAGAAATGATGTCTGCATCTGTTGCGGGAGTCTCTTGTGGGAGTCATGTCCATAGTCTAGACCGAGTCCAATTGTATGGAGTTCTGTCCTTGTTCGCTTGCCCTATTGACTGAACATTGCTTAGGGCCAATGGAGCACTGTGGAAAGCGTGTGGGGATTTTTCAGGTCAGGTAGGTCTTTGGCTCTTTGCACAGCACTTTCAGGGGAGTATGTTAAGAATATGGGCTTTTATTGTTGGTATTGATCAAACTGGGGGTGTGCTCAGAGTGTGCTCCGTCACTCTCGGAAGTAAGTTGCACTTCGAAAGATGGTGGGCCACTGTCAGCTAGAACTGAATAAAGGCCTTGTTTTCCTACAGTAGATACCTGGGCATCTAGAAGGTCCTTGGAAAGACCAGATCAGAGGGCTAGTTTAATCTGAGAGCAGATGTCTTTGATATTGGAGGATATTCTGAGGTAGATGAGGTATTTAAAGTGCTTACCGCTTTCTCCTACATTAGCCTGGCTACAGTTGAGACTAGCTGTCTACTCTGCATGCAGTAGAATTTTTTGGTAGGCTTCTGAGAGATCTGGCAGATGGTACCATTTGCATGCCATGGTACAAGTATACAATCACTTCCCTTTTCACTAAAATAAATAAGAGCCAAGATGCAGCTGCAATATCTAATGGATTTTTATAGAGATAAATACAAATATGAGAGGGTTAAAAGGGATATTCCCAGTGAAACCTATTGCATAAGGCAAGTTCTTCTCCTTGATCTTGGAGTATTTCCTTATCCACCCACCCTTGATCTTCCTGCGTGTATTTCAGACATGGAGACACCATTAGATGAATGTCCATGAAGAAACTAGTTGGATGAATCACTACAGTCACTTCAGGCCGATTTCTAGACACATGCAATACACAGCGGACTCGCATGGAAGTTTTGTTTTGGCACAGGTCTAAAATTATTACTGTGCCAACAGAGGGGAATTATTTAGGGCAGTTCAAATGGTATTCCAAGATTGGTCTCACGCATGCTGTGCTATCTGAAAAAAACAGAAAGGATAGATTTAGCATTTTTTAATGAAGCTGCATATATGGCAGGTTTGTGCCTCTCCTTATGCAACTTCTGTGTAAAGCGAACACACAGGCTACCCTTTAGAAGGGCTACACAAATACCTATGATTTTAATCTGAAATTGTTTTAACCTGAAGCAATATCTTCATAATACAAAATGCTGATGACTTGTGGTCAGCCACTGCTGCTAAGCATTGCCTTTGTCTTTCAGTGATGGACAGGCGGCTAAATAGTATTGCAGAGCTGCACATGCAGGGCTGCTCATTAAATAAAGACAGTGGGAATCCTTGAAATGGAAAAAAAAAAAAAAATTCTCTGCAGCCCCCACACAAACCAGAATACAGCAGGTTACATCAGAGTCAAGATACTCCTACAAAATTTAATTTTTTCCTAGCCGTCGTGGCACGCTGCACATATTAATCATCCTGTTGTATCTTCATGTGGGGGAAAAAGGATCCTCAAATCAGTTTGTCAGCGTCCAATAACTAAATGTCAACAATTAGAAATGATGACTCAGATTTCTAAAACTATTAGTGTTTAGTATCATCGCCAGCTGTTTTAAACAGTGCTAAAATCACCTAGCATAGAAGTCCTTGGGTCATACTGTGCAGTGAGGATTCTGATTGAATTTTCCTGATCGCTGTGTTTATACCAGTTTTGTGCTTTATAGAAGATAATTCTTCAAAAACTCCAGTTTAGTTTTCAGCTAGACTATACAGCAACCACATCTTTAGACAATTCCCCTCTCAAGGATATATTCCTTGCTCTACTTTTTTAGTGTCGTAAGACCAGTATGAGCTGTTTTTTTTGGGGGAAGATGTATTTAAATCTCCATGGCACAGCAATGTTTTGTCATTGCTATATTTGACTTCCTTCCTGTCTGTTTTATCCCAAAAATTTTAATCTATACACCACTGCAATTCACCTTTGTAGTAATTGTGCTAGAACAGCAGGGAGAGAGTGAATGATTATGGCAAAAATGTATTCATATCCTTTTTCTTACAGGAAAAATAAGGCAATGCAGAGAGATGTGAGACTGTCTGGAATTGACACTGTATTTCAGGAGTTTTATCCAAGACAGGATGCAACACTGGAGGAAGAAAGGACAAGTCACCAGCTGAGGGAATCCATATTTTCTAGTATTTTTTCTAAGCTAAGCTGGTTAGAAAAACTGCCAGCCAGGCATGGTCTCTGGAACCTCTCCAGGAAAAATCTCCTTTCACATTGTTAATGGGTTTCCCCCATCCGTGCTGGAGAAGAGATTCCCTTCTCAGAAGCTTAGAGATAAATATTGATTTTGCAATAGTAAATAATGTAAATGGCACCCAGCCAGTTTGCCTCATGGGTACAGTGAGGTATTTTGAACGTGTGCCACCAAAGCTAGCATGGAGCATAGCTTTCTTAGGTACTGCCAGGCCCCCCACACCTCTTTTCTGACATTACTGTTGTTGGCTCACAGGGCAGATAAAATTGTTTGCTAGTAAGGGAATGAGAACTGAGTGAACTAGAGAGAAAGAGATTGGTGTATATGACGTGTAAACAGTGGGCTTGATTTTAGCCGTAAGTAGCACTTGCATGGACAGGAGATTAGGGGAGTACTCTGTTCATTTTTCTGTTTACAGTGCTGACAGTAGCGATCTAAATTCTATTTAGTGTCATTCATATGTGGGTAGGTTTAACTCCTGGCAAAGAGGCACTATAGCTGCTGTTAGGAACTCTATGGTCAGGCCTATTTCTAAGGAGCTCCAGCAGCAAACAACCCATACTGGAAAGGAGAGCTGTGATCCCAAGTGATGGGGTCTCTGTGGGGAAGTCCCGTTATCTGAGTAGGAGGCCGTCTGCTTTAGCTGCAGTGGAGTGGAAAAGTCCTCCATTCAGATTGCTGATACTGATGGTGTTAAGCATTTCAGGGTAAACTGAAGTTGAAGAGGTGTTGGGGGGATCACAGTTTTGGATCTGAATGCAGTACTATCTTCATTAAATTTTAGTTTAGATCTAGTCCATGGTAAACTTGTAGAAAGTCTATAGAAGTCTGGACAGCGTGAACCTGACAAAACCTTGTCTGACACCCTACCTATGGGGCTTTCCTTCATTAACAGTTTGTATACAGATGTTTGAACATGCCTCCCCCTCCTGATCCCAACATCTTTTCTCTGTTTTATTTTGGGCAATAATTTTTTCTTCTTTTAAAGTCTGTATGCCTCAGTTTTTTTTCTACTGAAGATATAGCTTTTGTACAACAAAATTTAAGCCTGCCAGCCTGCAGACTCCAGAAGTAATCTACTGTCCCCCACGGGTCTCTGCACAACACGTTAAAAACAGTATGTTATTGGGCTCTGTATTAATGGGATGGAACAAAATGACTGTTTATTCCATTGTCTCTGGTGTTCTTGGTCTTTCTGCGACATCATAAAGAGGCTTCTTATCCCTTTGTGATGGCTGCAATTACAACAACTTTGTTACTACCTCAGTCTTCTCCAAGCAGTTATCCATGTAGGAACCTGGCAGAAGTCAGAAGCTGCTTTAACTAGTTATACTTTCTTGACATCAAGAGAGTAAGTGCCCCCTTGTGTATGTAGGAGACTATTGTCCTTGATGAAAACATTAATGAATTTGAGCTGTAACATGAAAATGAGGCCAATGCAGTGTTGTCAATAAAAGGTTTGACTTTTAACGCTATAATTCCTCTGGAGAAAGTACAAGCTGAAATTAACAATTGAAACTTAAAAAAAGAAAGAACTTCTCCACGTTCTCCTTCCTTTTATAAGCCTGTTTGTCAGATAGGATACAAGCTCTTCATCAGCAGTTCATCTTGTCTTTGGCAAAGGAAGCCATTGTGATAACCCTTTTCAGAAGAGGAACTATGGTAGATTAACCCTGTTCTTTTTCACTTTAACAAACATCATGATACTCCTGTGCTGGTGATGTTACTTTTGTTTGGTGGGCAGTACAGAAGTGTTGCTGGATTGTTAAGCTCTGAGCCAGGATCTTGCAGCTAATCTCTGCTCCTGATTTGTTGCATCTCCATAGTCAAAGCACAAGCTGTCTGTGATATTTTTTTTTCCTGCCTCTAAAATGAAGATTATGTTTTCCTGTTTCACCCAGATGCTGTGAGGCCTAATAACTTAATTCTTGTAAACTGCTTTGAAACCCTAGAGGAACTGCAAAATAGAAAAGCAGTGTTGTTAAATCGCCTATCCTAAAACTGGGTGCAACAAAATCTTTGAGTATATCTTTGAATGTATATAGTGTATACCTCAATAGCTGTCTCCTCTACCATGCCTGGGAACAACTTTCAGCCTCATGGTTTCCAGATTAGCAATTCCTGAGTGTCTGTCCCCTCTGCTATTACATCAGAGAAGTTTTTGTCTTCTATGGGGATAGGCAAAAAGCCAGATGATGATGATGAACGTGCACATTGTTTCTCTTCAGTTCCTGGGCTTCATTTGCTCTTGCTCCGAGTTAAGCTTGCTGCCTAATTCCTTCCACTTGGTAGTTATCTCTCTGAGAGTTTTTCCCTCGCTCCTCAGCATAATAAGTCTTCAGAGGGCAGCACTTCAGGGAATGTTCTTGCCAAAATAAAGTTGAAAGTGACCTGCATGCAGCTGATCTAAATGTTCAGGGTTATATCTATGACAACAGGGATTTTATTGTTAACTGTGTGCTAATCTCTTCAGGAGAGTCACAACCTAGCATTTCAGAGACGATTCCCCCTTCTCCTGCCACATCTTACTAACTAGATAGAGTTTGGAGGAAAGGCAGTCTGATCTTGGCAGGTGAACAAGGCTGAGGATCTGAAGTGAGGATTGAATCTGTTTGTCTGGATCACTTGGCAGGTGTAAGTAACTTTCAGAGCATCATTGAAAAAACATAGGAAGAAGAGTGGACTCTGCAGTCCACTGAGTCATGGAGCTCTGCCTCTTGTCAATAGGATGAGCAGACTGACTTCTTTATTGTAGGTATTAACTTTCTCTCACAAAGGCTCTGATGGCTGTACCTACCAATCTGATCCTGCTGAGCAATATTTTGTACCTGAATGGAGACTGAATGGTGGAGGATTTAGCGGTACCTTGTAGTATGATAGACTTTTAAAGTTTTGGTGTTCTCATTGGAAACCTGAGAAGAGAACCCAAGAAACGTGCCTTAGATGGTCAGGCATAGACTACGGGTGTGCCTGAACTGGCCACGAATAGGTATTTGTGCTTGGCCAAGCAGGAGCACCCTAAGAGAGAGAAAGCCAGCCCAGAAGAATCTGTGTCCCATTAGCATTTTGCTACTATGGGAGAGAAAAAAGATTCAGATATCTGAACATGTATCTAGATCAGTCACTGGTAGAAAAGTACTAACCACCAGTTTATGTGGTGGCATGGATCTCTCTCTTTCTCCTGCTGGGACTCTTTAAATGTGTATGTAGCACTTTGATGGAGAAGCTATAGTTTGTGATTAGGATGGTCAGCATGGATGTGACAATCTAAAGTTAAAATCCCTGCTACGCATCTGTCAAGGCAGAGATAGGAACTGTGCTTTTCAGTATTTCAGGGACATGTTCCAGCCGTCAGGCAATTAGCTATTCTGAGGAGGGCCTGGGGTACATATTACCTACAGCCTGATTCTCTGAACAAAGGCAGATGCTTTGGTCTAGGCAAGATTGATATGTAGACTGGAGTACATGTTTTTAAGTGATGTGCTAAAAGTCAGTTTTCCTGGTAGCTGAGTCCTCTCTAATATTGGACATCGGTTTCTCTCTCTCTTGAGAGAGAAAGACTGGTAGAGATCCACAGGATCTGGGTTTGGGCAGTCTTGAAGATGCATCCTCTCTTAAGAAAAAGCTGTGGCAAAAGTAAATTGCGTTCTCTGAAGTCTAGGCAGGTATTTCCTGAACACAAGCAAAGAGCTGTGTGCTTCGGAAAGCTTTGATTGCCTCTCTTCTCCCCTGCTATGACACTGAGATCCAAAGATAACACAAGTGGCAAGATAACACAAAGATAACACTCAGTGGCAAGTAACAAGTTGAATCTCCTAGTCTGTGTCAGATCAACTCTCTTACTGTGGATGTAGTTAAACTAAAATGGAGGAAAGCGATCCTTATCTTGACTTTATCTCTGTTCTCTCCAAGGATTTGTTTTGCTACCTGAGACAAGTTCCAGGGAGGATCCTTAACACCTACCTGTTTGCTGTGTCTGTGGCTCACTGTGTATGGGAGATTCACTCCCACCTGCAGTTATTTTAGCAAGCAAATATTCTCAGCATTGCATTTTGGAGACAAGGTGAGCCAGCAGATGCCAAACAATATAGAGAGAAATCTACTAGTGCCTGTTTTTAGCAAGGCAGGGGAATACCCACCATCTTCTGTGTTGGCGGTAAGTGGTATCCATACCAGCAAGGATCCTTACCAACAGGGAGAAGAAGGTGCTAATGATTTTGGCCAGAGCAGGGCCTGGCCACAGCTTTGCTCCACATCAGAGAAATCATTTAACAGCCGTATTTGTTAATTATGACAGTCCTAAATTATGTCTGCCCTGCAAGGCAAAGTTCAGAGAACCCTGAATCCATATTACTGACTTTAGCTTGGCCTACGCATGCCTGGTAGCTCCAGGTTCAAAGCATCTGCACTGAGTGGCTGAGCTCAGATATCTCCTGGTAAACTGGGCTGTAGTGTCTTTGCCTCCCCTATGGTTTTGCTTAGGCCACCTGAATGACCTTTGATGGGAAATCTGTTCAATCACTTTCCTGACATGCTTTGTAGACTGGGCTGAGGGCTTACAGTGTACATAGTAGATGTGCAGGGTCAGAAATATGCTCAGCTGAGGATGTTAACCACCTCCTAGATACTGGCAGTGGAAAACATTTCAGACCATTCAATACGCTGTCCCACACAGACATGCTAAGACTTTCTTGATTTCTGGCTTTCAATCATACAAATGTGTTCTTGCCCTTTCTTACTGCCAGCAAACTTCTAAATACTTAGCCTAAATCTCTTTTCTTTTTAAAAACTGAATGCATTACTCCTACCTGAATCGTTTTGTACCATTCTTAAGTCTTCTCCTATAATTCATGTCAGCCTTTCAAATGTTCGCAAATTTGTCATCTGTAGTTGTTGCTTTGCCAAACTATTAACTCTCTTAAATTAATTCTTTTGCAAGTCAGTCTCACCATTTCCCTGATCATTTTGCTGCTGTTCTTGAATTCCTTCCAATTTGTCATTGTGAAGGTATCTAAGGCAAAGGTGTTGGCACTGTGCTAAGTTTATCACATGTCCAAGTTTCCCAGGCATATTCCCTGCCTCCTCCTCTCTTGTAAACTCACTGTTTTTGTCTGAGTGAAAAATAATAACTATAATACTGTCTGATATATCTGAATCATCCAGCAGCTCATTCAGGCCTACCACACAAGGATAATTCTACAGCACATGTACACAATAGCTTGTGTACAGCATGTCTGATGTTTTTCAGGAGGGTTAGGCTCCCTGAGTTTGTGTGGTACAGTTGGTTTGCACACAGACAGCAAATAAGATGCATGCTAAAAGCTGAGGATTTCTTGTGCATAATACTTCTACCAGGAAAACCTTGATTAGAAATATGGATACCCTAAGACTGAGGACAGGCAATAACCTAGTCCCAGGAGTAGAGACTGCATCACATGAGAAGCAGGATAAATATATACTAACACTCAACAGCATAATGGAAAAATTGTTAAGGCTAGCCTAGGAATTAATGCACTTCAATGTAATCCTGAGAATGGATGTTTTTATTTCTGGCTCCATACACTTGAGAGGTTAAGATTGTACATCAAAGTATTCAAAACTAAGGAGATGCCGCTTGTGAAGTAGTCCTCCTGCAGGGCTCATTACATGACCACAGTCTGGGAGAAGCTGTCAGTGTGGCGCATACCGCTCCCATTTCCAGCAAGCTGCCCTCAGTGGTTTCTATGTATAACGCTCCCAAACCCACACTGTGTTCTTCAGTCACAGTTAAGACTGAGGTTGAGCGAAACAGGCGGGGTTGGAAAAATGGCATGTTGCTTCTCATATGGCACAAATAATATACTATAAATACTATGCTGTGTAAACAGTCACCTAAGTGGGCCATTAGTGTCGTGACTGCTGTGAAAAACCCTTGGGCAAGGGGGTTAGCCTCTGTTGGCTTCGGTGTGAACTTGCAAACATCAGAAGACACAGGGATGTTCATCTGCTGGGGCAGAAAATTGTTGCTTAATTTAGCCAGCTAGTTGCCCTGTCTCTCCACTGATGAGGCAGCTCCCCACTCAAGCACTGAAACAGAGGTTGGACGAGTATTCACTTTCCCCCACAACAGCTGGCAATATTTAATGCAGTATTAATAATGCAATATTAATATTTAATACCTTCTGAATGGCAAGTTACAAATATGTATGGCTTGAGGCAAAAGACACACAGTAGTGAAATTCCTCCCCTACCTAGCTGTGGGAAAGAAGCTACGTTCAGGATAACATCTCTGTAAGCGGAATAGGATAGAAAGTGGAATGGTAAAGGAGAAAGCAGCAAATTACCAAAGACTTCAAATATTATGGGGATATTGAGCCAGGGCTAAGCCTGCCCACTTTTAGGATGAGGGAGTAAGTGAAAACACTAATGGTATCCCATTCTCAAAGCTAAATATCACTGATGATATTCAATTAAAAATATTCAGAATATAAGAGAAATGTTAACTGCTAAAATGCATACTGTTTCCTTTCTGTGGAGTTATTAATATTTTCTTCTGTCCTACTATTCTTCCAATAAAATCACATTACATCACAACACTGCAGCATAAGTAGATTTCCAACTCTTCCTTGGCAGCAGCAGCAGTTTTTAATCCACATAAAACATTTAGAAAGCACAGAAATAAGCTCTTTATGTTTGATGATTGCTAAGACTTGAGTGCTGGCTCATGCATCGGGCAATTCAGAAACACATTATACATTTCTGAAAAGCCACAGCAACCTCCGAAGAAATCCTCCTGAAGAAGCAGCTAAGGAATGTATTCAGCCCAACCTGAGAGGAAAAGATCCTTTGCAGAGCAGAACCTGGCTAAAAAATAGAAGACCTGCTGAGATGGAGTTGGTTCTTGCAGTCCTACAGAGGCCTAGCCTACCATTCCTTTCAAGGGTACTGCTGAGTGCTGTACTGGCAAATGGGTATTGTCTGAAGTGCTTGGGTTTTCTTGCCTTGTGTCTCTCCTTGTAACATTTGTGGGTTTGTGTGGAGGAGTACGTTTAACAGGACAATGAGTAAATTCAGCCTGTCATCATCCGGGAAGTTCTCAGATGATTAAAGCATATAAACATGAAGAGTGAAGAACAGCTCTCAGCAGAAAATGAGAAGGGCTGGTCCAGGAATTTAAAGCTTCTTTCACCCAAAATTCAGCAGAGCAGAGTCAGAATTGCATGCCAAGAGATGACTTGTCTTTTTCCTTTTTCTATACTGTGATTCTCCAGTCAGTTATTCTAAAAAATTTTCATGTCCTAAGTCTGAAGTGGGATCCTTGAGTCTTCCCTTGTATGACCCTTTATCCCTGCTCCATCTCAGTGCTACATCAAGCTGTCTGGCTGCACTGAAAGCGCAGACTTCTCAGCACTAGAATACTCTCCTGGAAGAGACCCCATAGTTCCTCCAGCTTTGATCAGTTTTGTCAGAATCCTGATGTGAGATGTTTGCACAGATGCCAAGGGCGCATTGGGAACTGTTTTTCTTGAGACTTAACAGTTAGCGGCCGTCGCAACTGGAGGCTGAACCTGTGGATTTGGTTGGTAAACAGGGACCTACTTACTGCACTATTTTGTTTCTTTAAGGTTGTCTAGTGTTTTAGGTGAAAGTTAGCGTAACTGACTAAAATAGGCACTTTTGGCTAACTGGATTTGGTGTAACTGGATGAGCTATCACAGCTCTGATCCATGCAGCAGAGGCCTTACAGTTTGAAACCTTTTGCCAACAGTGAAGAGAAGCTGGCATAGGAAGTGTTCCTCTATCCAGGAGGAGTCATGGTCTGTGTGTGCTGTTCAGTGAGCACCCACCCATACAGTTTTTCCCAGGTATGAAGTACTAAAGATAGGTCTTGGTCATCAGTCCCCTTCCTAATATCCTGTTAAGTTTCTCTTTTAGTTGTTTTCTACCTGTGGCTGTTACTATGTGCTTAAATCCTTCCACGCTTAATCTGTATTCGCAGTATATTAGGAAGGTAGCATTTTGTGCTTAGTTAACATACAAGCCTTTGACCTCTGGAGAACTGAATGTAAAGGAGACACAGGTCATTGAAACGAGCTTGCGTCTCATCCAATTCCTAAAGAAAACTTGCTAACAGCAGCAGCCATGCTGCATAATTTGATGTCATTCCACATGATAATGAGTTTCTATTACTAGAGCTCCAGGCCAGAAAAAGTGAAGAACAGAAGGACTGAGACATATTGGCAGAACCGTTTGAGTGCCTAGGACTGTGGGACATTAGTAGGTACTGCTGCAATATGAATGAAGTGTCTTGGAAAAGTTCTGTGGTACTGTCTTTCATGCCTGTAGCTGAGGTAAACCTTCCTTCACCACTGCAAGCAATACTTAGGAATGAAGTCTGTGATTTGTTTGGGGCTCTCTCCTCCCATCTCTATGGGTCTAAGATTCTGCTTTAGAGAAATGTATTAGGGAAAACTAAAGCTCTTCTGAAGCTGTTGACCATATGGGACTGCGATTTCACTCACTGATTTCCTGAAGTGATGTTCTCTAGCCTTCCCTCTAGCTTTGTCTTTTGTGTCCTTGTATTTCACATCTGGATCAATACATCTCAGAAAAATAACGCTGAGATGTCACTTTGCTCCCCTGGCTGATCTGCTGCATCGGTCAGGTATTGCCTTTAATACTACCTTTTGGGTTGAGCCTTGATGTCACAGCATATTTTCCTAGTCTCTGAGATGTGACAGATCAGTACATTCATGACTACATGCACTCATCTGCATGGTTTCATGAGGCTTTCTAGGTAAACTGACAGCAGGGGCCAAGCACTGCCCAGGCCAGGCCAGAGCCTCCAGGAAAAGACTTTATACTGTGTAGCTAATGGAGGAGAAGATGTGAAGAAATGCTCCCTGCTGGTCTGACTCCTTTTATGGAGCACTCTAGAAGCAGCTGGGGCCCTTGATGTCCTCTGTTTGATCTGTCAAGCCATGGGTCTCCTCCTGCAATGAGCCAGTTGCCCCATTCTCCAAGAGGATGCGTCATCTCTACAAAGAAGAATTTGGTGTTACGGTGTGTGACTTGGCTCTCAGAGAAAAAAGGATTACCAGGTGGCAGGGCAGGTAGAGTCTGTTATAGGACTTCTGCTGGTAGGAGTGCTTCACGCTCCCAAGACTAGCAGAGGGTGGTGATTTAGCCATTCTCTTCAGTCCCTTGATGTGCTCCTTGCTCACTAGCAATGTCAGAGTACCACCTGTAGCTCTGCTCCCCCATTACTTTTCTTCTGCCACTCCTATGCAAAGCTTAGCCAGTTGATTCACAGCGGGGGAAAAAATTAAGTAGTCCTACCGAATTATATGCAGATGGTGCTTTGAGAGGAGATACAGTGGAATTAGTTATTGGTTCATATCTGCACCCATCCTTGGTAAAGTGTCTTGTTCAAAGTAGCGTGTGTAGTCATACAAGGACATCAGAGCAACCAAAGTAGGTTAAAACAAAGGTTCATCTAGCCTGGAATCCTGGCTTAGATGGTGGTCATGTGTGGATCCCTAGGGAACACTGAAAGAGCAAGGCAAGGTTCTTCCATTGAGTACTCTCAGATTTTGCAACTATTTGCTGAAGCAAATTTGTTTAGCAGTTCCCAGTGGATTTCTTTTCCATATGTTCATACAGATCATAAAAAAGGATGGATAGCTTCTGTTCAGTAATGGATGGATGTGGTGGAGTGGGTATCCAGTTTGTAGAGGGGTGATGAATGGAATATTGTTTAGAGTCTCAATGGCTCTAGGGAGCAGCTGCCCCCTAGGGAGTTGGTTGATTTTGCTGTTCAACACAGGAATGCAGGAGAGATTTTTGTTGATGCACCATGGAAAATAATGGTCTGAAGTGAGGAGTTAAAGAAAAAGTTAGTGATGGAAACTTTAATGTTACAGCATGATATTAATTGATGGTAGAAGTTAGCTGTTACATAGATGGGGCTGTTGTATCTGAGGGCAATGGAAACCCGTGTTTCTAATAGGAGAAGCGGGACCTCCCCAGGAACTAATGTTCTGAAAAGTCATAGGATGACATAATCTGCTTGCCCATCCCAGACCTATCAGCAGCATATCAGTATTATCTGGTATCAAGATCAAAATGCAAAGCAGCTCTGAATCATGGCTGCTTCTGTCCTCATCTCACCCCTGTCTCCAGGGTGCTGCAGAATCTGCCTCTGGTATGTAGTTGAACGTGCAGCAACTGCAGCTGTTTAGTTTCGTCCTTTTCTGGAAAGTTAGGTTATGGTTCATCAGCCCGGTCAGGCTTTCACTTCTATCTCTGTATATGAAAGATGGATAAATGAAGTGGATAACACAAAAAATGACTCAGAGTATCTTCTGAAATTTAAACTATCTCACCAGACATTTTAAGCTCTGAACAAAAGCAACCATGAAATCATGGCAGGCTTGAATACAAACTGGAGAATTTGAAACTCTACCTCATCAGGAACCTAAATTAAAAACTCTTGACTGATAGATTGCAAAATGTAAATGAGAGGAAGTTCCTCTTTGGGTTTGCATTTTGAGCCCCGGGCTCTCTGTTGCTTTTGTGAAGCAGATGCAATCTGATTAGCTTTGCTGCTTGTCTCTCTTCACTTCTGAGCTGTTCTCTGTCTCTGCTGAAGATAGAAGTGAGACAGAATGCCCCAAGTCCCTCTGCATAGGGTTTATGGCACGATTTTGCAGACATCATGCAAGCAGGCATAAATCACAGAACTGCCTTTGAGATCCTGCTGAATCCTATTCCCTGGGTCTTTCATCTGACTCAGAATAGGCTACATAATTATTTTTTCAATCTAAGCAATAACCAGTTTTCTTAAGAGATGAGTATTTGCTGACTCTTGCTGCTATTCTTATGCTCAGAATTGCAAACTTCTTGGAGAACAAGGCCAGCTCGTGTATGTGTATACAAACCAAGGTTCAAATCTGGCTTGGGTTCTGTCTTCTAACTCAGCAAGTGACTGACACGTTCAGTTTAGCAGAGCTTCCTCTAGAGAAAACCCAAGGGCTGTGCCAAAGAGCCATGAGGCATCTGCTGCATGTTCAATCACATACCAGAGGCAAATTCTGCAGTACCCTGGAGACAGGGGTGAGATGAGGACAGAGGCAGCCATGATTCAGAGCTGCTTTGCATTTTGGTCTTGATGATAGATAATACTGATGATTTTTTGCATTTTCAGTGAACTAAGACCCAAATCAAATCCCATGTCAATAACACCCCAATGCTATTGAAGGTATTTGAAAGAAAGTACTAAAGTAGTACAACTGTCTATTTAGTTCAAATTCAGGTATGGCTGAGGTTGTTCCTGTTCAGTCCATACTAGTTCAATAAAGCGGTTCATACTGAAAAATACACCATTTAAAAACGGAAAAGTCCACACGATGGTCATAATCCTGCAGCACCTGGTGTCAGCCAGAGAAATAAGTTTGCTCCTCTCTCCTGGAGCCCACGGCATCGTATGTATTTCCAGAGCTGTCCTGTAGCTTGTCTCTCAGCTCCCGAGGTTGGACAGGGTGAGTTGCAGGAGTTGTGGCTCTGTGTTGGGAATGGGAGTGGTACAAGGCAGGTAAGGGGAAAAAGAGAGGGGACAGGGAGAGGTTGTGATCTGATGGTGCTCTGCAGACCTGAGGTGAGAAAACTCTTGCTAAGGAATGGATGTTTTTAGTCAGTGCATTATTCTGATCTGATAATCAAGGGGAGGTCTTCTGCTTGGTTGTTGTTTGGATCCAACATAGACCTTAAAATGGAAGAAGAAAAAGCCATAGCTGAAAGTGTTCTTCAGTTTAACTTTCTTGTTTGAAATACAAAGCCTGATGCAGATCAGCCTCTGCAGATGGCCCTAACTTTCATAATTGGCAAAAGCATTTCTAATTTAAAATCTCCCTTCTTTTCCTGTTAGTTACTCCCCTAAGCAAAGCAGCTGGCATGACCTAGGAATGTTGCGCTTGTATTGTTGCTGTGAGACAATAATTCAGTCCTAGGGGAGAAGATGACCTACTTACCATGTCCCCTGGGAATTGTTTCAGTGGGACTCTGTAGAAACCAGTGCTTCTGTGAAGGCTAACTTGGACTATCTGAGAGTTTGAGGAGCTAACCCATGAGATCTGGGAGATAAAAGAACTGAAGTGAGGCTCATGTGTCAGTGGGAGAAGTGCTTTGGTCTCCTCAGCAGACGTGGCTGGCATAGCATGGGCTCCCCTATGCAACCTCCACCCCTTTCTCCCCAGTCAGAGCAATGATGTTCCTGCTGCAGAGCACAGGGCGATGAAAACATGCAGGGAAAGGCAATAGAAAGCAAGGGTATGTCCTATCCCTAAAATATTAGGTACGGTATTCAAAAAGGGTGTTCACTGCCAGTTGAGGCAGGGCTTTAGCAGAATTTGGGAGGTACTTGAACTAGTTCCAGTCCAAAACGCTGATCCAATCCTAAAAGCAAGAGTTTGTAGAATTCAAGGGAGGAGATAAGTGGGTTACATAAGATCTGAAGAGAGCAGTGAGCAGGAGACCAGCCAGGGTCCGGTGGTTTGCTGGCTTCCTGCAGTAATCACTGGCAAAATTCACAAAGAGCAAGAAGCATTATGGGATTTTCTGGTGGGAAAGGGAACAGCAAGCTGTACTGTCACAGGCAAGCATTTTTGGAGAGGGGGGTTTAGGATATCAAGGCTGGGCCCACACCAAGTCACCTTTGGGACTACACTTTTCATATCAAAGTTACTGTGTTTTTCCAAAGTAGCAGTGGTCACAAAGAAAGCATTTCTAGATGATTTATGGAGCTATTACAATCAATGCAATCATCAAAAATACATAAGCAAACAGCATGAGGAAAGTGGATGAAGTATGCAAGACCTTTGTTTACCCGACAGAGTGGGGTTCGTTCTTGTGCCACAGCTGCCAGATACAGGGGAAGGAGCAGCTCCGATGTTCTGGCTCCACCAGAAGTTGCTACGAGACCCAGAAGAGAATCTGCTTCATGTTAGCTTAACGAACCCATCATGTCACTGCACGGGGACAAGTGAATAACACACACTGTCCTTGCAGCACTTGACGAAAATAAGATTTTGGTCACTCTGAGTTACTAAAGATGCATCTTCACTCCACACTAGTCCCTAGTGAACTGTAAACATAGCTGGCACAAGGCGGTTTCCACTCATAGCCTGAAAACACATTTTCTGTAGCAGCACAGCTCTGCAGCCAATCTAATAAATGCTTGTGCTTAGTAGCAGGGCTAATTTTCTCCAGTGCAGCACTGCCCTGGCATGGCTCTACTGCTTCCTGCTCTAGAATTATTTTAGCTGGGGCTTGTTTGGGTGTCTGCACTGTCCTTCACGGTATCGTAGAGACAAGCCCTGAGCAGTGCTTGGTGGAGGAGGGGCATATGCATGCACTGGACTGTAATAGTCCTCTGCTGTTAATGTAAAGGGGAAGTGCTGGACCTCACAGCAATGAAATCGTTTAACAGCTCCTCTTGAAAATTTGTCTTTGACTTGGGTGAAGTTGTGATCACCTTGGACCTAATTTGGGAGCTGCAAACCCTCACCTCTTCTGAAAACAGTGGTTGACAGTATATGGTGCTTCTGAGCAAAATGTTGACTAGTCTGCTCAAAGCTTTTTTTTCTATAAAGCAACCACTGATGTCGTGCAGGTAAGTACTGCATATTATTGCTCTGGCCTATGAGAGGAATCTATCTGTCTCCAAGATCTCATCACCTAAATATACCTGCCTAAAAGCTACTGACTGAAAAGAAGTGTTGGTATTTCATATAAAACGGTGTGCAGAAAACGTTTTGGCATTCTTTAACTTCAGATCTTGATGATCACATAAAACAAGTAAATTGGTCAAATTGGTTTAGTGTTAACTATTCAGTGAGAAGAGATACAAAAAATTAGACATCCCTCCTATAGCAGCTGGGTCTACGTAGGTTCAGGTCTAGTTGTATATAAATATGCGGAAAGGCTTTGCATGGAGAGGGTCAGATGAGGGTTTTTTTTTTTTTTTGAGCCCTAATTGCTGCCAGCTGTGCAGATACAGGACCCACTTCTGGTGATCTATGAGAATTCTCTGTTTGTTTGGCTTGAGACAATTTCAAAATCATCCTTGGCGTTACAGAAGTTGCCCTGAGGAAGGGAGATGGGGGGCATAGTGTAGCATAGGCCAAGATTCTGTTTTTCTTTTCCACTAATGTTTCCAAATGTGGCTCTTCTCTTACTGTAGTACTGGATAAATGAATACACCTCCACCTTGGGGATTGGTGTCTTCCACTCTGGCATTGAGATCTACGGCAGAGGTATGAAGCATTTCCTTTTCATTACCTGTAGAACCTGGAGACAACTGCATGGCTAGTCTGACACAGAAAAGGGTCTCAAATTTATAGCTTCTAGCAAGAGATGCTTTGAGGAATGAAAAATTCAACCAATTCTCTTTTAGAATCTAATGCTGCATCCAGTTAGGACTCATACAGTTCTGTCAAGAACATGTCGCCTGTCAGTTCTGTCAAGAACATGTCGCCTGTCTTGTTTTCACCATGTAACTGCAGCCTCTAGAGCTTGTGCAGACGTGTAGCAGAATGTCAGATAAAAGGGATCAATCAACACTGGAAAGATGTTCCGCAGTGAAGGGAGGGGAAGAGAGAAGCGGACAAATGGGGAAGGGGAAGAAAGAGAATGATCAGTGATTTCTCAAGTCCTTTAAATGAATATTTGTGCTGATTCAGGGTTAGGAAAAATCACTTTTGTTGTAATTCTCTGCCACTGTCCCATGATCTAGAAATCTGGGAATCTGGATTTCCAGATCTTCTCATTTTGAAACAGCAGAATTATAAGGAAAAGAAAGCTTCTAATGAGACTTTTAAAATGGTCTGAGGGGAAGAATCTGGCTTTACTAAGTGCTGAACTAAGCCAAGCTTCCTGCAGAGATCAGAAAAGTCAATCAGTTCACTTATGGAATGGAGACAGTGTCAACCCTAGGTATTCATTTATAAGTCACTTGCCTTCTCGGAGGAAAGCCAGAAGTAAAAGCTACATGTAAAAGCAGAGATATAAAAAGCCCCACAGAGGTATTGATGTTGGCTCTCCTGAGGAGCAGTCATGAGCAAGTTCAGCCCACGCCTCAAGATCTGCTGTAGCATTGCTAAATTTGAAATTGATTCAGGGACAGGGGTGATTATCTTGTAAAAAGATAAATCTTAATCTTACTGCACCTGCCTATGACTGCTTGAAAGCCCAAGGGCCTGGCTTAGTCACTACATCAGAGTAGCTAAAAGGAAGCAATGCTACACAATGGCACAAGGCTGTGACAGTGTCAGATGGAGTGCCACAAGTAAACTGACCCAAGCATGGTCAGTCTGGGCAGCAGGTAGAACAGGGTCCAACAAAAAGAACCTGCCTGTGAGAAGAGCTGGCCTGGTTTGACCTAGAGAAGGAGTTATTCTCAGTCCTGGTGGGAAGAAAATGATATTACTGTTCAGACAGGAAGAGGTGGGTTGAGCAGGAAGAAGGGCCCTTCTGCATGGTATCATATTGAAAATAGGTGGGAAGATAACCCAGGTTGTGCCAAGGTGTTGACTGAAGCAGGAAGAAGGAAACGCTTTCCCTCAAGGCAGGGAGGGCCACTATGATATACTCTTCACTGGTTTTCTCATAAGTTCTGCTCTACACTGATAGGAACAAGCTGGTATCTTCTAAATAGCCTTTGATTTGTTGCTCCTAACTGGTGTGGAAGTGACCAGTTTGAGTGCGGCTCCTTTGCTGGGACTATGTCACTCTGAACAGCAGCCAGGTCATGCTGGCGCCAGGGTCACTGAGTTATCTGAATCCCTCGCAGTAGAAGTAAATAAGATGCAAGAACTGCAAAGGCTCATATCCCTGCATTACTTAGGCACATAGCTGCATTTTTAGCCCAATTCCAAACTGCAATGGAGTGATGAGGGATTTCTGAGGGCATGTTGCATCACCCCATTAGAGCTGTTTTTCTGCAGAGCTGTTTTTATCCCCTCACTGCTTGCTTGCTGTCTTGAGAAGAATCTCCATGCGACTCTCCATCTTATTTTGGAGGTCAGGAAAGTTAGCCAGCCTTGGAACAATAAAACAAAACTTGATGTCATTTGGGACGGCAGGGTTGAAATTAAGAGACAATTGCACACTGAAACAAACCTAGTTATAATTTTGGTGCTTGTGGTGCACAGGCATGAACGTGAGAACAGATCTAGAAAAAGCAGAAGGCTCTCTAGAAGTACCACTGCCTAAAAATCTCCGAGTTTCCATACGATTTCCCAGTATGATAGCACAGTCCTATCTACTCTGTGTGGGAAAGACCAAACTCTTTATGAACTGCTTAAACCAGGCTCCTGTATGGACAAGTGACAAAGTACAACAGCAAGTTCCAGAGGAATCCAGGAAGGCCCTCAGCCATGGTATATTTATATTGTTTTTAAATCTACATCAATTTCTGCAGATGGCATCAGAACAGGGAGCTGGTTCAGTTTCATAGGGGTGGACAGAAAGCTGTAACTCATTGTTCCAGAGGGCTGTCTGCATCTCAAACCCCAAATGGAAAGTGATGCTTTCTATAACCATAAGACCATACAAGATGCCTGAATGATATTTGCAAGGCTTTATCTTGATCGTGGTACTGCCAACCCACTCTGACCCTTACAAGAGTAAAATCTCAACAGACGCCCTTCTATGTCAGGGATTCCTCATGCTGTCTTTAGGATGAATCATGTCACAGATTATGGCTGACAGAAAACAAATTTGTGATATTTCAGGCCTTCTTTAGGGTGATGCTGCATCTCTGCCTTCAGATGGGAGACCTAGTGCTTAAAAATATGGGATGAGGAAGGATATTGGAGAATACCAGCTATTCCTACTGGATGGCACTGAAGCCAATTTGAGTGCCCATTGCAGAAGAAACAGTCAAGGGATCTGGGAAAACAGCTGTAGTGCAGTGAAGCCAAAGGACAGAATAGCATCACAGGCTTTCAATTTCCTTCTTCAGCATTAAATGGGAATAACTTGGGATATCTCACTCTTGTTATTTTTAGCCAGCGCCATGTAGCAGATAAAAGCTCCAGTGTGCTAAGTTCCCTCTTGAACGCAGAAGCTTTCACAGGCCATGCGAGATGGCCTGTGAAGGCCATCACAAGGCATGGTGAGGCCTGTAGGCTTGACTCGTGTGCTAAGGAAGTGCAATCAGCTTGGTTTTCTGCAAAGAATTCCCAGCTGTTGCCTATAAATCCCTCTGGAAGAGGACTGATTTCTCCCTACTCTAGAAAACATTTATTTCAGTTAGGTATCACCACTGATACCCTTCCATAGTATTTCTAGACACGTCCACTGTAGATCCTCTTTTCACTGACAGGAAGCCATTTGGACAGGCACAAAGAGACAGAGGCGGTGAGAATTTTCCAGGAATGGTGGCAAACCAGTATTATTAGCATTGATGGAGTCTGCTCTGGAGCTGAGGTTGTAAGGGTGTGCTCAGGCTAATAGGTAACCAGACAGATGGATTTTTTAGAGTCTGGCTGAAAGTGATTTTGGCAATAGCCCAGACCCTGCTGCTGATACTAAGCCGTGCATACAGCTGCCATAGACTTTCCTGACGTAGCCTTCATTCATTACTCACAGTCTGTTTCTTTCCTTGTCAGAGTTTGCCTATGGAGGGCATCCCTACCCTTTCAGTGGGATATTCGAGATCACACCTGGCAGCGCGGTAGAACTTGGCGAGACCTTTAAATTCAAGTAAGGGCACTTTTCCACATCACCCCAACCTCGTAACCCCCAGCGTTAAGAGGAAGTCCTCTCCTCACTTTCCTTCTCCTAATTCGTGTTCTCACTGCCTTCTCACACAATCCTGGTTCAAAGGCAGCCCTGCAGGGATTTTAAAAGTGTACACCAGGGGGGAAATAGTGGTGAGCTCTCTTCTGCAGGGTTTAAAAGTATACTTACAAATGAAGGTAGTTCTCTTTCCCTGTTAGGTTTGTTTTCTGTGCTCCCAGTTTCACATGCCAGCAAGAATGGGAGCAACAGTATGTTATGCAGAGTCAGAGCACAGGAAAATAGAGCTAGTCTTTTTATGAGTACCACCTACTTATGGATATTGCATAGAGATGAAGTATTGGAAATCATCTCCTGTGTTTATTGCTACTGTGTCACAAGGGACAGATTAGCTGCTGGAGGAGTCTGAGAGGAGTCTGCATTAAGACACTATTCAAGGTGCTCAGGCTTTGGGATTGTGGTTCAGGAAACTGTTGATGGGAGGTGGGGCTTGACCTTCTAAGATTGCCAGCTTACATTAGAGGATGTTGGAGAGTTAGCCTTCTAGAAGACTGGACACTATTGAGTGAATACTGAGAGAAATGACAGGCTTAAGATACATGTTTATGTATAAAGTTCTCAGCTTGATTATTCCTTGCCCCCACCGTGAAAACCCTCACCGTCATAGGCACTTCTGTCCTACTGGAAGTTCCTGCTGAGGGGCTAAGGACAGGGTGGGAAGTGAGCAGCCCTCCAGGGCTGAGACTTCCCAGGTGGTGAGCAGAAAGCTCTCAAGCTGTTGCTTGTGTTGTACCTGCTTTTTGGATAATTTGAGGATATTAGTCTGCCATTTTATTAGTTAGGATCTCCTTGTCAGGCTTAGATAGGCATGCCCATGTTTTAAGCCTAACCTTCTTGCCAATGCCTTGTTATCTCCTTTTGCCTGGGTCCACATCAGCATCTTCACCATATCTTTCCATGTCTCCTGTTGTGTGTTGTGTTTTCAATTAGAGAATCCATTGCCTTGGGCACCACAGACTTCACAGAAGAGGATGTGGATAAAATTATGGAAGAGCTGGGCAAGGAGTACAAAGGCAACGCATACCACCTGATGCACAAGAACTGCAATCACTTCTCTGCTGCTCTTGCTGAGGTTGGCACAGCTATTCTCTCTGTATCTTTGCTACTTCAAGTCTGCAGTAGTGCTCACAGAAGGGGAACTGGGGTCACCACAGCCTGCAGGCTAGAGCTCATAGTCAGATCTACTGTCTCTGCCCTTAACACTTCTAGAAGCCCTTTGCTATTTAAAGGGATGGGGTCAGCATGGTGGAAATGCAGCAGGTTGATTGCAGGTTTTGTCTAAACTGTGTGGGAAAATCAGGCATGTCTGCATTTTGGCTCACTGAATAGGCTTGTGAGCAGGAATTCGAAGGCCAGGCCTGTCTAGCATGCAAATGTGCATCCTTTTTAAAGCAAGGGCACAAACAACTCTGTATGATCTGCAAAAGTCTTCAATAGCAAAGGAATAAAAATGGCTTATCAACGCTCTGTTAATACAAATTTGCAATATTCAGGAAGTGAGTGCCCTTTTCCACATTTAATGAATAGCATGCAAAACCCACAAAAAAGGAGGAAAAAAACCCTGAAAAAATATAAATGTTTTTCTCTAGTGCTTACACATTTTAATGGTCAAAAAACCACTGTGAACTATAATAGAGCTGTTATTTCTCTTTAGAGAGAACTGAAACAGAGAAGCACAAATTTATTCAAAGTATCTACCAATTTGGGATATCTGTAGAAAAAATACTGTATGATTCTGTAAGAAAATCTCTTGAGATTCTGAGAAATAGCAATTAATTTAGGAGGGACCTCTCAGAAAAAAATTCTTGATTGATTTCAGAAATTATAGAAAGAGAATTATAGAAAGAGAAAATGACATGAATTCATTCCATAAATGTTATTAAATAAAAACAAATGGGAGGAAATTGTACCAATATAAACAGAGAAGGAATTTTCAAGCAGTACAATGATCAAATCAAGTTAGCTGCACTACTGTTTTGGAGTCAAATCATCAAACTACTACAATAGAAAATAAGAAATTAAAATTTTAAAGGAAATGAATGAGATAGCTGTGCAATTGTTAATGAAATTTCCTCCCCCCTCCCACCCCCTCCAAAATCTTCACCAGCAGCAGTGAAATCAGGCCATGGTTCATTACATATTTCGATATGGACAATTCCTGTCTTGCATCGAAGCCATAAACTTAAAACCATTCTTCCTTGATTCTGCTGTTACATGTTAGTGGACTCCCTACTGCCTCTCCCCCACCCAACTGTGCAGAAACACAATGCAAATAAGGCAGATCTTAATATAAAACTACTGACAGCTTTTAAATCTTTCTTAGGACTTACACAGAATGCAAAATTCACCCTCAGTGAGCATCTTTTCTGGAGTGGAATTTAGGATTAAGTTTTCTTGCAAGAGCCTTCTTAGTGTGCTTATATGCCTAGACTTGTCACTGCCCCTCTAAAGTTTCCCAGTTGGGGAAAAAAAAAAAAAGCTTAAATAGCTGGTTTTGAACAATTCTGCTCTGATAGTCTTCATTACTTGTATGATATAGGCAAATCCAGGTGGGAAATGCACCTTGAATCTCAACAGCTTGATATATCCAGCATGGAACTGAGAAGGATTTAGGTCAGTTTAAATCCTTCATAAGCAAGCAGGATATTTTTGTTGCTATTTCTTTTCATAAACACCCATGTTTATTGTCCCACTCCAAAGTATTAAAGACGGGAAAACACAGGAGGTGCGCTCCAGCCCCAAGAGTAGAAAGCCCTGGATGGTCTCTAGCATCCAGATAAAGAAATTGGTGCTTGAAAATCTTATGACAGATGTCTACATCTCTTTTTGGAAACAATAATTTGGCACTGTGTTTTGGATATAGATGAGAAGTAGCACAGCTTAGGTTGGGACGCTTCTGATCCCTGGGGGAAAGAGTGCTTGAAATTTGTCTAGCTGAACTGAAAGCAGTAAAAGTTTCTATTCTCATCTATGATGCTTCTCTCCTGTAATGCATATGCATGTGGAGGCCAAATGAAGGACATACAGGAAAGACAACCTTAATTTCTGTCATTTCCTAATGCCTGAATGCTTGCTGAATGTTACAGCTTTAATTTTTTTTGCTGTAGTTTTTGAGATGTTATTTCCCATTAAAAACAAACATCACACTAGAAAGCTCCATGGCACCACCATGTTATCTTATGCTGTTAGATAACATCTTGAGCTGTTGTCTTAGGCGGTTATAAAATTTGCACTCGAGGTAGGTAAGCCAGACTGACTCTGACAGGGGCACGTCCAGGCTATACCATTTGGCTGTGCACCTTGAAAAATCCCTGGACTGGAGTGGATCTGGCACAGGCAGATAAGCTCTACTCAGTCACTGAGCATGCTACCCACCTCTGGAAAAATTCACCTTGCAGTGCCATTGCAGTCTAATTGCATGCTACCATGGCATTAAGTCTCTTCCTTACAATTTCCTGCATCTCTTCTGATCTTCCTGCCCAAATGTGCTTGTAAGCTACAACGGACTTTATTACTCTGTCTTTCACACTTAACTCTGAATTTTCCTTGCTTGCTGCTGCAGACTGTCAAGCATGTTCATACTTGCTCAGGGCTTCCATTTTTCCCTGCTTTGCCAGTTCCTCCATGGATTTCAAAGGTGCAGCTACTGGATCAAAGAAGCATGGCTGGATCCATTTGCAAAGCAACTCCTGTGGAAATAAAACTTTGAGCACCATGGTGTCAGCAGGAACAGTTCAAACATCCTCTCCTCCAATGCCATTTCAGGGCAGCTTTCTCAGTGAGTGATTCAGTGAACATGCTACATCTTCCTGCAGGTTTCCTGAGGAAGTTTTCTTCTTTAGGGACTCCTGGGGTATTTCAGCAGTGGAGAAATGCCAGAGAGCATGAGTCTCTGCCTAGTAAGTACTCCACACCATCTTCATTAGAGTTTTGAAGGAAGTTTTACTTTAAAGCAGAGCAGAATTTCCTAGTGGATAGTCAATGAGAGGAGTCAGATGCACTCCCTGGGCGTATGCCTATCTTCAATTTATGAAAGCTGGTACGCACACCACTTAAGGAGTGTGCACCCCTTTCTGATCTGTGGGGGGCTTAATCCAAAAAATCAGTATTTATTTAGTGTTGCCTCAGCTACTCTGACTACTGATGATCCCATGGTACCCATTCTTATAAACCACTTAACCACAAATTGTTTGAAGGTTAAAACGAAGAGGTTAAACAAACTGGGAATAGTAATTTGCCTACACGGAGTTTTTTTGTTTCATGTTGTTTATATTGGCAGTCCCCCAAATCAAGTTGTGTTAGCACTCTTTCTGAAGAAGCTGTCCAGGAGGATGGGCAATCCCTTTGGGGGACTTAGGCCTGCAAATTCTGCAGAGGAAAATGGTCAGGCTGTCAGTGGCGGAGGCCAAACTTCCCATGCTCTTCAGAGCTGCTGTGCTGTTCTGCATGTTGGTCTTCTAGGCACTCCAGGGAGGTAATGTTGGCATCTTTCTCATGCAGCGGGGATTTTAGCAGTCTCATAACGTTATGCATGTGTGGGGAATTTAATTAAGATCACATCAATATTCGGTGAAAGCCCTTCTGTTTGCATCTGTTGTGAAGTCACTGTGTTCCTAACAATATCCCACGTATACTTACAGGCAACACCTTCAAATGGCTACTCAGGGAACTGCAAAATATTTATGTTCTCGATGAGTTTCCTTGGCTGATAAAAGAGGGTATTTAAGTTCTGCCAGATGGAAAAAAAATTGGTTATTGAACATTAGAATAATCTTTTTTTTTTTTTTAAAAAAAGCTAAAATAATTAGTTCCTGCCATAACATGACTTGTAATTTTCTTGTTGAATATCCTGGTTTTCAGAACAAGGAGGTGTAAGATAAGCAGTATGACAGAAGTTCCAAACTTGTAACAAACATGCTAAATGAGGGAAATTCACCTGTGCCCTTATGAAAAACCCAAACTCAAAGTAATTCCTGGGCTAATTATAAGTTCCTCTGCAAGGAACTGCAGGTCCCAACCATACCAATGCTTTGCAGGAGTGCCCTTCACTGCAGCAGTGGGCAACAGGTAAGTATGCTGTGAATAATGTCAGAGGTACCAAGAAAGACATGCAGTTCCACACGCTGTCACCAAGGGTGCTCTTTGGCATAGAGAAGGGTAGGTGCATGCAGATACAGGGAATAGTGAAACTGCTTGTCGGGGGGCTCTTTTCAAGGCAGGCGCACGGCTCTTGAGTGCCCTGCAAATCCACAACACAATTTGAACTTGTAGAAGGCAGAGAGTAGGCAAGGCAAATACATACATGGTGAGGCTTGTATCCCCAAATGTAAAGGTGGGAGGTTGACTGTCAGGGGTTCAAAAGCAAACATATAGAAATATAAGCCCTGCTGATGCATAGGCATACGGCGACTGTACAGTGCCTGAGGATAGGTTCTTTAGAGAAGCAGCAGGTTGCAGTGATGCTTAGATAACAGTAGCTTGAGGATCAGAGGAAGGTCTGAAGAGTTTTCTTCTATGAAAGTTTTCTGCTCCAGGTTTTTCCCAAGTCTGGTGATACTCTCCAGTACTGAGTGTCAGGATCACACCATGTTACTGTAACTTAAAAGATTCTGAAAAAGTTTTCCTTGCTCAGCCCATTCACAAACAGAAGACCACTCATTTGATTTCCCACCAGCAGTTTTCCATGCTTCTAAAGTTTTCTGTTCTAGATAAGCCATGGAGCCCTGTTCTTACCAGAGTGATGACAGTTGTTACAGCATTTCTCAGGAAAGGGCAACTCACCATGGGAACAGAGAAGAACACCCTTGAAACAGCACCTGAACTGAAGATAAGTGGAATGACTCAAGGAAACCATTCTTTCTCCCTTCATCAGTGTGATTACTGCCAAGCAACCGGAATGATCGCTATTTAAGGAAACTCTTCAGCACCTTGCTTTGGGCCACATGGCACAATTATCAAAGAAGTTTGGCTTTCAAGCACCAGAGGAAACAATCCCTTTTATTCTCCTGTAGCCTTAACAGGGATGGAACAGCAATAATGTCAATGGGTCTTATGGGACCTTTGACAAAATATGATGTTCATCCTAATTAGGAAATGGATTGAGAAGCACTGATTTGACTCACCTTGAAGACTGTTGATGTTGGAACTTTACCTGAGGACTGTAGCAACAGAAGACCAATGTTATACTCTTTTATCACATCTCTGCTCACTGTTCTTGAAAGGGGTATGATTTCTTTCTGATCTGTATGCATAATTTATTGTAAGCACCACAGAAAAAGTCATAGCCCTCTGTATCTTGTAGCTGTTTCTCAGCCTGGAGTTACTCATCTGACTTCCAGCTGCTGTAAAACTGCTCTACATATATATTAAAGAAGAAGGCAGGCAGGAGAAGGCTGAGTTTGTGTTAGTAGGACCGGTTTGGGTCCCTAAAAGTATGGCCAGAGAATCCCTAGCAGCCCCAGGACAAAATATGGTTCCAAAATACTTGGGTGAACTGGGAAGAATTCCCCTTGAGTCAGTAAAAGCTGAATTTGGCCGCAGAACTGCTAAACTTGCTCTGAAAAGTGACCTGAGGGATGGTGAAGCAGAGTTAAATGTCCCTACTCATTTCATCGTTTTCTTTTCTGTCTAGAGAAAACTATCTAAAAAGACTAGAACTAACCCTGAAGTTAGTGCATGGTATGCACCCACATGTGATCATTCTTCAGAAGGCTCTTTAAGGCCATCTGGACTTGAGGGATTACAATCCCTTGAGGAAAACAGATTGGCATTTCATTATCCAGCTTCCTTTTGTATTCATTCATTCTTTTCACCCCTTTACTCCTTTACATATTAAAGGATCCATTCCCTCATTGCTCAGCATTTTCTCATCCAAAGGACCCAGGAGATGCCTTTTGGGAAATGGCTAGAATTCGAACCAATTGTTAGAGCTGAATTTGGGTTTTCTGACTAAGCACTTTTGGTTGAAAATACCACCTCATCTACAGTAGAACTTTTTAGAGGGATCTGCCACTTTTAATAAAACTTATAGTAGGAGAAGTTTTGTGGGTTCAAACTGAACTTCTAGCTGGAGAGGCACATGTGCCCTCAGGTGACAGAGAGCTCCCTGGTTGGTGAAAAGCTCACTGGGGTGTGGGAGAACAAGTTGGACCAAAGATTTATTCACCTTTTCTCCTAGGTTCCAGCAAGGACTCTCCTGAATACCAGCCATGAGATATTCTGAAGCAGGGTAACTCTTAGTGTCTCCTGTAGGAACCATCCCACTTCAGTAATTTACATAAAGGGAGATAATACATTTTGGCAGGAGACAGACCCTCTAAATCCGATTTAGTGGGCTTGCAGTTTTAGAATCTCATTTTTAAAGTCATGGGATTTGTGGAAGTTTCCGGAGAGAAAAATCGTGTTTTGGGGAATAGGTGGGAGTCTTGGTCATGGGCTGAGGTGGCCTTAGGAAATAGGCTTGGAAGTTAACAAAGTGAGCTTAGACTCATTTTCCTTTGACACAGGAGGGGATGAGAGTCTCCTAAGCACCTGAGGTGGTTTAGATCAGCACTGGAAAATTCTTTAACGTCCTAAACAGGGCTGGTCACTGCAGGTAGGGATTATGGACTCTGTCACAACGAAATACTTTTGTAGCCCGAGATTGGTTGAGAGGTCTTAGTGCCACTCTACTGAGATGCTCACCCTGGTAAGTAAATAGCTGACAACCTCCTGAAGGCAGCAGGACTCTCTCAACTCCGATAACCTAAGAGAAGGTCTCCCATTGGAAATACCCTGGTGATTAGCAGGTGGAGTCTGCACAGTGAATCCTGCAACCTGATGGCTACAGAAGACTGAAGGAGGCATTTGGCATGCCAACTATTAATGCTGACACCATGGATTATTAAACCTGCAGGCCAGATTGGATTGAAATGCTTGGGAAAGCCACATAAATTTAGTCTTCCTAGGAAGCACTGAGTGATCTTGGTACTATCAGGCTTGTGTGTGCATCACATCTAGGTTGGATGCTAGGGTTTCTTTCCCCTTCTCTGTATATTATGGATAAAGAGCTGTCTTGCTGATAGTGGGGGTGGCGAGGAGGAGAGGATTTGTCATTGTGTGAGTGTGATAGCAGCCAGGGAAATACGCATCTCCTATAACTGACCTGCACTATAACTGACCTACAGCATAAGAAATCTCTGCAATTGGTATTACAGCTATGTCTGATAGGTATTTGTTTGGTGGTGTGGCTGCCTTGGTTGTCCTTTGGCACAGTGGCTGGAGCCTTGGCAGGAAGAAAGGGAACTTACTTTAGTGGCAGAGGGCATGCAGTTGTACTGAAGTGCTAGGAGCTGGGAGCCAGAGCATGTTCTTTTCTCTCTAGCTATTCACTTTTACTTTCTCAACCAAGGGAAAACTGTCAGCCTATAACACACTTACCTTGGTGTCCTGCTTTCCTTAAAGGAGTTTGACTTTCAGCAAAATCTCTGAAAGAAGCAGTTTTGCTGAGTCATGGACCAAACAAGAGGGCACCTTTTTTAACCATCAATGAATAATTCAAGCCTAAAGCTTTTCAAGGTTGTCCCCAGACACATGTGAGCTGTGGCCATAATGTCATTAAAACTTAGAAAGCTTTCTTAGCCTGCAAGCTATTGGAGAGAAAGGTTGAAACACGAGAAAAGAGAACTTCAGATGCCATTTGTATAACACTCAGAAGAGGCAGCAGCTCTTACAAACCAGACTTCAGCATGTCCTAAGTAGCCAAGTATTACCCATGGTTCCTTAGTCAAGAATTCCTTTTCAGTTGCCTCTTTTGTGATGAGAAGAGAGGCTAGCTTTGAGAGAAAGGTGTTTTGTTCTACAAAAGCATGTGTGCTATTGCAGTGGGGACAGAACACTTCAGACAGACAGTAAGGGGGGAAAAAAAAAGCAAAACAGCCTCAAGACATGAAAGAACATCAGGAAAACTTTATTTCCTGACGCCTGAGTCAGTCCTCACTGAAACTGATGGAAAGACTTCACTAGCCTTTGAATGTCATTAGCTCTATGGGGCTAAACAAGCTGTGCTTGTTTTCTATATTTTAAATACCTCACACATTCAGAAGAATTTTATTAATAAAGACATCAAGCATCCATAAATTATCCCCATTGTTTCAGATGGATGTCACTTTTCTCTCATTTCTGCTTGTAAGTACGCATGGTTTGACTGCATGCTATTTAAGCAACTGCTATATTGCATTTCAGATGTGGCTCATTCGCAGTAGAAGAAAAGAGATTTCTAGATGTAGCTTGTATACCAGTTCACATTGATGAAGTATTTGGGGAGCCCTTGGAATGAAGGCTGCTATAAAAGTATAAACTTCTTTTACTATCATTAACCTTTCTATCTTTACTGCGTTGAAGGAGTATTCTAGCCTAACAAACATGATTAGTGGAATAACTCAAACACTTTTTAGCTCTTAGTCCATCTCTTAGTCCCCATCGACCTACTTGCACAGGGGGATGGTACTAGATGGCAAGTAATTTGAGACAGAAATCAACTGCCCCCCAAATGACAAGTTATTAGCACAGCATTTCATTTTTTTGGAAAATGGCCTGATTTCGCTACACGTGTCTCTGCAGTTACTTCAGGTTTTTACTTTGAAGTGGTCTATCTAGCCAAGGAGATGAAATGTGAAGATATTTTAAGAGGAAATTTGAAAAAACATTTCAAACTCCCTGGGGCTGGTGTCAAGGTGGATACTTTGCACTATGTATTTTGCAGCTTGCTTCATCTGCTTTTCTGCAGCTCTCTTCCCAAAATCAAAGGCCCTGTGTTCTTACCTGTTATAAACAAACATAATTCCTTGCAGCTAAGTCAGTTCATACCATCTGGGGAATTAATCTCTAGTCACATCGTCATGAATCCTTTGAGTCTATGTATGTGCAGTTGCATGAGAACAGATGCCTCCTTTTTGCAAATGAAGATGGCAAGGAAAAGTCCTGTCCTTTTCACCGATGTCAGTTGATAAATGGAACGTGTCAGAAGTGTAAATGAACCACCTAGGTGTGTTGATAGGCTTTTGAGGACTGGAAGCTTTGCTTAGTAGTTCAGCAAACTATGCATGGCAGAAAGTCTTTCTGTGATCCTATATGTTCCTGGAGTCTGCCTCTCTCTCTTTTCTCATTGTGTACCCATCCTCAATAACCTGCTGTTTGCTAATGTTAGGAAACAATGCTCGGGACTGAAACACAGGATTTTCTTGGTTAGCTATTCAGAAAAAAGATGCTATTGATGACCATCACTCTATGGGCAAGGTTGGCCTAGTCACGTTCAGCATGGCCATAACACTTGAAAGGATGACTGTATGAGGCATGGCTGTTCTCAGTCACTGCTCTGGAAACAGAACCTGCTAGGGAAAGAGAGTTTGTCTTTGCGCCATGAAGAATGGCAGGATTATACGAATGAATTACGGTTGTTCTTTCACTTGGTGGGAGAGCCATTAATTTAAATGTCACTAACAAGCCTAGACTTAATTATATGCAGCATTCCCCAAATGGTCATCTGTTATGAGACCACCTGCTGCCTACCATGTCATTCTGCAACTGCTGGCTGTACTTATAAGTGCTGGTTTCAAGGACTTCCATGCTCAGAGGGAGTATAGCCTTGCTGCAGTGTTGGTACATAACTGAATAGTGATGCTAGCCATAGCTTGGCTCTGAATGTGGTTCATCAAGGTGTCATGCAGTCACATTTACAGCCACTGTGCCTTTCCACTGGAGGCCTGGTCAGTGAAGGTGAAACAGCACTGTGAATGCTGAGGTGCTGTAAGCCACCTGTCTCATTTGGCCCAGAGTTATCTACTCCATCTTCTCTGATCTTGGCATCTCTCTGCATGCAGACTTCCACATGGAGGCAGCTCTGTCCCTCTGGCATGGGGGTGCAGAGATGTGTCTGACACCTTCCCACTAGCGTCACAAGGGGAGCAAGACTGTGGGTATAAGTGACCCATCACTCGTCTCAGCCCGCTCCCTTTTCCTGATGCTTGGCTAGTCTCCATAAGGTGGTGCAGATGCTCCTTCTGTTTTATGTGGAAGAAATGCCAGCAATATCAGGGAGGGTTTGTATGAGTGGCTGTGCCCTGCCCACTGTGGAACAAAAAGGGATTGCATAGAAGAACAGGCGCATTTCAGACAGCTGCTTGAATTCATTTGGAAGGCTTTTACCCTCCTTCCCTTTGCCTGAGGATACTACCTCCCGGAACACAGCCTCATTACTGAGCTCATTCATCATCGTCTACTATTTCTCAGCTGTTCCCTTTCCCCTGCAAGATAGAAGCCATTCCTGGCTCTACTGAATGCACATTGCATGCAGCTTCATGGCCCAGTGCCACTTAATCTATTCTGTTGATCTCCACAGGCTAGTTATATTCCCTAAAGTGGAAATTTACCCAGGAACTATGCAATAAATCCATTTTAAGCAATTGATCCTAGCAAGCCAACTCTACTAAGGTGAGGCTGTGGTTTCAGGTGTGTTGCAAAGGCTTGCACGTCTGTTCTCTTTCAGGAATGTTATTTTGAGTACGTATACCCTATGCATCAGCCAATCAGGAACGCAAAGCTAGAGTTATATAAGCTCCTTGTTGAGGCACTCAAATTTCCTTAGCTCTGCCAACACTGGGCACCAGTGCTAACAGTTTAGCTTTTGCAAGGTGATAAAAAAGGCCTTCCTGTGCATTAGCTTTATGGTTTATTCCATATGTGGCCAAGTACTAATTTCATTACGTTGCTATGCTTCTGTTTTTACATATATTTTTTTGGCTGCCCTATCAGAGCCTGCAAGCTTTGCCTGGGCAGATGTGCTGGCTTGTATGTAATGGCCTTATTCTGAAATTCTGATAAGAATCATCTATGCCATACTGCCTAGGCCTCATAGGAGTCAACTCATGCAAAGACTACGGAAAGACTCCCCTGGGACTCTAAAGGCTTTGCTCCTGCAGTGCTGCGAGAAACATGTTAACACTCCTCAGGTGCCAGTAAAACCCTTTGCATTTGCTAAGACAGACCAAGGGAAATACTATATAGCAGCACAATGGATACATGCCCCATGGGGAGGCTGCCTCAATTTTAGCAAGGCTGCTAAGTGGGGGTGGCAGTGGGTAGTTTAGTAGATGTTCAGTGCTGAACTCTCAGAGCTTTAGTGTGGAGACAAAAATTGGACTAATTCACATGTTTTGTTTGACAGACATAACATTGCCTCTGCATGTTTTGATTTTAATGGATAGGAGCATTATGTGGTGCCTTTGGGAGAGACTGCTGAGGTTTGTCTGCCCCAGATGTGTATTACAGCTGGTTGGGGTTCTGACAGACCAGAACAAAAACTCAGGCTGCCTGCTCTCTTCAGGAAGGGCCCTTTGCAAGTCTCCTGAGGTTTTCAGGAGAGGTTGCTATTCCCTCAGACTTTGGACAGCTGTAGAGACAGTGATGAGCAAGGGGTGGATCTGACTACAAGTATGCTGGCACATTAGTGGAACAGCTGGGCCCTTCTGACCCAACGTCCTGGTATATCTGGAAATATTCTGTGTTTTCTTAGCAGGGCATGGTGTGGGAGAAAGAATGGATGAAGAGTAGAGTAGACCTAGAAGGCACTCCTACTTTTCTGCCGCCTGCCTGAGTTTACCAATCACATCATCCTTAGAGCTCTGCCCCCATGGGAAAAGGACACTCGTTTGCCACTAGTAGTTTAGGGCTCTGGCAATCCCACTGTAGCAGTGAGTTTAGTGAAGCCATTAACTTCCACTGCATGTCTGAAGAGTGAGCAAGCACTGGAGAGAGTGCTATTCAGACCATAGTTTGTAACCCTAGTATTATGCAGACTTCACTAACTGCTGTTTTGTCAGTTGTTCTCTATAGCTTTGGCTCTGTAGAAGAGCCTGAGATCTATTTGCCGTATATTGCTAACTGGACTACATCGTTTCCTCTGTCTCATGTTCTCATCTTCAGTTTATTTTTTGGATATCAAATGTCCAAGGTGAATTTGAGGATATTCTTATAAACCTGAATATATCACTACTGTTTAAGGGAAACACTGAACTGGATGAGAAGTGCTAGTTGCAGAATGTAGGATGAGAAGAAGGAATTTAAGATTTAGGAGAAATATAGATATCTGCATCCAAAATGGACATCTCTAAAATCGTTGCTCTGCTAGAGTCCCTTGAGCTCCATCAGAGCTCTCTTGACAAACCCTTTTTTTTCCTAAGTGCTTTGTGCTAACGCTTTTGTGCATGGCCTGAGTTGCCCCTATTGTGTCATCCAGCACAGCTCAGAACCTATCGCATACAAGAGCTTTCTCTTAGGATCTAGAACTAATCAGTCCTTCACTTTTTTTTGAAGGCTCAGTCTGCTGGACTATCTCAGATCACGACTTGCGTATACTAATAGCCTCGAACTGCTCACAAAATAGAACACAGACTTTCACTCTCTGTTAAAACATAGCTAGAGAAGTAAGAGGACAGCAGGTCATTGATTAGCATTGTCCTCTAGACGGCAGGAGACTCGGCTCTTTCTGTTGCTGGAAGAGATTTAAAGCCATCTCCCAGTTGCTAGGCTAAGAGTGCGCCCCCTGGCCATCGTAAAGCTTTACAGCAAAGCTTTAAGGTCTCATTGAGTGACTGTGAATTTTAGGGCGTTTGGGGGAGGAGAGAGTCATGTGTTGCAGTCCTTACTCCCAGGGCTGTTTGTACATTTTAGCTAGTGACTGTTGAGTGCAAAATGGCGTGGATTAAGATGCTCAGAGTCTCTTTTTATATCCCAAATTAGTTGTTTCTTGATGAGTTGAAATGCTGGTGTGGGTTTGACAGCTGCCCAGAAATAGCACCCAAACTGTCAGGTCCCATTTCTCCCTCACATTTGGCTTCTGCCATGAATGTCTGAACTGCTGTTTCCACTTGACTCTACAGATGCCAGCTGGGTCATTTGCAGCTGTTGTGCAGAGTCCACAGAAGAAACTGTAGCTATGAGAGACTCGTCTCTCTATCATGAGGTGCCGCACAGTGGAAGCTGTAAGTACATGCAGCCTCCAGAGAAGTTTCTGCCAGAAATGGGGACTGGTCTCTCAGTGGGTAATTCGAATCTACACTCACTATCCTCTAATGCTGGATTTCAGTCTGTGGCAGTGAGGGTCCCAGTGGGTTAAGTAGAGAACTTGCATCTTCAGGGACCTCACAGTGAGGGAAAGACGGGGAAGAGCTATGCTCAGCAACAATGGGTGCATGCTGTTCATAGGAGGTTTGTAAAGCTTAGGGAATCCCCACCTTGGCTGAAGTGCTTCAGGCTTTCCTGCTAGCAGCCCAGCCTCTCACATACTCCTCAGGGTTGGCCATCTCAAACACTGTTCTGCCTCAGGTAGAGGACTAAGCTATAACTAACCCCTGAGCTACCTTTCAGACTTGTATCTCACATAGGCTTAGCCTTTCTGTCTCCCTATTTGTTTCTTAAAGTTTTTTCTCCAGTCAGCCAGATATTAACAGGCTCCATTGCATTTTTGTGAAGTGTTAGGGTCAGGCTCCACCTAAGGTGTATTACGTTTTCTAGAGTGGTAACTGGGTATTTCCTGAAAGGATGTTAGCAAGTTAATTTGACGTGATGGTCAAGACCAGTCATTTCTGACCTATAACAGTTTATCTGCTGAGTTTGAAAGGACATGCACATAACGGAGCGCATTGCCCCCTTGAAGAAAAACACTTGTTTGGCAAGTGTGATACCTAAAAAAAGACTTCTGCTGGTGGAAACAATGGGCAGTCCCAGGGTTATGCGAGTTGTTGTTCCAGTGTGCTTTTAATTTGAGAATTGCTCTGAAGAGCTGCAGTAGGTAGATTTTCTGTGGACCCAGATAAAATTGGAAAAACACCCACTTCATCTAGCTTGTGCTGTTTTATTTAAGCTCAGCTGGCTTAATTCCATTACAGTCAGGTTTATTTGATGTTTCTCCATTAGCTAAGTACTGCTGGATGCTCCAGCACAACAGACTTTACAGTAAGGAGCTGAAAACAGAGGAGCAGGCTGTAGTGTTATTGGCATTCCCTACAGTTGCCCTTTTGCTCCTGTTGAGCGTCATTTTCTGCTGTAGAGCAATACTGAAGCTGAACTGGCAAGAGACAAGGAGGAGGAAGACTCCTGAAAGGAGGAAAAGGAAACCACTTTGACTTCATCATTATCCTTAAGCTCCTCAAAATGCCCTTTGCTGATTGATAGCCTGATGCCCACACATCTCTCAGTTCTTTTCATGGCTTTTCCTTGCCTCACTGATTTATTCTGGGTGAAGAGGCTCCCATAAACAAAAAGAGAAGCTCTCAGCATCATTTCCACATTGGGAAGTGTTATTTCAGTAGCTAGCAATCTGCTTAGAAAAGAAAGCCAAATCTTAAAACAGTACTGCCATTCCAGGCACTGTTACCTTGTGCTGTTCTGTTGCTTCTGCTAATTTTCCAAAGCTTTGTTACCCTATTTTTGTTATATCTGATATAGTAATATCTGTGGGAAATTCTTAATGGCTTATGACTGCTTGAGAACTCAACTCACATGCACACATACATGCACATTTCACAAGCAGTCTAAACGCAGTCACTTTCTGTATTGGTAGTACGTTGCCTAAGTTCCTGGCGATGAAGAAAGGGAAACGCTACAAAACCCAGAGGTAATTCTACTGCATTTGTTGGCTTTGGCTCAAGTTTGCTGCTTCAGTAGAACACATTGTATAAAGCTTTAAAAACAATGTGCGATTCAGCAATATTCTTCTGAAAATGATCAGATGTATCTGATGAGAAAACCAAATGGATCAGCAAGTTTTCTATGAACGAGTCTAACATGCAGGTGGAGAGGACCTATGTTTATGACAGACTCTAATTAGGGCTGCTAATAAAGGAATTGTCCCCAGAATACAAATTTTAAGAATACACATATGGTTGTGTCTGAGGTTAAGTAGAGTGCAGCACTGCTAAGAACTGCAACCAAAGTTCTCAGGTTGTAATTTACAACATATCGGGTAAAGAACAGGGGTCTATTCTTGCAAGTAATTTAAGCAGTCAAATCGTTCTGTTCACTCTCTGATGACTAATAATAATGTCTTCAATTTCACACATTGATTTCTCCAGTTTGAAACAACGCATGCTGAAGTAAAGTGAGTTCCCTAGTGAAATCAGCACAATCATGGTTTTGTCTTCTCCATACCTTGCTGGAAATTCCACACTGCTAGAGTAAGCTAATTTCCTTGTACTCAGGATGACTATTGGAGTGGGACTTATATTTTTCTGTCGAGGACATACACATGAAGGATCTGCTGGTCATCTGCTATAAGACTTACGGTGCCACATTGCCTATCCTCAAGAACTGCTTTGCTCGTACAGAAAACCTGAAAACTTGTTTAAATGTCTAAGCAATAAATTTCCATTGTCAACAGCAGACATCTCAACAAATATTCTCTTCAGTGGATGACAAACAAACACCCTCTTGGTTTTTGCAGCAATTAGTATTTAATTAACTAAGTATAGTTTTAAACTGGGGGAGGGTGGGAGGAAGAGCAAGGGAATTTAGTATCAGCATAAAATGCAGTATGGACAACTCTGGGACCACTGATCCACATAAAACGTGAAGCAAGGTCTGCAGGGTGGAAGTTTCTCTTTTATCTGTCTTGCTCTAGAGGGGACAGTTGTGGGAGGGAAGGAGAGTTCAGGTATTATGACTGTTGCTGGTGTAGGGCCACACAGGCAGTATTATTTACTACAGATTGATTCTTGAAGCACCCCAGCTGGTTAGTTCCAGATGCTCCTTCTGTGTCCAGTAAGGGAAATGGTAAAATGCCAAGGGAAATTTTCCTTATGTGGCCTAACCCAGATATAGCTACTAAAATCTGGCACCTGTGCATATATGTCGCCAAATGTTAGAGAAGAAAGAGTCTGCAGTGTGCACCAAATCATTTCATTCTACTGAATGTGATATGACTGCTAGGAAAACAATATCTATGCTAGCAGCATGTAACCTAAATCAATGCCAGGAGCATGTACGATGAAACGCAGAGTTTGTGAGATGCTAGGTATTTATGTTTGTTGCTTTCTTTCTCACGTTTAGGAAATAGTATACAAAGGGAAATTAAAGGGCAATGTGCTACAATAGGAAAAGGACCCTCAGATACTGTGATTAAAGCTATTCTGTGGCTTGACTGACCTGGTGTTTCAGCATGAGGAAGAAAAGTGAGCAGAAAGAATAACAGCTTTTCAGGCATCTCCATTTACCTAGAGAGGCACCAGACAGGCCTTTCCTCTCACTCCTGGACTGCCTGGAGAACGGAGCGGCCAAAGGGGTTGAGGGTCATGGACCATATTCCCCTGTTTCCTCTACGTTGCTGATCAAAGGCTATGGCTGGCATGACTCTCTATGTGCGTCTAGTAGCCTAGTCACTTGAGTGTAAAGCTGTTTCTGACTGCAAAAATATATGCCCTGCTTTCAAACAGCTCTCTTCTGAGCAATGGAGTATTCACCTCGCTGAGATGGAGGTTCTGATGGGGATAACATTGCCACCACACACATGTTTTGGTACTATTAACCATGTTCCTTTCCTGTTTGCTCCACAGATCCTATGTGGGAAAGAGATCCCTCGCTGGGTGAACCGCCTGGCCTACTTCAGCTCGTGCATCCCCTTCCTCCAGAGCTGCCTCCCCAAGGAGTGGCTGACCCCAGCAGCCCTGCAGAGCCACATCAGCCTCGGCCTCCACAAGGAGGAGCAGGGGGACACAACAGATGAGGAGTCCCCCTCCACCTCTGCAACCCCCTCAGCCTCAGGCACCTCGCGAACCTGTAGACATACCCGTGTCTAAGCTGTGTCCAGTATGCCCTTGAGCACCATTCCCTTCTCTCTAGTACTATTTATTTTTGATGCACCCTTTCGCACACCTTGGTTTCTCGCTCCTATTTTTCTTCACCTGACAATGCAGTGGGAGGAAAGTCCCCTTCTACTGAGGTGGTGAAGCTGCAGTCCCTTTTCAAAGGGCTGCCGTGGTAGTTGCTTGGCAAAATGACTGTGAACGCCAACACTGAGATGAGGAGTGTGGTGACTAAACTGGATTCTCCTCCCAGGGCCTGTATGCCCCTCGATCCACAGTGAACTGTTGGCTCTCTAGGGCATGAGAGCATGCATATGGGCAGGAGATCACCATACTGTGAAGTTCCTTGTCTGGAACTGTTTTATCTTTTTATCTTTTCCTCCACCCACTTAAGCCCCACTTAAGCCCACCAGCCTCCTCTCCATTTTGGCTGGGGTTGCCATTCCCCTGAGACATATTTCCTGTCCACACCCACTGAAGGAAGCAGAGCCAGAGCTCAACTTTCTTATCTCTTAGACCAGCAACCAGCTCCAGTCAGCCCCCTCCCACCCTTTTGTAATTACCAAGTTTCTTAATCATTTGAAGGACAAATGAAAGGTGCTGCTGTTCTACAACTACCAGTTTTCAGTACTCAAATTTAAGACCTCGAATGACTGCTCTACTCTTGAAAACAAAAAGAACCTAGAAAATGAATGTGTTACTGTGGCTTTTCTTTGGGATCAGAAAAGAGGATGGGGCTAGTGCTTAGAGGCAGCTACTGAGTAGGTGCAGAAATGACTGTTGGCCATACCAGTGCTCTTTGGCACGGCCTCCTTTTAGTTCCCCTACTTCTAGGCAGCGTTCCTCATGTCCTCTCTTTCCCTTTCCCCAGACTGGGGAACCTCTCTCCTAGTTGACATTTGCAGGTTGCACTTTGGGAAGTAGCTCTCTGGGGCATTAGGATGAGGAAAAGGAATTTGCTGGGAGGTTCAGTACTTCCTTCAGCTTTTCCTCCTGCACTCATAGACCTAAAACAAGCCACCTTTCCCCAGGGTATCTTTGAGCCAACCCAAGAAGATTAAAACTATCTAACTGGTGAACCCAAAGAACGTCCACCTGTTTCCTTTGAGGTGCAGAGGGAAACCTAGGGCCATGTCAGGAAGTATGGAGGACCCTTCCCATGCGTGGGCCACCAAGGTGCCTTCTGTAACGTGCACTATTTCAGTGGCATGAAAATGGGCACAGCTGGCTTACTGGTCTCTCTAGGCTAGCTCTTGAGAAGAATCTGCCTGGTCCTTGGATGTATTTACGCTCATTCTGATGGCTGAGGAGAAAGCTGAGGAGGAGAAAAGGACAGATACAGCAATTCTTCTACTCAGTTACCTAACTAGGAGTTCTATTCAGAAGGTGCAGGAGAGTGCCAAAGGGGAAAATCTAGGCCCCCTTTCTTCCTTGCAACTCTTTTGGCTACACAAACAAGGATGGAAAAGGAACGTACAGAGCATTGACAGCATTTTAGGAATGCTGTTCTCAATAGCACCTACCAAGTCAGAATTTCCTCCTTCCTTCCTCCTTCCATCCACAAAGAAACCCAAGCCCTTATGGTGGGTGGTTGTTTCCTTTTATCAGTCGCAATGAGAACAAGAGTGTGCTAAGTCAAATCACCTGTTTCTTAAGCTCAGGTATGCAGAGGAGCGTGCAGAGGGCTATGCGCAGCCCTGACGTACTCATATCTGCACAGACAACGCTTAATGGTTTGTTATGCGTGTGCATGTATGCTCATGGGCATGCATGTATACACATGCACAGAGAAATGAAGGAAGCTCAAGCATGAGGTGAAAGTGATTGGAAGTAGAATTAGAG
This sequence comes from Struthio camelus, assembly GCF_040807025.1. NCBI lineage: Eukaryota > Metazoa > Chordata > Aves > Struthioniformes > Struthionidae > Struthio > Struthio camelus. Next base: position 44,847,705 of record NC_090946.1, read on the forward strand.
AAAGCTATCTTAGTGAAGCCAGAGGCTTTGAAGTGATCTATTGGCTGGAAATACAACTGTCAGAGGAGGGTCAAACACCACCTCCTCCTGCGGGAATGCCTGTTTGTGCAACAAAACCTTTACAATATACCTTTACAATTCTCATCTTGTGAACAAATTGCTGCAAGTTCTGTACAGAACGAAAATGATATTCCTTATTAACCTTGGCTGCTCACAGCCAATACTGCATTATGTGTAATTCTGCAACTCCTGGTATCGACAGCACCTGTCTTGATTACCCTGGCTTGTCCAGGGAAGTTTAATAAGATTTCCCTCCTGTTCTCCATTCTGCTGCCCAGAAACAACATTACACAACGTACTGCTGCACTCTTTATATCCCTGCAGTCATGGCCATTGTAGCCTAAACCAGCAGTGCAAGCTCCACTTTTTGAAGTTCCCAGGTGCCTGCCAATAACCAGAGGCGCGTCACGTGCCGTGACTTTTAAAATGTCTTTTTACGTCCGTCTCTGGAGGGAGGTGAGAAGAGGCATTCCCAGAGCTTTTGTGTAGGCAGGGAAAACTGTGCTCATAAACAGCTAGCACCTGATGTAACAAAAGCCAGCCGGCCATCACCCTAACGTTTCCATTCCGCACCTGAGCTCCAAAAAACATAATGTATTGAGGGCAGAACTAGGGCTCCAGGGGCATGTGTTTCACAAGGAAAAGTCTCTCACAGTATTTCAGAAAGTAAAGCAGTTAACTGGCTATACTGTAACCCATGCAGGCAAGCTGCACGCAGCACCCCTGGGGAGATGGAGTATGCGCTTGAAGTATTGGGAGCAACCATTGGGGCAAGCTGTCAGCATCACAAAAAACAGACGTTTGTTTGCCTTCTTCTATGTTTGTCAGTGTTTACAACAATGGGAGCCACAACAAGGAGGGCGAACATAAAACCTCTGCTGTAAGTCAAAACCAGAATATGTTCCAATCTTCACAAGAGTTTCTCCCCACTCCTCTGTGTTCAAGGTTATTGACCAATACTGACAGGAACAAGGGGACACTGTGGAAGTAAAACATACATTGATAATAGCTTTATCTCTGTAATTTAACAGCATTTTAGATTATTAAAAATTAAGACATTTTTAAAGTCTAATCTACTGTTCATCTCTGGCACAGACTGTTTCAGGCACCTCTCTCATCCTTCCAAACATGACATTGATTGGACTATTTATATTTAGCCTCACATTTCCTTTCTCTTACACTTTCCAATTCTGCTGTTTTAGATTCTAAAACCATGGGAGAGTTTTAGATATCAACAGTTATCAATGAAAATAAAAGAGCGGTTTGTGAATCTTGAAGAGAGCTCCCAACGGCATTAATACACACTCAACCCTTCTTCCCATTGCCAGGACTTTTTGTGCCCTTTTAAAAGGGGAGGGGGAGGCTGTTGACTCTGCACATGGGCATGAGCAGCTGTGGATTATTGTACTTATAGAGAGCTAACAGTATCCAAGTGAAACAGTAAGAATGAAGGTAAGGCAGAATATTAAAGTTATGAGAAAATACAAACTGATTCTAGGGAAAGTTAGACTGAGAGGAAAGATGTAAGTAATAACTTCTTTTCTTAACACTTCTATAAGAGCAACTCTCTTAATTTCAGGATATTATTCTTATGGGGATGTTTTTGTCATTTGGGTTCCTCCTTTTGAGTGTGTGATTTGAGACCTACAGCTCTCAAATGCTTACAAAGTTTAGAAAGGAATAACTTTTCTTTCAAAGCTCCTGTGTGAGTTAGTCCCCAAACCTATGCTCTGTGATGAGTTCATCCCAGTCTCAGCACAGTGCAGAGAAGAACACAGAGCTGTCATCATTCCCAGCTGAGTTCACGTTTCTGTAATTCAGACCCATATTGGCTTCATGTTATTGATGTAGGCAAGAAGCAATCATCTCCTGCTATATTATTTTTTTTATTCTTCAGTTCTGTTTATTTGTCTGTAGTGTGGAGAGGCTTCCATAAAAAGTTAGCGGTCCCTGGATTGCAACAATGTTAGTTTGGCTTGTTATTTTGTGTGTATGCATGACTTTCCTTTTTGGTTTGTGTATGTGTGGTGGCTTGTTGACATATTCAAAAAACTTAAGTAAAGCAGCCCTACTGTACCCCTGATTAATGGAGAAGACCAAAGGAAGTAATCATCAGTGTTTCCTTTTCCAAAAGGCTTTAAATTACTCTTTGTGTTGAGGCAGCAGGTGACCCGTTCCACTTTGTTAAAAGGGGAGCTTTCATTCTCCCGGTTCTACTCTGCCATTTCCACAGGCTACCAGCACATGGCAGAGCCTCTGGCTGCAGTAATATGTGAAAATGTCACAACTTGCTTCTGGAGGATACTTCCTCTTATCCTCCAAACTTCAGCACTCTACAGCTGTGCATGTAGCTGTGGCTGAGAAGCGCTTTAGAGGATGACAGGGCACATACAATTACAACCAGGAAGGAATGACTTACGGTTCTGAGTCTCAGAGTAGACTGTCCATTAACGCTGTCATAGGTACCTAGTTTTCAAGGCGCTATAAAAGCTTCTGCACCTGTTGGTTTAGTATTTTATTTTAGTGACTAATTCTGACAGTCTCTGGTTGCAGGCTAAATAGGGCTGCGCTTCATGCATGGGGTTATGGTTCTTAAGGCTGTGTCTGCGTCCCACAATTGATTAACCTGGCTGCTCAGGAAGAGCAGGACTCATAGTGCAGCCTTTCCTAGAGTCCATCTGCAGGCTCTTTCCTCTATCCAGTTGCCGTTATGATTTTTGAGCTCGACTCCTCTGTTGTACAATTGAAATGAACCAGAGAATCCAGTGTAATTGGGATAAGAGAAAACGACGCAAGCAAACAGACAGTATGACCGTGGCAGTCTTATTTCCTTAGGAAACCAGACAAAATGAAAGACACTATTAACCCTACACGTGTGAAACACGTCTCTGTTGCTGGAAGTCTTTACGTAGTATGTATGTATGTACAGTGCTCAATCTTCTCTGGCCCCCAAACCACAGTATCTAGAGCTCACTGAATAAGAAAAGGCAATCCTCACCCTGCTGACAGATGGAACAGCACTCCCTTCACTGCTGGGAACACTGCCGCAACGTTCAATGCTCACAGGGATTTTTCTTCATTGTGCACAGCATGAGCCTTTGTTTCTTCCCAAATGATTTGCTGCAGGCTTTTCCTCTTCTTTTTTTTTTTTTTTTTTTTTTTTTGACAACCATTCTCTGTCACCTGGATCTGCCTGGGGAAACGTGTTCTTTCTTTCACCTTCAAGGTTTTTGAAGGGAGCTTCTCTGAGGGACTCCCTGCAAGAAACCATCTGGCCACATGGTAACACTGAGTTCCCCTTCAGCCTCGGGGATTATCTGGAGAGTCTTTTTCTCTCTAGTCTTTTGTTGTTGTTTTCTAATTTCTATGGCTTCAAAGGTGTCTGTACGGACAGAAAACTCCGCTCTCGCTCTCTCTCTCTCTCTCTCTCTGCACACACACATCCAAAAGGAATTTTATCTTAGTAGGATACTTCAGAGTCAGGCCTGAGTTACTGCAGTTTTGTGGACGGTATCCATCTCACCCTTAGGGATTATGCTGTAGTGAGTAACTGTTTTTTCACTGTCCTAGAATACAGACTGAACTACCAGTCATTACTGCAGCATTACATTCCCTATAATATAATAGTAGAGTATATTTACACAATGATTTGTGATATTAGTAATAAGGTCTTCATAGGTGCCAAAATAATCAATACTAAGAATTCTAGTGTAGTGCTTAGCAGCCTGCGAAGATGAGGATGTCACTGTGCTAGCTGTGGTCCAAACACATAGCAAGAATAGGATTTCTGAACAAACAAGTTTCCTGGAGAAATAAAGGGTGGGTAGATTTCATTCCACATGCCACAGGTGACAAATAAAGAAAGCAAGAAAAGCAGCAGAAAACTCTGAGGGTAGTCTAGGTCTGGCAACCTTGCAGCCAGCTCATTTCAAGACTCATTTCCCTTTTCAACATTCATACGCTGTTACTAGCATCTCCTGGCTCTAAATCCTAGCTGCTTACTTACGCAGCAGATGCTGTGGTTCCAGACCTGTCCTTTCTTTCCCGTGGGTACAGTGGAAGGTGTATATGACCTAAGCACTCAGCTATGCCTGCTGTAGGACGTGGGGACGTGCTCCCCAGCCAAGCCTTCCATGTCTCTCCTGAGGAAAGCCATCGGGGGGGGATGAAATTGTCCACGGACCAGTCCATGGACTGCATTGTGCTACCATTAGGTACCCAGCACACCTGTTGCGTATGCACAAAAAAAGTCCTTCACTTCAAACAGCTTTTATGATATATATATGTGGATGAGTGTGTGTAACGCAGAGAAGTCCAGTTAGTCTGGCAGAATGATTTTTTTAAAAGAGACTTGACTCCAAACAGGAAAACTGTGAGATTAAAAACGGGAGTCAGTTAGAAACTAGTGTGAACGGCTCTCATTTGACCCATTCCAGAAGTGCATGCTCTGGCTCAGGAACAACGTTCACTTTGTACCTGAAATTTCCTGGTGTTTTGGCAGTGCTTGAATCTGGGGACCTGACTCAGTTCGTTACAAGGGAACGAGGGCGCTCACAAAGCTTGTGTTCAAAGTTTCTCACGGCTGAGGGGAGGCCAGAGACGGCAGGGTCTGGGGCGGCCGTCTTTGGGCACACAGCTTAGGCCTGGCTTCAGCCTCCCCGCCAGGAACAGCGAGGGGGAGGCTGCCGAGCGGCTGCCAGGCTGCGGCTGCGGCTGCGGCTGCTACACGTCGCCCCGCCGCCCCCTCACACAAGCATTTTGGCAAAGGGCCCGGGACCGGCGGCTCGGCCCCGACGGGCGAGCGGGCGGGCAAGAGCGGCGCCCAACTGGCGCCCGAGGCGCCGCGGCCGTTGGCGGCGGCTCGCGCCCCGCCCGGCCCCGCCCGGCCCCGCCCCGCGCTCCCGGGGCCCCCCAGCCGCGGCCCTGGAGAGCCCGGCCGCGGGCTGCCAGCTGCGTCCAGCGGCATGGAGGAAGAGGAGGGACGCCGCAGAGCTTCAACCGCAAGAGGGTGAGGAGCAGCTCCCGCTACCGCCCCGCTTTGGGGCTCCCCCCGCCACCCCCGCCGCGGGGACCGCCGCCGACAGCGGAACCAAGGCTCTCCGGGCACGTTGCCCCGGCGGGGACGGGGAGGGGGACTGCTGTGGCGGGCGGACTCGCGCTCTCCCGGAAGTGCTAAGGAAGGAGGCGGAGGCGTGAAGGAGCCGCTGGGGGCCTATGGATTGGGAGGGGTCATGGAGCGGCTCCGCAGGCTGTGGAGGGGCCGGACGATGACTTTCGGGATCCCCCTGTTGGTGAGCAGCCGGGGGGGGGGAGGGGGGCGACGCGGCCAGCCGGCCGGCAGGGGGCGGTGACTGCCCGGCGCGGCGGCCGCCTCCTCCCGCGGTGGGGGTGGGGGAAGGGGGGCGAGGCGGGGGCGTGGCCGCGGGCGAGCCCCGCCCCGCGGCTCTTGGCGGCGCCGTGCGGCCGCAGGCCCCGCCCCCTGCCGTCAGCGCGGGGCCGCTTCCGGCGGGGAGTCGTTGGCGCTGCCGTTACCGCCCTCAGCCACGCCCCAACGGCCGGTAGGACCTGCCCCGTGCCGTGCGCAAAACGTAGGTTGGTGTTTTGAAAAATTAAATAACTCAGTATGCATATTAGAGGAAAAATTAAATAACTCAGATGCTCTTAAGTAAAAGCAGCAGCAAGGACAGCTTGGTGACAAGATTCTGTTGAAGTTCATGCCTTTTTCCTGTTAAACAATTTGTTCATAAAAAGTAAGCAGATTTGAAGGTGGATGAAGAATAGGGCAAAGAATAATTCCACTATTTTCACAATACTGTTATAGAAATTAATGGCATCCTCAAATTTTGAGCAGGACACCTCAGAAAAATAAAGCGGTCCAAGGAATGACAGTGGCACAGTGGCACCTGTTAAAGTTAGGACCATCCTATTTTAAGTATGCATTGAAAAGATTAAGGTTATTTATTCCAAAGTGATGTAAGTCGCTCACAGGACCAGGCACAATGTGAAAGCTGCTTAGATACCCTGCTGTGTGTATGTATACCTAACAGAATGTCCAGAACTTTGCTTCTTTGATAATTAGAATGAAATTAGCTTGTTCTCTAATTTTTTGTGCATTTTTTTGAGTGATCTGACACTATTTAGTTTAATAATACCCTGCTTGGATGTTTAATACTGAATGTATTTTTAGGGCACAGTCCTGTTCTTTGCCAGATTATTATGGGCTCTTCTTTTGAGGTTCACTACTTATCTTTTAAAATGAGGAGAACTCAGGCGATTTAATACTGTTCAGCTCAATTTAATTCTGTAAAGGATTTGGAAAAAAATCCGTTATATGATTGAATTGTAGGTCCTTAGAATGTGATGATCTGGTGGGGAAAAAAGTCACCATAGTTTTGCAATCGTATATCATATTTGGTATTTGATAGGTTAACTAGTGTAAATAGGTGAGGGAAGGCAATTTGTGTTAGCTCTTGACTTTGATAAAGCTTCTGACTTTACCTTCCCCATGAGAATTGGATACTGGAGAAAGTATGGCAAAGAGGTACTTCTTTTCATTTGTGCTCTCAAAGGGTTAAAACAACGTTATAAAAAGTAGTTATTAATTGTCTTCCAAATTGAGAAGGCATCTTGTGTGTTGTAGGTCTTGGCAGAATCTGTCTTGGGGGCCTGCTTCTCTTGGATTGACAACTTGGATGATGGCATAAATTTTAGAGGTAGTACTGTAAGCAGCTTGGTAGATATGATCAGAAGAATTTTGAAAAAATTCTGAAATTAAGATGAAATACAGCAAAGACAAGTGTAAAGAGCTAAACTTAAGGAGAGGAAGAATATGTGAAAGAATAGGGAAGGTATAGGTAGCAGGAATGCAGGAAATAATTTGAGTTGTAATGTTGTGAAAAAATAGAAATGTCCTTGTAAGATATAGAAACTGATGTCAAAAGTAAAATAAAACATGGAACAAGACTCTTCTAGTCTACTCAGAAGTTGTCAGCTGGAATTATCTTTCAGCTTTGCGGTACCGTTGTAAAGAAAACGATGACAGACTCTGGAAAGTCTAGAGGAAAGCAACATAAAAGTTGTAGAAGGCATTCTACCAGTGACGGAATGCTTGAAGGAATTGGCTTAGTTTGTTTTAGAGAAGTTTGAAAAGTTCGGTACAACTCTTCATGTATGGAGAGTTATGATTGTTTTTTCATATCCTGTGAAAGAAGTACCCAAATAAATCAATGTTAGTTCAGACATTAAGAAAACACTTCTTTTTGTTAGGGTACAACACATAATCCATGCTTCTGAGTTTTTTTCAAGAAGAGGTCAAACAACTGTCTGTCAGAGGTGTTGTATATATTCTCAGTTCTGCTTCGGTGCTGGAGCTAGGACTTCAACCTTCCGGTCCAAAGTATGTTTATGCTTGTCCTTTTGGCCCTTCTGATGTTTTTACGTGATTTGCCCAAGGTCGTAGCAGAAATTTTTGACATTAGCTTCTTTTGACTTTGTAATGCTTCACTTTATTCCAGTTACTACAGACTTATTTCCTCCAGAGACAATATTATTTAGAGAAATATTCTATTATATTTCTTTCTGAGGTTTCATGTCCTACCTTAAGATTATTTTCCTCTGTGAATATTCCAGAAAGTTTCTGTGGTGCTGCCCAAAGGCTTCCCCAGGCATAAGAAAGAAGAAAATTCATGCAGTTCTTACCAGTTGCCCAGCTGCTTATTGAGTTCTGAAAGCATCTCTGAAGTAGGACAGAATCATGCTGAAAGATCAATTACAGCAGAAAAGGCACTGAATCTGTGCATAGAGTCAGAGAAGGAGCATGCCTTTGTAACCAAAAAGCATAGAAACTTGTGATTTTTCCGTTTAAATTTTGCTGAATTTGTTGATAGTACTATAAACACTAGTTTCTACTAGATTCTTGCACCCTGTACAGAATTTCTTCACTAGGTGGGGAAGGGACTTAATTCTTCAGTATTGCTGGACTTTTCCTCTGTACTGTGTTCACTAAAAACATTAAAAAAAAATCAAACAGCATTCATGCCCTCCTTACTTCCATGGCATATTAGAATGAAAAATCTCTGTGCCTCTCTTTCTAAAGGCCCCAAGGTTAAACAGTTTGTAGTTCAAAGACAGTTGAGGGTGTCTTTATACACACACATGTGAGCATGTGCACAAATGTATATTAAAAATATTTCTTCCTTTTTAGTGTAAATTAGCTTGATCATTTTTTTCTGTATTCATTTGAGTTGGCATGGTTAGAATATTTAAGCGTAGAAGGGAATTTCCTAGTTGATCTGTAAAACCTCCAACTGACAACAGCTTTCAGAGTAAGATGTGTAAATCACAGTTTTCAGTCATGCTTTCTCAGAAGGTAAGAGTGGTTTTTTTATGAGTACCAACAGTACTGTAGAGGCTAGGAATTAAATTTGCCAGAAACTTTGATTAATGAGTGATGTTTTCTTTAACTCTGTAAACTTTGCACATAGGGTATCTCTGAATGGCATACCAGGATGCATGTAGGAGAGTGGTGTAACCTGGCATGGAATATCTTAACAGCTTGAGCGCTGCAGGGTGTGTAATCCTAAAGCATTAAGGTGATGACATCTGTGTAGATGTTGGGATGAACTCTAGTGACCTTACAGATGTATCTGTAAAACTGGCTGTGGTGTTGGAGGGCAGTACTGTCTTTGTGATAGGGTAACTTGCACATCTTTGTGTCAGCTATACTCACATTTCTCTGTTTCCTACTATGGTAATGTGAACTTTTCCCTTACTACCTGAAGCTAGACTTAAAGGATGCTTGCTTCTTTTTCAGAAGGAGTGCTTTAGGCACTGTTGCTTTACATTCCACAATCAACTGTGCCTGCCCAAAAGGGATGTGTCTACCAATGTCCTGTTACTGCTGTTACTCTTTTGTAAGATCCTGAGACAACAAGGCCCTTTGGCATTGCAGCTGGTGGATCTGCTGTCTTAGTGGTCTTCTGAGACACTGAACGTGTAAGGTTACTTCTGTAGTGCAGTTAAAACATTTGAAGGTGGCTGGAAGTCATTCTTTCAGACAAGTATAAATTGTGACTCCAAATCATTGAGGAAACCTGTTTAAGCTTCAAAACTGCAGCCAATAACAGTTTTTAAAGCATGCATTGAAAGACCCTATCTGCTCAGCTCGCATTTTCCAGCACTTGGATTTGTAGTTCCATGTTTGGCCTGTTCCAGCCAAGGGTCTTTAAGACTCTCTAAGCTGCAAAAGTAACGTACAAATGCCATTCCAGTTCTACTGGAACATGTTATAAGGGAAAAAATTGAATCTTTAGGGTCTAAAGTGGCATTTTAGCAGATAGAAAATATACTGGTTGTTGATTTTTATTTTATGCACGCAATGAAATAAATATGTTTTGCTATATGTAGTGTCATAAGTTTCAAACTTGCAGCATCTTGCAGCAGTCTCTATATCTATAGTTGTAGATTTGACTTGTTTTCATTTTGCTATTTTCTTTCCCTCACTCTGTAATGAACATGTTTTTAGAAGTACTTCCGTCATGTGTTTTCTTCTCCATTAGGATCTTGACTTTGATATTTTAAGTGCTGTTCAAACTGTTGCCCTAAGAGAAGACTGGCTAGTTTGGAACTGCATCAAGTTTTTTTGTGAATAAGTATGTTTCTAAAATCTATTTCCATCAGTGTTTATTTGCACAGACTGTACTACGTTGCCATCTACATTACTGCTTGAACAATGCAAGCTTACTTCAGTCAGCCTTTTGCCCCTCGTGCATGTCATATATGGGACAAGAAGAAAGGTCAGAGTAGAACGAAACGCTAACAGTGCTGCAGCAATGTGGTTAGTGCTCCCAGGCACCATTAGAGAATGACAGTGGCATCTTACACTTTTGTTAATGATCCAGTTGTCTCAGTTTTTTTGACCAGAGGGAAGAAAAAAGCGTCTCCCAAACATCAGAACCTGAATATATTATGTCTTTGGATTCATTCTGTTCGCTGGTAAAGTCTGGGTCATCTGGAAGCAATGACTGATGCTTAAAAATGTTTTGAAATGGTATTTTGTTTTGCTGTGTGTTACTGAAAGTCTTACATGGCTAGTATGTAGGAAAACTCATTAGGTTATTATCATTTCAATTTATTTAAATAACTGAGTGCCCAAAGATTTCTTTAAATTTAACATTCCTAATTCATTTCATTAAAAGCTGATGAATTCTCAATCCTTGCTTACTGTTGAATAGTAGGCATACTTTTTCCCAGTGTTTTTGGAGGATCTGGCCGTAAAAGAAGATAAGAAAACTTAGAAATAAGGAAAGCTCTTCCTAGGAGTAATCATGTTTCTGAGATCTATTGCTGCCATCAGTGTATAAAGATTGCTATTACATTATCTTCTGATACTATATGAAGAATGATTACTACAGTCAGCATTTTTCACTCTTAGATGTCAGTGTTATCATTGTTAACATCATTCACATTATCACCTTGAACAATTCATAATGTTGAATTACAAGATTTTTATTAATATGCATTACTTCATGTAACTTTACAATAAAATTTGACGTATTGAGAATGCTTAATTTAAATCTTATTATGCTTTTGAGAGATAAGTAGAAGTTAACATTTACCCATGAGAAGAAAACTCTGGCTTCTAATATTTGAAGATGAATTGTGATCGCCTGTAGAAGCCCACTAGTATTACATCCGTAGCCTAGAAAAGTAATAAATACCAAACTATTTTTAGAATTTTAAAATAGTTACTTCCGATCAGTGATACACCTACTGTCTGTGTCATATTTCTATGACTTATATTCTAAATACTGCTTAAGTTTATGGTGAGATATGTCCTCATTTTCTGCTGTGCTTCTGCTTCGCATCTATTCATCTGTGTGCATTTGAATCCATAGTGGAGTGTGGAACAGTTCCAGACAAAACCATCCTCTGAACTGTTTGTGTCAGAGTGGAAGCCAGCATGCTCAAGCTGAATGGGCTTCTGTGGATTCTGGTTTATGCAATCTGAATTAGCTGACTTCCATCTTTCAGTTGACTGTTAGGTCTTCAAATTTTTGAGCTTATCTTTTGAATCCATGCCTTAATTTTTTTTTCTATTCTTAGTCTTCGAGTACTGTTTTCCAGATAAACATTTGATGAACAAATAGGCACTTTTTAGTACTCCAGATTTCCTCTCTATTTCATTTTAAAGCATAAAAATATATTCATGTTGTTTAGTGCTGTTAGAATGGACTAATCTGGCATTTGGGGGACTGAAGTTCCTTTTTGAGCCTCAGAAAAGAAACATAAGCACGGAGTTCCCTATTTTCCACTCCATATGTAAAGTCCTGCTGTAAGTCTCTACCTTCTTAAGGGGCAAGTGAATGTAAAGTTGTAAGGTTAACATTAATTGTATGGTGCATTGAGTCTGCAGCCTCAGACCAGCGCTGTCAACGGGGAGGTGTTTCTTGACCAGTAGTAGTTTCTTTTTGTGTTTCTTAATGCAGATATCAGTGTATCGTTGTTTCGAGAAAGAACATCACGTTGCCATCGTATGAATACGGTTTCTCATCACAGTGTACTTTGGCTAGATTCGAACCTATGAGTAATGGGAACAATAATTTTTATAAGGAGTGGAACTCTTGCTTTTTAGAATTTTATGAAGGGGATAGTGGTGTTCAGAAACTGCAGCTTGGCTGCCATAACACACTTGGTTTTCAAACAGCTGCAGCTGCTGAGTGAAATTCCCTTGTCATCTGACCAGTCCAAGTGCTGTATGTAATGCAAAATGACAACACTGGCTGAAAATGCCCATTTTTGCTAATTCTCACACTAAGGAACATATGGATTGCTGTCTCTTCTGGTCTCTTCTGCATTGTTCTCAGATTCGTTTCTACTAAATGCATTTTCTGTGCTCTGCAACCTGTTATGAAATGGACATTTTAATGAACAAGGGCTTTGTTTTCTTCCTAGGACGTGGAATAGTAGCACTGAAAGTATATGGCCTGTTTCTGTTTTACTCTGTGGCCTGTAGCCATTCATATTTGCAGTCTTCATCATCACTGTTTTGAGCATACGTTGTATTGATCCAAATAACCTGATACCTTGGATCAAGTTTAATACTCTGCACAAAGTCCCATATTCTATAAAACTGCATTATTCTACTCCTACCATGCTGTTACCAGTGGCTGCAGTTTGTACCAGCTGTTCTCCTGGGGTTGCCAGCATGGTATCAGTGTGGTCATATATTTGCTGCTTTTGCCACGTAATACAGTTCAGTCCTTCTGCAATTTGTAGATTCTATCATACACGTAAGTCAGTGCGATCTCATATTTTTTCCTGTATTTGAACCAAATCAATATTAAGGCATCTGTAGTTTTTTGTTTTGTTCTTCCTCCAAAGGAGGCCTCTGACTTGAACTGAAAATAATTTCCATCTGCTGCCCAAAAGAAAGAGGAGACCCTATTTTGCTTGAGGAAGAGGGTAGTGGGAGGGGGGGGATTTAGTAAGTTTCTGAGAAAAGACTCTGCACTATTTTAATCCTTTCTTAGCAGTTTCAGTGTTGGAGCCAAGTGTGGAAATGGCTGTGGAAAATAAGCACTGAGAGTTAGGACTCTCTGATGGGGGCGCTTCAGGTCAAAGTTGCTTGCCTAGGTCTTTTGCGGGACTCGCAGTTAGCAGTGCCACTGCCCAAGCTGCTTTATTTAGGGAATAAATAAGAGACTTCAGTCTTCTGGGCATTCACATTGGCGTCTTTCACCAGCCCTGAACTGCACATATGACAGTTCTTTAAAAAGGAAACGCCAAAGACCTTTTAACTGTGATCACTGCAAACTAAAATAAAATCATTCACGTGACTGTTATGGTTTTGAAGCTGCATGGTGAATAGCTGGAGGGTTTTGCTGCAGCCATACTGAAGAAGAGGCTAGAAAATTATCATGTTCCTTCTCCAGTGATATATATCGTAATGTTTTCCTGCTTTCTTTCCACCCATGCATAATCTGTGTTACCAGCACTGAGTATTGTGATATGATTAATTTAGGGATTTATGCTGAAAGTAATGCAGTTTTGTAATCTGGCTTTCACAGTCAGCGCTACAGCAGGGATGAGTCTCTCTAGCAACAGGGATACTCTAATACAGCAAATTGCTAGCGATGCTAGAGAAATAGTTTCTTGTTATTTTGTTAACCCAAGGGGCTGAAGATGGCTGCTTCAGATTATACCGGAAACTTAAAGCAGCAGGGATCTGCTGTAAATGCAGGTTCTTGTGGGGTCCTCAGTGAACAGCTCATTGCAGCTGGTGACAAACACGAGTGTTCTCCAGTCTAAGGTGCGTCTAAGTTATCAGTCTGATGCCATCCATGACTGATTGCATAACATACATCCCAGTGGAGAATTTTTAGAAGAATGTTATTAAAGAGAATTTTATGTCTTTTTTTAATATAAAACATTTATTGAGGTTGCTGAATATATGTGACAGATGGTACTCTTATGTCACATCCTATCTTTCATTTTATTTTGCAACATGCAAGTCTTCCATGCATGCATAATCCCATTACAACATTGGGAGGGGGGTTGTGTACTCATTGAGACATAAAGGAATAATCCAGTGGTAAGGTCTTTAATGGGGTTGTGCTAGCAGTACTGTCAAGCTGTTTGCACTATATAGTGTTAAGTGCTGACTGCCTACTAAATTTTATGATTTTACCTTTTTAAGGTAAACTTCAGGTATAAAGGAAAAAGTGAAAAAATGCTATCACTTCATCCATCTGCTGAATGCATTCAAATAACTAGGCAGACAATATTAATTACTTAATAACATTTTTTCTTTCCATATTCTATATCGTATAAAACAGTAGCAGTTCCCTCACAGTAAAGAGTATGAGTATAGTTGACCCTTCCATGTTGGGTAGTCTTTAGATGTATATGTCCTGTCAGTTTATGAAGTAAGGTTATCTGTATGATTCTAACATTGGAGTGAATAAAAATACTTCTTAATATTCATCATACGTGGAATTACTCCTCCAGTTTCAGTTAACTGGAGTGTTAACTTGTGTCCAGTACAGCTTCATTACAGCTTTTTCGGCCTGTTTTATTTGTATTTCATCCTGAATAACTTCTATGAGGATTTGTCCTGTGGTTTTTTTTTATGTCTGAACTAGTGGATGGAACATACTGGACTTTGCCTTTGTCCTTGACCTAAAATGAGATATTGGGAAAATCCATCCCCTGTACTGCTTTTTTAACTTCAGAGGGTTTTGCAAAGGTTTTAGAAATTGTTATGTCCATCTTACAAATACGGAAACTAGAAATATATGTGAACATACAGCATATATAAAGCTGACAGGCTAATAATATTGCTGGAATATTTCATTTGAGGCTTAACGCATTTCTAATTATTCTGACTGCTGAATCTTAATGTTTCAATATTGTTTGTATGTATTTATTCTTCCATAAAATACAGCTAACGTAAAGTGAAGGTAATGAGGACATCGTCCCTCATAATGCAAAAGGAAGAGGAACTACTTAAACCAAGAGAAGCATTTCCACTCGACAAATTATATCACCAAGTCCTGTATTACCTTTAATACCTTTAATTGCCTTTAGTACTTTAATACCTTACTTACCTGTAATACCTTTAATGCGTAAACTCATTGATACAACTTTATTTTATCTTAATTTCTTTTTAATGGCCTTTGAACACAGTTTCCAAAAATATAATTGATTGAATAGTTGTCCATTGCTGTTATAGCTTGTGTAGATCCAGGCAATTCCTGTTCAGTATTGTCAGCTAACTGCATTGATGTGCTGTTGGCTGATTAGAAGCGTTGAATACAGCTGATTCTTATACCCTTTTGCAATAAAATCTTAGACATCATGTTTGGTTCTTCAGAGCATTGGTCAAATACAATTACAAAACATTATTTATGTTTTTATACATACTCTGTGCTTTTGAAAATTATACTGTATCACAGAATCGTAATTCTGACCTTCCAGCATTTTCTGTGTAATATTTTAGTGATAGGTGTAATTTTTTCCAGCACTGATATGCTTTGATTCTGATACAGCCAAACTGATGTTTCATCGTAATAAAAATCACCCATTGCAGTAAAGCGTAAAGGCAACCATACTCATAATGCATAGTAAGCAAAATGTGCAACTTACCAGGCTATGAAGACTACCTATGTGATAGGAAGAGTAAAAGTAAATCAGAATCTAAGCTTTTTATGCCGTTAGTAGCATGAAGGTAGTATGAGTAAAATTACAGTTTCAGGCCAAAACCCGTCCTAAGGAACAGAGGTGTGTGTGTGTGTATCAACTTCTTTATCGTGTATATAGCTACAAATGTGAAATGCAATATATAATAAGTTGTTGTCAAACAAGTGACAGGATGTGATGAGAAAAATACCTGGAGCAGGGAGGGGATGACTTACCTCATGCAACAACCTTAACATGGTTTTGAATGGTCAAAGCTAAAGAATGTGGTAATTCTTTATTAGTTGGAAAGTGGCCTCCCTAAGCAACAGTGGATCTTTTCATTATGTTAAATAATAGCTGGTTATGAGGAATAGGATCCTCAGTTAAAGATCTTCTGTCTGTTCATACTGCATCTCAGAATGGTATACTTGATGCAAGTTTGTTTTTGGGCAAGCTATTTTTTAATGGGTGTCATGAGCAATTACTGCTTTCTACCTAGTTTGATAGCTGTGTACTGAAACCCTTTCTAGCGCAGCTGCTTTTGCCCTGCTATAGCCATTCTATGAAAACATGCTAATACACACAGAGACAATAAACTGTAGTTTGTGACAGCTATAAATTTTTCTCTACTACTTCTGATTTCTGTTCATTAGGGCATGACGTTAGTTATGTTAACCCTTAGGCTGTTAATTAGCATAGTACTCATTAGCAATTAAAGAAGACCAGTCAATGAAAATTTATGCTTAGATGTCAGCCATATCAGGATTCAATTATTGCCTGATCCTTGAGACTTTGAGCATTTTGTGTTACCGTATCTTCAGCTGACAAATCTTCTGCTTTGATTAAATAAATCTTGAGTAATATTCAGGTTCATTTTAACAATTTTAAATACTTTTATTTTCTATCTCCTATTACTCTTTCTTATCAAAATATTGACACATGAGGGAGAGTTTTTTTTCTTTTCTATAAAGACCTTCTTTTCAATTCTGTGTTTTGGTGATTGAATGTATGCAAGAGCACCATTAATTCTTTGAATAATGATAGTACCAGTATGGTGCCGTGCAGTTTCGGGCAGGTCAAATTTGTAATCACGAAAAATTGCTTGCTGTCACATGAAATTACAGTTCTATGACCTAGCAGCTAGATGTTCATATCACAAAATTTTGGTCTATTTGTTTCTAATGGTTAACTGCATTCTCAGTCTTGTCCAAATGGCCAAGATAGTAAGAGATTGTGGAGCCTTTAACACCTGGCTGCTGGTCAAGGGTTCCCTACTGTGTGAACAGAGAACATTAGTTTCTGAGGTGCCAGTCCGTAGGCTTTGTGAGGCTTTGTGGCTTCACTGACCTGAACTTGGGATAGCATGCTGTTGGGAAAGAGCATACGTTTTGACTCTCTGTGCAGAATAATTATAACAGCTACCGAACACAGGCTGTTGCTATAATATAGCCTTACACATTTCATGTAATTAGCCAGTATTCTGTAGAAAACACCTAGCAGTTGCAGCAACAGCCTGTGATGAAGGAACATAGCAGCAATGTGGTGTGATAAAATAGGGTATTTTTTTAATAGCTTAGATCCCTAAAGCTTTCTCATGTTTCCACCTTCTGTAGATGTGCATTTCTTTGAAGCCTTTTGGCCTTCTGTACCTTTGCCAGGGGGCCTTAGTGGAGAACAGCAGATGGAGCCTGTCCTATCAGAGCAAGAGCAGGAACCCCAATTCTTCAACACAGTAGCTAGATTTTTAAGCTAATTTCTAAGTCCTTAATGGTATTTGTTAACAATACTTGATCTTTTGGTTTATCTGTGCATTTTAATTATAAAGATACATAGACAGATTTATGATATCCCTCTGTCATAAGAAAGAATAGTTTAATGAATTTTTTTATTCAGATTTGAACTTCTGCCTTCTCCCATTTTTCCCTTTATTATTCTTTTTCATAAGCATCACGGGAGCGGAGGTAATTGTAAGGCAGCTAATGAGGCAATATTAAAGATGCAGATGTGCTGGATTTGATTTCTTTGCCTACATAATGTGTCATTGAACCACAGTTCCAATCAGCTAGTTTGTTTCAGAAGCTTAATTGGATCTTTTATGTACAGACATCAGTATAAGTCAATATGGTGTTGTTACTTCTCCATTAAAGTTTGAAAATAGTGAGAATAAATCCCATGGCAGTGAGGTCAAGGTTCCCGTGCTGCAGTTATGTCAGGAAGCCATAAGGGAAGAAAAAAAAAAGGGGGTAGGGGAGGAAGTCCCTGGAAAATTCGAGTCATGAAGCAGCTCTTTCTGTATGAAAGAAGAAATTTGTGAAATCTGTAGGCCCAGAAAGTATAAGAGAGCCCTCACACCCCATGTACTCCCCTTTCTCCTTGTTATACACGTATTCCACTGAGGTTATTATCTTTAGTTCCTGGTGCTTCTGTTGGAAGAATAGTAGGGGTCCCTTGTAAATGCAGTGCAGTCAGTATGCAAAGCATTTATTTTTTTTTAAATAGTCCAGATGCATCTGTTTTTATTTTATTGCTTTTCAGCTGTATCTTGTTGGTGGATCTTTTGGACTCCGTGAATTTGCTCAGATAAGATATGATGTCCACAAACTTCACGGCAAGGTAATTAAAATGGCTTTTCTTATTTTTGTTTTCTCTTCATTTCATTTTCCATATATATTGTGACTTGTAAAGAATTGCGAGAACAAACAAAGTATTGGTATTGGGGATTTGCCTTTCACTGCCGGATCTCTTAGGTAGTGAGTAGTGTAGATAACAATAAAGAGGTTGAAATGGTGATAGATCTTTCTACTGTCTGTGAAACTGATGAACATCAATACTGCAAAAGTTCTGTCCCTTTGGTTGATTATAAGTGGCGATCCTGAATCCAGATAAAGGAGGTATGTCACATTTAGAATGAGGTTATTACAAAGTTTTCATATGTGATTTGGACTAAGATAACAGTGATATTTTAAAAGGTGCCCAGTAATGTTTCAATTCTGTTTTCAAACAACACTTGGGATCTTAAGTAGATAAGGTTAAAAGTGGGTTAGTGGGGATGGCCAGGTGTTGAGGCTAGGTAGTTGTGGTCTGCTTGAAAAGATGGCTTTGAGTTGCCCGAGATAAACAGATTCCTTAATGTTGTGCTATATCCTGTTCTTTAAGCTCTGTGAAGGAAGCAGGAGCTGCCTTCTCCTACCATTCTTCATCAGATCTTTACTCAGTATGCCAAAATGAGGAAGCCTTTCTTTGTTTCTCAAGGAAGAAGCCTTTCTTTAGATGGACTGGAAACCTTCTGACTGGGGAAAATAGCTTCCTTACTGATGTACTTACAGTTCCAGGGCCCTTGTTCTCATTCTGAGTTGAACGTAACAACTTAGTGTTGTTATGACCAGTCTGACTAGTAATGACCTAATCTTGTTGCATCTGATTAATGTGCCAAATTGTTTATGAAATTTTCTAGGAGTATATCATTTCAGCAAAAAGTAATACTGATTTGCTTTCTCTAACATTTTAATATCTGAGTCTTCCATTGCTGTGCGCAGAGGCTTTCTGGTTTCCGTGTTGCTGCCTTTCAGATGGCGTGGAGCCATGAGATACAAGGCCCTTTGACTTGTAAAGACCACGCAGCACTTCATATAAAAAGTCTTTGTGTGAAATTCCACACAGAGTGCTTAAGCGGTCCATTGCAATGTTTGTAACCAACAGAGCAGTGGGCTTACTGTAGCTTTCCACTGTGGTCGAGTTTGTCAAATCCTGAGCTGTTCAGGGTTTGGGGAACCCCTGGCTTTGTCTTAGACATTTGTAGTTGGCTGCCAAAATCCTTTAAATACTCTCCATTTTCTTTGGGTTTCATGCATAACTATGGCCTTTGAAGCGCCACGTGGCTCACTCTTGCTCACAGCCTGCATTTGGCATAGCTGTCAGATAGGTGAGGGTACTTACAGCTCTTTTCTCCAGTGGCTGTCTTCTGAGAAGTTACTCTCTGCCAGTCTTGGGCCTTTTGGACTAGTTGGATCCTTTAGATTTTTCTCAAACCAGATAGGGACCACAGCAGAGGCAAGAACTTGCCTATTGTGTTTTAGTCTGTTCCTTGCTCAGATTCATGCTCTGTGAATTGACTTCTATGATCTGCAGTTTGTCCACAGCCCATAGTGGTAATAGTTGTGCTTGTTCAGATATATGAGGCTCCTTGTCCCAGCGTTTATAATCAGGGGCGGCATCATCGAATTAGACAGTACTACATGAAAGCTCTGAGGGGAAGCTACTACACCCGAGTTCTTAAGCTCTGAAAATCTAAAAGAGGACAGGTGGGTTCTACTATAGCCTGTATTACTTAAGGGCTGCCACATCTCTCTTGTGTTTTCTTTTTCTTTCCATTATTATTTTATTTAGGAATAGATGGACGTTAAATAGAGAACAGTGCAGTATTGGCTGAGAACTAGCAACACCAACATTGGCCTAGTTGTAGACAGACAAATCAAAGCTATATGTTCTTTTTCTGTGTTCATAAAAATAGTTAAGAACCATTTTAATTTATAAACTAAGACAGGAGAGGAGATTTGAATATATTGCAACTGATAAAGAGAAGCAAACCTGGTATAAAATGTACAGAACTCAGGAAAAGAACAGTAAGCTGTGTAATGAAAAACAATATTGAAAATCCTGATGAGCATAACATCCATTTGTCACTATTTAAAATACATTTTGATGTTAAGTAGAGTATATTATTGTATAACACACTTAGACCAGCGTAAGTCCTTGTCAGAAAAGGAAGGGACAAGCACTCCTTCTGGGGCAACGGGCAGTAATGTGCAAATTGGAATAGACACAATGAAGTAAATAGGATTTTTTGTGACAGTTGCTCCTTTGGAATAATAACAAAGCTTAATTAAGTGACGCTTTTCCTATAAAGAGCTCAAAAGGTTTTCACAGAATTTAAATGAATTAAACTTCATAGCCTCACTGTCAGAAAAGGCAGGATTATCATTTCTATTCTACTGCTGAAGAAATGGTGGTTACAAAAGTTAAGTAACTCATCCAAATGCAAGCGAGGATTCAAAATACCTGAGAGGCCATCCCTTTGGACTGAGTTTAAGAATGTGCAAGTTCCAGTATACTCCCTTCTGTGAGTCTTGCTACTAGATTTGTTTCCTAGCTGCTTCAGCTGTTAGATGGACAAGACTTAGATGCTCCTTTTGTGGTATATCTCTAGTACATTTCAAATGCTAAACTATGATCCTGTCTGTTCAAAAATATTTTTCCTTTTCCTTTTTCAGTCTAACCATTTGCACTGTGCTGAGAGGGAGACCAGATTAGTAGGCCAATTCTCAGTTGACAGTGATATGTAGAATGAATATCTGTGTTTCAGTGACTAGTAGGGTTAATTGCTACTTTGTAGTCTTGTGACTTAATGAGCAATAACCACAGTAGTGATATTGCCCATATTATTAATGTCAAACTGTGGGGGTTTTTTGGTACAAAACGAGAATGTTTTGAAGAATTTTGCCGTGTGACATGATGACCATTTGATAAAGAAGTAAAATTCAAGAGAAAGTGGTGTTTTGGATGACAGCGAGAGTATGGTTTGGTGGCAATGCATAGGGCTGGGGCTAGCATTCGGGTTGGAAGAGAGATTCTGGAGTTCTGCTGGAGTGGGGCTGGGAAGTGGTTGCCAAGGGCAGGCTGCAGAAAGTATTCTGCCCTCATAACTTGTTCATCTGGGCCATGGTTGGAGGTTTTGGATTAGGGCTCTGCTGATGACTAGGGCTTGAGCTGGGAGAGAGACAGCCTAGGTATGCAATTGGAGTGGGGTTATTAGCATCCCAAGAACAGATGTTTTATCTGTTTAGAATACCATCGTTGGATATCAGGGCACAGTATATGTCCATCTCTTTCAAAAACAAGAAATATTTCAGGTGTACCTTAAATTACCCAGGATACCTATATCAATCATATTCTCAGTACACTGAATGTTCTAAATTTACATTGAACTTATGCTGAGATTTTTATTGATGTAAATGCCTATTTATGCTAGTCAGAATTCTCTTCAAGCTAGTCAAGGACTTCTCCATTATCTATTATTGCAAAAATGCCTGTTAATGGAGAAATCGTTAAGTAGGTAATTGTTTCATTTTCTGGGAAGAATTTATGCGGATCAAAATTGGTTGTAGAAAGCCAGGTATGCTTATGGGAAAAATCATGTAAAATTTAATGAAAAAAAAAAATGAGTAGGTTTGTATTAGAGATGATTCTAAAAGCCTATATTCCTTTGTCTTATTTTAGCATTGTATATGTAATTGAACAGAGATGCCTATTTAAAAAGCTTTTTTTAAATAGAAATGTTAACTTCTATTAAATTTACAGAAAATCCTTCCAAAGGGAGAAGTACATAGTCCCCAAATTTTTTGTTTGTGTCCGTTATTGTCATCCAAAGCATGGTAGAGGCTTACTTATTTTGATCAAATTTTGGTCTAACATGGGGAATGTCTTTGTCTGTGCTCCTGGCCTATTAGTTACTGCAGAAGGCTGAAGTGAAGCAGGATATTAGCTATCTGGGAAAATCTGTGCTTTAAGGCCATCAGCAAAACCTTCTGACTAATAAAACAGAACTTTCAAGCTCCAGAAGTATTATTACCAGGAAGAATCTTGGAGAACATGGAGATGGAATGGCTCTGAGCACTAGAGCCACTTCTAAGAAAGCTAGAATCTCAACATCATTTTGGCAAGAAGCGAAATATCATAGCCTTGGAAGTCCGCAAATAATTCCTAGTGTGGAGTATGAGTGTAAAATAATGTCACTATCTTGACATTTCAGTGTTCACAAAATATGTAGATCCTGATCAACTTCTCCTTGTACTTTGTCCTCTGCAAAGTGAGTGGCACCCCAAAAGTGAAATGCAAACAAATCGGAAGAATAATGTTTTCTGTCTTACTGAGGTGTAAATGATTGCAGAAAGTAAAGGCGGAGTCAAGATGACAGAAATGCAGTCTTTTCTCCTGTATGATTTTTACCCTTGAATCATTTGCTGTGCATTCGAATGTGTGTGGCCACTGTGTGGCACTCTAGAAGTTAAAATCCAAGTTGTGTACTATGCATGAGAATAAAGGATTGACCTATTCTTTCAAAACATCATCTTGTACAAGCGTTAAAACAGCAAACCTGGAAAGATTACAAAAGGAGTGTAACGGAAGCCTAACTTAGTAACAGAGTGATGGTGATGTTGCGAAGAATATTCGTTAGGAAGTGTGCTAGGAGCATAAAGCTTTCTTTATGCAGTCTCAATAGAGTGCCTTAAAATTTCTGTAAAGGGAATGGCAATGTTTTAAGCTCCTCAGCTAATCTCTTTTGACCAACTGATTGGCATATAATTACCCATGAGAGATGGCTCATAGGCACGTGCAAAGAGTTAGCGTTGCCGTTGTCAGTTCTCTTTTTACTGTATTTACTTGGTGTTGTGAAGTCCTAACTCATGAAAGGATGTAATTGTGAAGAGCTCAGCTTTCATTTTATAATCTTATTCCTGGGAGTTGTGAAGAAGAGCACACGTGATGGGTGGAGGATTCTCCTGGGAGCTCTGTAGTCCATCCAAACAGAAGAGAATTGATGACTAATATTATGACTGATGACAGTGTGACATTTTATTGTTTTACAACTGTTCTCTTAATTGAGCTTGATAGTGATTTAATTGTATTGACTGGTTGGTTGGTTATACTTGGTATTCAGCTTTAGAATGTTGTTGATGGGTCCCCAGCGTTGGCCTTTCTTACTGTGGTTTGAAGCCCAAGAATGGGTGTCAGGGGACACATAGCAGCATATGATTTAAACAGCTTCTGTGGACAGAACTGGAAATCCTATTTGTGTCTTGTTCAGGTTCTTGCTTCTATTCCCTCCTCTACCATGGAACTCCTCTGTGCGTGTCAGGGAGTCACTGAATTTCAGTGAGTCTTAGTTTCTCTATAAAGTGGAGATAATTAATCTGCTGCTCTGCTTTTCATAGGGAACAGGAAAGTTAATTAATTAAAATAGAAGGCATTATTTAAATTCAAATAAGTATTTAAAAAAGTTTTTTCTCAGGTGAGATCCATTAATTCAAATGTTTTGGGCCACGGTGAAATAGTTAATGAGGAAACGGGAAAAGAAAATTGATTCATTTCCATGAGGCCTTTATATCTGGTGAGAATGTAGGGTTTGCCTCAGGAGGGTCCAGCGTTTTCTATTTATTTTAAGTGGAGTGCCAAAAAGTAAGTGGTGTCTGTCTGCTAGAATGCATCTATGTTGTAGTCAAACATATTGCTCCAGTTCACAGACATACTGTAGCTTGAAACAAACTGTTGAGTTGAGATAATGACTGCTGCAGCAGCACAGTATTTGAATGAGGTTGAAATATTTACCCAAAAGGGAAATAAATTTGCAAGTGACTGGACAAGACTGTGCTGTTTTGTTGGCTGCCACGCTCATCTTGCTGGCATTACATCAACTAGCTCAGGTATGTCTACAGGAACTGCAGTCACAGGCATGCCTTAAAGTATCACCACTAAAATTGTCTGTTGGTTATTGCTTCTGTCTTACCTAACTATGAACTAGAGCTGGATAGAATTTCTGTGCCCAGCAGACTGAAATTATCCTCTAAATAAGAGAAGTGGCTTTTGGTGGGGAGGAGAAGGGGTTGTTTTTGTTTGTTGTTGTTGTTTTTACTGGAAAAGAAGCATTAAAGAATTAAATGTACTTTAAGTAGTTATAGTAAAGTTTGTATGGTTTCTGAACAGTCAGTTAGGTTTCTGTAAGACATGCCGTTTGTCTTCTTTTAAATCATGTATTTCATGTGAGATGAAGATTTTTTTTAAAAATCACCTAAATCTCTGAAGGTCTATAGCATTTAAAATTACATAAATAACGCTATTTTTTATAATAGTTCTAGAATATCAACAGATTGTTCCTGTCGTAAAAGATATTGGTAGCTGCTAATGTTAGATAAAGCTACTTTACTCCAAGCTGTCTTGTCTTTCTTTATGTGAGGACCTGCAGCTGTGTTAGCAAATGCTATTTGCGCATTGTTATATAAACTGAAACTAACAAAGATATTAGCTGGAATAGCACACAGTATTGTAACCGGATATAGAGGGCTGTTTCCTCCTCCCCCACCCCCTCACTGATCAGTGACTGAAAACTGCACGATATTTTTATTGCAGTTCTTAATAGGTAAAGGTAGACGCTTGAAATCAGATTACACCTTGGTGTTGCCCAAGATCGTAAGTCTGACCAAAACTTAACAGAGTTCACCATATCTAGGAGTAATCTGTATAGGCCAGGTAATTGTGATTAGATTGGGCTGAACTGGAGAAGCACATGCTGTTATAGTTTATCCTAACGATACCCATTGGACATAACTCTCTGTTACTGCCAGAGCCCAGGTCATTCCATATGCTCAGTTATCATCTATATTCTGTAGAATTTCCGCTTGATTTTGTTTCAAATCGACTTAGACTTACCTTCTGGACTCCCTGGTATGCCAACGCCCGCTATGAATGTTAAGTTTAATACAAATTAACACTGTTAGTACTTAAAATAGTCTAAATTCAGTTATTTATATTATTGGAGTTACGTAAGTAAAATTTACACACTTGATACCCACTCAGCTGAATCTAATCTAAATGATTGTGTTGCTGTGCACTAAGTCTGGGATTTATCTTGCTTACATTTCCATTATCTTAAATGAAGTAACTAGTTTGAGATAGCTGTCCAGGCAGCCTGTATGGGTGGTTTGAGTGAGAAATTCCTGCAAAGCATGCCTTATTCCATTTTGAAACAGATGCTTGAGAAAGGCATTGTTCTCTTTTGGCTACAGGAAAAGTAGGGAGATTGAGCTCATCGCTTGATTGTTATAACATTTCAGTGAGATGAGTGGCATCCTTAGTGTATGAATAAATTTAGTTTAAATTTGACCAGTGAATGGTAGGTGAGATAAGCCTCCAGCTAACTTTAGGTGGAGAAGTGCTATCTAGGATTTTGGACACACATCTTAAAATGGGATTTATTGCCATTTAGAGATACCTGTCTCTATTCAGTGACTGTAGGAGGAGCCAAAACAGAGAGTTTATACTCCAAGTCAGAAATTTAAATAGCTAAAATTAGATAAGATAAAACACACTATAAGTATTCTTTCCATGAAGCTTTATTGGCAAACAGTAGAGGTGCGTAGAAGGTAAAGGAACTCTTAATTAATCCGTTATTTGTCTTTTCTCTTGGATATATTCTATGATTCTGGAAAGAGTTTCTTTCAGCCTCTCCCATGATTTCATAGAAAGCAGTATTAAAAGTTCTCTTTGATTTGGATTTGATCAAAATTAAATCAAAATCTCTGTAATGGGTGTTTGGTAGAATTTCTTTGGATGGGGAATGTATCTTTTCTAAACTTGTCAGCAGGGGAATATGGAATCACTGTAGTATCTGTCACTGAGCTCAGAAGAAAAATTAAGTCTTTTCATCTAGCCAAGCTTCATGCATTTAATTGGTTTCAGTAAGCTTATTAAACTAGCACTGCATAGCAAGGGATTGATGATGATGATTGTTCTTTTCTCCCCCTCGCCCCAGCAGGTCAAGTTGGTTTGAGTCTCCAGTCTAATGTGCAGAAACTTTGGTTAATTTCCTTGTGTAAGTTGATTTTTTTTCTCAAAGACTGAATTCATTAATAAGCTTGGCCCTGGGTCCTCCAAAAAATAAGAAAAAAATACCCTAAAATATTGTTTGGTGCTTTAAGAGCTTGAGAAGCATACATTTATGTTTGCTTGCGGGGGAAAAAAAAACTTTGTCAGTCACTTATCTGTATATAATGAAGCACATTTTACTGAATTAAACCAGACCTTGCTTTCAAGGATGGCCTGCTTAGTGGAGGGTTTTAGAGTTTAGCTATAAAATGAAGCAGCTTGGCTCCTGATTAATGTCTAAGCAGGTGCCATTATACTAGCTTTGTTTCTGTTGGCAGGGGGAACTTTGAATTTGTTACTTCTTTTTGACCATGGTTCAGAATCAGTAATTTCAATTTTACAACGTGGCACAGACATGAAAGGATAGAAGAGCTTTCCACAGTGTGTATTATGATGGTACCAGATGTTTGTTCAGACATCAGTTTTCTCTCGTTCCACACAGAGGGATTGTATGGAAATAAACTTTCTATCTATGCTGTCCTTAAAGATTTTGAGGTTCAGCTGCTGGATTCATGTATTTAGCATTGATTTCTGCAAAAACTGATCCATTTTGCTTGACCTCAGATAACTTCCGAGCTTTGTCTCTGAACAGCTGCTTACTGAATTTGCTCTGACACCGGATGGAGGTGTATGTTTTCATTTTTAGACATCCTTTCATTTTAGCATATTAACCAGCATTCTTCTGTACAAGGCCAATATGTAGTTAGTCTCAGGTTCAATAAGATGTTATTGCTCTGTTTTTTGAGGCTGATCTTGTGTATGTGCTATCGAATGGTTTTCAATGATTCGATCCACATAGAGCTGCTGCTTATTATCACCACAAAGAGCTCAAAGCACTGTAGCACAATCTGGAGATGAGACTTTGCCCCATCCCTGCCCCCTCATACTATCTTATGTCAAGTTTGGGGGCGGGGCGGGGGGAAGAAGACAGACCAAAGCCATCTAGCCTGTCCTGGTGAAACTAGGAGACTTGGCAGTACCTGAAGACTTCTGTTAATAACCTAAAGCAGATATGGCATCTTAAAATCCCAGTATGGTTATTAAAGTTGAGACAATCTCATTAAGCTAGGGTGTGGTGATGATAATAATAATAATCATATTGAAATTCCTTTGGTAATATATGTGTTCAACGGGGAAGAATTAAAGTTGTATATATTGTTAATATCAGGCTTGTGTGAATCTTTAGTTTCAATCTTGTAATAATTGGGTCAGCATACTTTTTTGGCAGTGAATATAAAGATGTATCGTTAATGATACTTAATGTGGATAGAGACCCTAAATAATAACCTTCAGGGTTCCCATGATGATGTCTTTCACTGAACCCTTATCAAAAATTTTTTTGTAAGTTTTATGAAGGAAAGCCCTAAACTTATCTATCAGTGTTTTCATGTATGCAGTAGTTGCTGATACTGTAGTAGTCACAGGTTTTTTTTCTACCATCCATGCTAGAATATCAGAAAAACCTTACAAACATTATTGAATGAAATGCGGTACATCTCTGAGAGGCATAGGAGTAACGTGCCTGTTATACAAATTGCATTTTAAGTTTCAGGGGCTAGGCCTGGAAGGAAGCATGGATACTTAAGGTCTGTCTAAATCTAAAGTTTTGATTCTTAAAACTTCCATTCAGCAGCTGCCTGGTTGCATATTACTTTCAAACTATAGGTCCCTTAGGCGCTTAAAATTCTGCTTTTGGCCACGCGCTCTACTGCTTCAGCTTTCAAAGTGCTATGTAAATTGTCTGGGATTGCAGGCATTAATGGTCTTCCTTTTTAAAACTCTTCTTTGTGTGGAATGATTATATATTTGAAAGAACGAGAGAGAAAGTGTGATCGTGGACCGGAGGTTAGACTATATATGTGGAGCAGAAGAAACCCGGCTTTTAACTCCTATGCTATTTAGAGTTTCTGTAATTTTATCAAATGAGTATGTGATATTAATTGTATTGAAGCTGGGCCTCCTCTTCAGGGCAATGCTGTTGTTATGAGGTCAACTTGACCCTTCTCTGAGATGAAGGGTTGTTCTTTTTCTTTAACACAAACGAGCAAAAAACCTTGGCCACCTCCCTCTGAGACAGCTCAAGGTTATGAATCCTGCCTGAAAGGAGGCATGTTCTTGAAGCCCAGAATAATTTATCTGATAATTAAAAGAAATGTGGGAGGAAGACTTAAACTCTTCAGCTTCTCCTGTTGTCTTTCTGTAGTGACTGCTGCTCTATTTGCTGCCCAGTGTGTATATCTTCCCCACCCCCTCTTTCTAAGCATCTGATTTTTCACTTGCGTTTTTTAGAGTCCAGGCCTCTAATTTAGGGCTGTGGATTTTGCTGTGAATCTAGTTCTGAATCTTCAGACATATCTACTAATACGTATGTGCTCACTGCTGTTTTACCTCTCTCAAACTAGTAAATACCCTGGTGGCCCTATGCATTGTTCCAGCTTTCTCACAGGCATACACAAACTGTGGGTGCACTTAGAAGGTTGCCTTAGAGTGAGTGCTTTATGTGAGGGCTCTCATATTTCTGTCCAGAAAATTCAGGACAGAAATTGGCTTCTTTCTGGCATATCTTACTCAGATGTACTCAGTAAGACCAACGTGCTCGGTATACTAGGATGTTCTGCGCAGTTGTACGCAAAGTAATTCTTTGTTCAGATGCAGTAAACTCCCTGTGTGTATACTTTGTCCAGGATTTCCAAGCATCTGGCAGGCGCATCAGAGTTACTACCTGACTGTGCTGCTTAGCATCTGGAAATTCCAGGCGAATGGCCAAATTTATCTTTTTCTACAGAGATAGAATTTCGGGGGGGGGAAGGGCCATGTCTGGAGAAACCTGAACATCTGGCAGCTTTACCTCAGATTGTTGAGCTACACTGTGACAGAATTCAAAATAGAGTGCAATTCTTCTGAGTTTCTTGATTTTTTTTTTTTTTTAAACAGAAGCAATTTTTTTCATTTCATAATTTTTATGGTATGCCTTTTTCTGTTGTCAAGAATAGATTCAGATCAAGAGAAAGTTATTAACTGGAGGTGTTCATTTTTTATTTTCCACATTGCAAGTGGATCTAATTTCAGTATATAAAATGTTGATTTCAAATTTTTATGTTTTATACAGTACGAAGAATTTTGTTTAGTTGTTTTAAATCTTGTCACATCAACACAGTTAATTACTAGGATTTTTGTCTCGCAATTGAAGCGGTTACAAGTGTGTAATTTATCTTCAGACAGCTTTTAGCTAAAAACATAATTTAATATCCCATTGTTTTTTCCCTTACCTCCCTCAAACGCCAGGATTTTCAACTCTCAACTGTAGATATCAACAATTTTTACCAAGAACATTTGGACTTCTGTGTGTAAATTTAAACTT
Organism: Struthio camelus; assembly: GCF_040807025.1. Taxonomy (NCBI): domain Eukaryota; kingdom Metazoa; phylum Chordata; class Aves; order Struthioniformes; family Struthionidae; genus Struthio; species Struthio camelus. Next base: position 44,877,001 of record NC_090946.1, read on the forward strand.
ACTGACACCCTTGTTCTTCCGCAGCTACCTTTTACAGACTTCTTCAGAGTAGCCCAAGTATCTCTGGTTGAAAACCCTTTGCCCTGGAATGTTGCTGTTCTAAGTGTGATGTCTTGTCTAATGGACCTTTCCTTTCTTCTTCTTTATGTTTTGAGGCTACTCAAAAGGACTCAAGTAAATGGGTTTTGTTACTGCCTACAGTTATGCAGCAGTTAGAAATAGCAGGATGCAAACTCATATTAAGAATGCAATCACTAATGAGAGAGGAAAACACATAATATGTCTCTCTTCAAATTATCTGTCAATATACAAAGCATTTATAGTTTCATTTGCGGTTCGGTATGTGATACGTTTCCCCTGGAGTCAATGCTAACCTCCTGTACGTTGTGTCAGGCAGTGCTTAACTGCCTTTCTTTGATGAGGTATAAAATTGGGGCTTTGCTTTTAGAACCTTAATGAGTCCTGAAATTAGTGTTGTGGCTGGTACCACATCATGTCTTGCCTCCCTGGAGTACAGCTCAGGAAGGAGAGAAGGTATTTGTTTATTTGCTGTCCCTGTGTGGATAGACTGGCATTTTTGGGGTCAAGAAATTCAGAGACTCTAACAATTCCTCCACTTTTGAACCCTCAGAGACTATATGCTATTCATAAACCCTAGAGAGTGTCATCTCAGATTCAGAACAGGAGGCTCATTTAGGTATTCCCAGAGAAAGCTTTCTCTCGTCATTGATTATTGAGAGAGTGTAGGAATATAAGCTTTGTGGGTACGACACAGAGTAGAGAGATTAATTTGTCTTATGAATATCTAAAACCTATGAACTAAAATCATTTTCATTCAAAACTCCCACTGAATTTGGTAGAGTTGCTTTGCTTGGTGTTAAGACATTTAGCCCTTAAAAATACAGTAATAGCCAGAGGGCATAAGGATCTGTTATGTTTTTAATACTGGAAGTATGGCATGTTTCTTTTTTATTTTTCTTTGCTATAGATAGATATGTTGCACTAGAAACAATAGATTTAGGCTTAAGATCCAACTGATTGGAACACCCCCTGGCAAATCAGAACTGGCAATTTTCTTTCTGTAAGTGTGAACTATTAGAATAGCTTTTTTCCTCTTGCTGTAAAACTTCACTAGATGTCAGTGTAGAAAGTATTTCTACTTAAATACTATGCAAGCTTAAGAGTGAGAAGGTTTATTAACAGGTATAATGCCTTTAAAATATACAGATTTAGGGTGGCAGTTATTAGAACTCAATGTTTTGGGTTTTTTCAATAGATAATTCATTTTTAAAAAAGCAGTTTCATGACAACCAAAGGAATTTTGTTAAGTTCACATAAAATTCTGCAAATTGTTTCTGTTAAAATAGACATAAAAGTGAAAATTTGTTTCTCTATTTACTGAAAGTTTTCAGATTTCTGTTATAAATCAAGATGATGTTTTAAAACAATTCTGAAGAGTTAAAAAAAACCCAAAATATTTTGGTTTTGTTCAACTGAATATTTCCAGTGAGCAAAAATTTTTATATATATTTTCTTCTTATTGCTCTCTGAAAGCTGGAATCTTTCATGTGAGGACAGCAGAAAATTATTTTTGTTACCCACCTAATTAGCAAGTATACTTTCACATTGCTCAAAGTAGGGCTTAGGCACTTATTTATTCATTTAGAGAAAAAAAAAATATATATACACTGGTTATATGTATATAGAGATATAATCTGTAGGTGTGCTTGTCTTGTGCACATATAACTTTAGTACACATTTGTTGATGTTTGAAGAAGCAGTCTAACCCTCCTCCTAAATGGTAAAGTGTTGGGGGGGAGCGTTTTTTTTTTTTTTTTCCTTCCTAATTGAAACTTCAGTACCCTAGAAGTTTGGTCTTCTGTGGGTTTGTTAAATTTTTCCCTTTAAATGAATTCCTTTGCATTTCTGAACTGATATGCAGCGCAAAAGACAGTGGCTTAGGTATTGTACAGTGCCTTTGGTTTTGCTGTGTTGCTCATGTAAGCTGCTACCACCAGTCCTAGCTTACTAATACTAGCTTAATGGAACAATAAGCGAACACCTGAAAACAGAGATATTTCTGCAGTAGCACAGAACTAATAAGGAGCGCACCCTCTGTGATCCTATTTTGACTGCTAGTACAGCAATAAAAAGATGGTTTGAGCCAAGAGAGGAACTTGGACTATGCTGGCTTCATCTGCCACTTCACAATTTCTGTCTTGAGGTTGCTTGCTTCTAACATAAACTTAAATGACCTTTATGGGTTTTGGAGCTGCCGCAGAGAGATTGGTTCTATCCAGAGCTAGGATGTGACTAAGGGAGTGGAAAGGAAATCTTAAACTGTACATGCACAATTTTTCCAGCTTTAACTTGAGTTGCAGGCATGTAGCGATTAAAAAGCAGTGTTTTAAAAATAAAATAAAAAATGGTATCTCTGCAATAATTATATCCAAACGTTGCATTTTGTCATTATTATTTGCAACTATTTTTGCCTCTAAATGGAAGATGCTTAATTTTTTTCCCCTAAATATCAGCCTTACAAAGTCACACTCCAAAGGTCCTTGCATATATGTTATGCTTTCAGTAGCATGTACATTGCTCTCAGAAGGTTTATGCAGATGGAACCAATTAACCTTATAATTAGGATATAGCAAATGATTATTTTGTGAATGGTCAGGAAGACCTATTTCAGTTCCTTTTGTATTTATGCAACTTTTCTCCAAAGTAAAAGCTTTTGCTTTTGTCAGCAAAGATCACATATAATTCTAAATGCAGGAGTTCCACATTTTGAGTGTAAAACTGGACTTTAAGAACTTTTATTTTGTGTACATTAGTTAATACCTTAATAATAGTAGCTAGATAACATGATGATTGGCTAATTGAAGTATGCTGAAAACATTTGAAAATGTAAATGTCAAATGCACATGTTAATAGCAGAAGCATCATAAAGAATTTTGAGAAATTTTTTAGATTAGTTCAAAGTACTTGCATATACGTTAGGGTAAGATGAGACCATATTTAAGGACTTAAAATCTTCTAGCAGATTTTAGGAGTTTTTCATAAGCTGTACCTACTTTGAAGAGAAGAAGAACAAAAGGAAGTTTTGAAGTACTGCTTTCTGTAACGCTTCCTTTTTCTGAACTGATACCTTAAGGGCATTTAGCTTATATGCTGTACTTGAGGATGTTTACGTGGTTGTAACAGGACAGGTATAGCATCCTAAAGAGGCTTTAAAAAGGTACCTTGGGAAATGGTCTTCCAGTACTTTAAAAATAGGTGTCTTATTCCTCTTGCTGTTTCACCCACCTGTTAATGCTTTGTGGTATCCTGATACAGCAAATTCTGCAACTCTGTTGTTCCAGGGTGAGTTTGTAATCAGTGGGCCACGTTTTGGCCCAGAGGAAAGAACATGTTACTGCCTTATTTCGTCCCATTCTGTGATGATGAACGAAAGCACTAAATCCTTTGATGGTAAAGCAGGCTTGAGCCACTCTTGCCTTTCTCACACAATTTACACCAAGGGTGTCTAATCAAGTTCTATCTAATCGACTTGAGAGATCTTAAACTTTTGTTTCGTGTTTCGAAGAATCTAGAAATAGATGAAAAATTGCACAAGATACTTAGTAAGTTCCTCCCTTTGTGCTATTGAGTTGCAGGGAAATCAAGATGTAGCAAAGCTCAGGAATGCTGGCTTTGAGATCCTGTATTGGAGAGCTGTGTCCTGACTCTAAGCTGAGATAGATGGTTGGGTCTATATTTAGAACTGGTCCACCTTCAGGCATGCAGCAAGCTTAACTTTTCTTGCAGGATCTTTTAGAAAACACTGAGTGTCTAGCTTTTATTGCACAGTTTTTTGTTTTTTCCATTAGAATGAGAAACCAGAGGATGGTTTGGTTGTAATAGCAGCCTTTAACATAAGTTCTGTAACAACTTGCATTATCATGTGCAAACATTTGGTCCAGAGTGTGGGATATAGGTCTATTTAAATCTTTTTCTTTTGTTTTTCCTCTTTCTTTTTAGTCTTTTAATCTATCTGGAAACAAATAGCAAATTTGGATGTTGAGTGATCACTGGTGCAGTGATCTAGGTATCTACCATACTCTAGGAATTGCTGCTGTAATAAGAATTTTATATACCTCCTTTGGAAATGTCTGCATTGATTTCTGTCAGGCTGGATAAAATATTTTTCTGTTCTACTACAGCAGTGTTTGTTCTGGGTAGACCTTAAAAAAGGAAAGGGCCTGAGGACGTAAACCCAGATTTCAGATCTGGTCTCAGACTTCCCCAGTGTTCGGAAGCATTCCTATCCAAGTTTATGCAGTAGCCTTACCTCAGTGTTTTATAAGTTTTTAAATATTTTAGATAATACAGTCAAAGGATGTTGTGAATGAAGTTGCATGTAATGGAATGCTTTGCCATACCCTTCCCTGTTATGTTTCTTCCCTTAATTCTTTAAGTAAAACGGGACCTGGTTTAGCGGTAGTTTGCACTGCGCTTCCATACTCCTGGGATTCATCCCTTCTTGTCTAAAGCTTCTTAACCTGCTCATAAACCACAGCTTGGAATATTTATGACACAGATTTTTACAAAAAATCTATAGGAGTCTTCTCAAGGAAGATTGAAGCTGACTGGTCCACGCAAGATTGCTGACTTTCCATTCAGAGGAGTAGGCATATGGTGAATGTTTTCAAGGAAGGTATTCTTCTATCGAGAGAACTAGAACTTGTGGCACTGGGTTATTTTAGATTTTAAAAATGGGTGGGGAGAGCAAAGCAGAGAGTTTCATGTAAGTAGTCATTTTGTGGACTTTGTGTTGTGGATACTGCAGGAGAATTGCATCCCATCTGTTTATGCTGGTGTAAGCAGAAGAAAAAAAACATAGCTTAATTCATGTTCAGGAAATGCACCAATCCGTCTCCCTTTTCCATTTTCAAAGGAAAAGCTGAAATCTTTCTCAGTGGGATATTATTTTGTGTATAGTAATACTTATATTTTAATAGAAGTAACTAACCTAGTTTTAGGGTAGAAACTTCTATTGCCTTCTGGAAATGTTTATCAGAGGGAAAGTTTTGTAGGCTGTAAGACTTTGTCATACAAGTATTTGGTGACACAAGTATGCAATTTATTGTACTGACTTGTGTGAGAGGAGACTGTTACTAGCATAGTCCTTTCTTCGTGATATAGTTGTCTCCTGACAGTTCTGTTTTTTAGTATGGGTGAGCCTTTAATTTTAGTAGATATAATACATTCCAAATTAGGCTTGTGCTGAAACCTGTGGCCACAAATAGTAAGTACATGTGGACAAATAAAAAGTAACAGTTAAAACTGAGAGGGAGTGACTGCTTGTAATAGTGGGCTATTTAAATTGCAAGTCCAGGCATGTATTTATTGTTGATGACTGGGATACAACTCTGAAAATCAGAATGTGAATCAACTTGCCCATCCTTTCTGAATGCTGAATGGGAGTAACAAGCGCTAATCTGCCATGTATTCCTATGTTTAGTGTCTAAAGGTGATAGTGTTGTTTTACTTTGGGTTCTTCCATTGAAAAACTATCCGTTTCATATCCTTGAGGTAAAATTAGTGGCATTCACAAATTTCACAATCATCCTCTGTCTGTATTATTTGCTTCTAAACCAAAATGAATTGTGGTCCCTGAGGAGCGACGCAAAATTGTTAGCTAGAGAATTTTTTTTTTTCTTAGCAGCAGCAGATTTTGGTTTATAAGTGAGCCAGAAATATGTGTCACAAACAGAAAATTTCCCTTTACTCAAAAGAGTGTTGAGAGGCCACTATTTCATCACACCACACTGCATGAGTCCCTGGTTTGATGGGGCCTGCCAGCACAAGGTATTCTTGCTTTGTTCTGAAGTGATACTCCTTTTCTGCACCACATAGTCTATCTTAGAAGTAAATTTGTCAAAAGATTCTAATTGGAAAACTGAAATGTTGGCCTTCAGGTGAGAAATGACAGCCACATTTTAAAAGGATTCTAGGCACTTAGAGCCTCAGGCAGCTGCCTACCAAGATTTTAAAGACTATTTTGGTGCTTAGCTCCGTTAAATTTAGCCATCTGATAATTTTTTTTTCCTAAGTCCTTTTTTTGGAGGGGGAGGAACCTTGAGAACCTTTGAAAATTTAGTAAGGGTAAATCTGAGGGAATAATAAAGGATGAAATGGGACAGGGTTCTAATTAAATAACTTGTTCTTAAACCTCTTTTGAGGCTTGTCTGTATACCTACCCTCACACCTCCAACTGATGTAATATTAATTAAACCTATATAGTGCAAAAGATCTTGAAGATAGTGTTTCACTGATTTTTTTTTTTCCTGCAAGTGCCACATAGGAAAAAAACAGGAAAAAAAGTAAAAATGATATTTACAGTATTGTGGTCCAAGCCTTGCAGACAGTTTCTCATGGAAGCTGTCCAAATACTTGCATCAAGTATTTCAATAGTTTTTCAGAGCTTAATGTGGAGTTATGCTGTAATTGGAAAAAAGACACACATCCCTGAATTCCATCTTTAGAGGCAGAGCTTGAATTTAAATGGATCTTAAAGGAGCTTCTGAGATTTTATTTAACAAGAGGTATTCCTCTAGTAGAATAGGAATATTGTCTTCTACTCCTTCCTGCCTCCTAAATAACGGTGCAGAGGACGCTGCCAGGTTGTTTCTGTCTCTGGTCTTTGTCTGCTCCCCCCATCATCACTAATAATAAAATTTGTATTCATAATATATCTGATGATTTGTTTGCCAGTATGTAGGTGAATACTTTTCACTCACTCAGCTGTATGTATATTGACATGGCAGTCATCATGGAAGCAAAATGCATATGTTTGTATTTGGATCATGTGGCAGATGTGTAAGGTAAAGGAGTTACCACTTTTGCATGGTCACTTTCCTGGATCTGCCTACCTTTTAAGTGTTCCCTGCTTTGGTCTGTGATCATGGCTGATACTTGTTTGCCTGCCTTTTCTGAATGAAAATGTGACCGTTGAATTTCTCTTTTTTGTTCTTGTGGTGTTGCAAAGATCACAAACTTTGAAGACAGAACTTTGCAATGTATTTTTTTCTCAAGTATGATATTGATTCTGAAAATAAATTGTAACTTGACTGTTTAGTTTTGGCAACTGAAAAGTAGGGTTTTGCAACCAAGGGTTAGAACATGGAGATGACTCCATTTCTGTGCAGGATTGAGCATGTTTCAGTTTTTCTGTGTGGCTAAGTATGTAGGGAATAAAAAGGAATATGTATTCCCTCTCTGGAATTTTTGTGGAACTTCAACCGAAATAGAATGTTCTGCAAAGTGGACTTAGGTCTTTCGTGTGTCTGTATAGTAAATGTTCAGAGCTTGCCAAGGTGCACATATGGTTTGTCCTAAAAACAGGGTTTAACTTGGCTTTTACTTCAGGTTATTTTGCTGGATAAAACTCGTGCTTCTGAAGAAAAAGCAATTGTTCTTCATTTCTCATTGAAATTTCTGAGAAAAAGGTTACCCTGTTAATTCTCAACTAGCCTCCTTGATTGCTGAGGTTCATTTTTGTCAATATTACAGCTACAGCATGAAATAGTTATGAGTATTGGGATTCTGTGTGTCAGTTTTAGCTAGTCTCCTCCCTTTTTGCAGGCAGAGGAGAATTAATACACAAGGAAGAGGGGTGAGAACAAAAGGGCCTGGAGGGGAGGGAGAGGGCAGCAGTAACTTCCCTGCTTGTTTCCCTTTAGCTTGTACAAGTGCAGCCATGCAAACACCACACATCGAATAAACACTCAAAATTGCTAGAATAAAACCTGATAATGGACTATTGAGGTGTCTGTGTAAGTTAAATTCTGGCTGTGACTGATTAATTAAAAATGCTGCTCCAACCTTGTTATCTTGGTTGCCTTACTATTAACTGAAAGGAAAACATCAGGAGGAAATAAGACTGACACTCACTTCTGTACTTGCTGAAGCATTTAAAATCTATATCATTTATTTCCCGTTGTCCGTATGTCTATTGCAAGAATGCCAACTGTAATGATAGTGTTTGCATTTAGTTCTGAATACGTGGAGGTCTGTGTGAAGCATGTCCCAAAGTGTGTCTGCATCCCCAGAGATTTCCCATTTATGCACTTGTAATGTATGGGTTCACTGTTCTGCCGAAGCAGAGCCGTTGTTGGAGGTCATGATCCCAGAAAGAGAGAGGCAATCTGTCTTTAAGGAGGGGCAGTTCTGTGGAGGTCTTGAATACCAAGGCGGAGACATGGCCCTCCACATCAAACAAAAATGACATGCTAATATAGACAGAAGTACCTTTTTTACAAAACTTTTTATTGCAGAGAAAGTGAGAGCTGTATTCTGTACAAACTTTAAACGTTTGTAGGCATTCTGGCTTATTTACCCAGCATAATGAGTTGCAGGAGAGTTGCAAATGCATGTGTTGCTATGGCCAGACTTCTGGCTGAATAGGGAAATCCGACCTCTGGCCATGCACAGATGGTGTTAGACTTGGCTGTCTGAGCATCCTTAGGAACTGAGGTCCCACAGGCTGCATACTAACTAGCAGGCAAGTGTTTGTGATCAAGAGGGGCATTATGGCCTAGCGAAGTTCCTCAGAGCAATTCCCATTAATATAAGATGGTAGATATATATTTTAAGTATCTCTGAGGATCAGAAGCTAGGCGACTTTCACATAGTTGCATGTTTATGTTGGGGCAGAATCTCAAGCTGGATTCTCCCACAGCCCAGGGAAATTCCCTAACTCATGTCACCTCTTTTTTTCTTTTTTAGACTGCTCATAGAAATTTGAGTTTGATTGTGATGAGGATACCAGACCAATAAAAACTAGATAAAACACAGAGCCCTTTTCACAGAGATCAAGAAGCAGCTAATTAAGAATAACAGATTTTGTTCACTAAACTAGTCATAGTTGTACTTAGTGAACTACACACAGTGCCCTTACACACCTAGTTTGTTTACATTGCTGGTTTTTAAGGTCTAAAAATGAGAATGTTTATTCCTGGTAAATCTATTTGATATTTCAATTGATTAGCCTAAAGACAGTATCGAGATGCTGCATATTTAGCTGTTGTTTGTCTGAGGATAACGTAAGATGCTTTCTCTAATGAAGGAGAAAGGTAATTATTTTCTTCCCTTTGCTTCTGCTCTCAGGCCGGTGCAGGACAGACGTGACTTTAGCAAATGGAGGGATGAACATAACTTCCTCAGGGCTCAGTTATGCAAAATTCATCTGCTGTGGTTCACTGATATTTATATTCTTAGATTTGTTCCTTGAAGACCAAAGGAAGACCTTGTTCTCTGGAAGGTAGCAGGAATCACCAACGTTTTCTGGTACAGAATCAAAAGTAGGAAAGAACAGTCTGTTCACTAAAAAATTGGAAGTATGACTCATGTTAAGTATTTGTAAACCAGAATATACTGCATGTCTATTCACTGAACACACCATACAGGAATAAAATACTCAATTTGATTGCATTTTTCTCTTTATTGATCTATTTGTTTTATTTGTCTGAGGTTTTGTTTGACAGATTCAAACTAAACGGTTCTAGGGTAATGGAAGTGCAGGGTATTCTCTAGTTTAAAATGTGCTTCCTTTTTGATTTGAGAAGAATGGCTGTTGATCCATCTTGTTATATTGTGTTCATCATCATAGCATCTGAACAAACGGTACATAAACTCTTCTCTCAATTTCTGCTTTTTTAGAGGAGAGGAGGGTCTGCATGCACCAATATTTAGTTTATTTGAGGTTAAGGTTTTTTCTTTAAAAAAAAAAAACTTTTTTCTTAAAAGCAAAAATTTTGGCTATATTTTTGTCTTACAGGTTGATCCCGCTTTGAAAGAAAAGTTAAAAGAGAAAAATGTGACACTGGAATCTGAATATCAGGTACAATAAATCTGTTGCTCGGAGCTCATAACCTTGTCTACCCTTGATTACCCTGGCCGCTGGTGGGGTGTGTCTGTCCCTAACTAAAATTAGATCAGCCATCTGCCTTTGATTCACTGATGTCCAATAAAAACAAGTTTTTATGTAAAGAAACATTTTTGAACATGTAGTGCTTCTTTCTAACACAGCTTTACTTTGATGTCCAGGTGCCAAGTACAGTGGTACAAATAAAATCCACTAGTTCTGTGGGTAACGAAGTCTGTAATAAAGTAGAGCTGATGTTGCCCTTAGTTGGAATGTGTACGTGCTTATGTTAACGCCTCTATTGCATGAGTTGTAACGATCTTTAGAGCAAATTACAGAACAATACAATTAAATGCTGCCTGTTATTATTTCTTGCTTCTCAGGCTTCTGTGTAGCTCTCAAACAGCTGTCATTCCCTTTTCTCCATTTCAGAAAACTCTCTAGAGAAGTATTTACTCCTTTTCTGAACAATGCATTTTCCTCAAATGTTACTCAGCTCCAGAATGGTTGTTTTGGCCAGTTTAATATCCAGTTTCCTAAATCTTCAGGCCTGGAAAAAAACTTGTTAGGAAAATTGGAAAAAACCTCCCTGTATCCAGAAACGAAGGAGAGAGCTATTTTAGATAACTTGCAACATTTTAAAATTATTTGGATCAAATGTCCAACTAACGCTTCGTGTATCTCTGTGCTCTTTATCTTGAACACAGGTTTTCTTTTTCTTTCAATTCAACTTTACTACCACAGGCCTTTCAAGAGCTTGATTGCACCCATAGCTCTTACACTTAGTTGTCCAAATGGCAATACATGGTTTTGCTAATTAAACCTTTTCCATTGCATTACTCTTTTGTGACTTGTCTATGAAATAAAAATAACTTACCTTTTGCACTCTTACATATGTAATTTCACAGAACATCTGCCTACCTGTCAGGTTTATGATAGTGATCTACAATTATTGGAAAGTTTTGAGGTATCCCCCTTCCACTAAGAATTGTGATTTATAGTGTAGGGAATAAAAAGATTTATTCTCCGAGTACATATGGAAAGCTCAACTGGAACTCAAAACATACAAAAGCATTAAGTTCTAATCACCTCTGGGATTCTTCTGTCTCACTTTCCGTAGAACATACTGTGTAAGGTTGCTCTGATTTATTTATATGGAAGGACCGCAAGCAGTGAAAAGAACCACATACCTCCATTTTACTCACTGCCTAACCTCTGTATTCCGAAATGCCTTGTTTTCTCTCCAGCAAGACAAGTAAATAGCTGAAGGATAATATTTAAATGGCCATAATTGCATTGGCTTCATGGGGAAATCAATAGCAATAAAATACAATTGGCATAACAACATATTCCGAGCCTACTTATGTAATGAGGCTTTCTCCTGATGGACAGAAATGACAGAAACAACTTATTTTTTCTTGGTCTAAACTGCAGAGAGTCCCCAGGTGGAAACATTACCGAAGTACAGTTTGGGTGGTAGAGAGGGTAGACCGTTTCAGCAGTTCAAACGTAACTGAATTTCCACATAGTTAGAATAGATTCAGATTGTTTTAAACTGTAACCTCCATGTATGCTTTACTATGAGCACTGGTGTGCAAGCGCTAGGCATATTCATTTCTTCCTTCAGTGAAACTTGAGGAGCCACCAGCAGTTCAGCAGGCATGCACTTAACAGGCTCTGTGTGAGCGTTTGATAATTTTAATCAACAATACCTCTCTCTTCTGAAACCTAACCTATCACTGAGTTACTGCTGACATTTAGGACAATAGTTTTCTGGGTCCCGTGTGTTCCAGAGTGGATTTTTTTTCCTTACTTTATTCCCTTACTTATTCGATACTTAAGAGCTCATACAGCTTATACAGCTCTTAAGAACATCTTGGAATTCTATATATAGGTCACGTTGGAGGATTACACTAGTGGCTGTTAATAAATGTACTATGATAATAGATCAAGGACAGTTTAAGAAAATGTTGCTATTTTGATATGAAAAAGCCTTATTTTACAGTATTATTAGCATTAGTTCTGCAGCTGTTACTGAGGATAGGAAGCCTACCCTTTCAAAGTATGGTTACATGACGCATGCAAAACTCCCATTGGTCTCCCAAGACTTTCAAAAAATACCTTATTCTCCTTATAGAATAAGACAAGATTCCATATTGAGTGCATACTGAATTTAGAAGGTGAGTTTCTACTAAAAGTTTACACCCTTTTGGGCTTGTTACAAAAGATAAAGATGTTTCTGATATTCTGAACATACTGGAGTTCACTTGTCTCCAATGTGATGGTGAGGATGGAAAAACATGTAATCAACCGTTTAATTTATTGTGATGAAATTAGATAAAGATATTTTCATCTTCTGGTTCACTAAATATTATGATCTGAAACTATACACTGTTTACTTTATTTCATACAGGAGTATTTCTGGCCAGGATATTATTTTGAGAAGGAAAAAATTTGCATGTGTAATACATACTGCATTTCTTATCTCAGATCTGTTAATGATGCCATTCATCTTGTGCCCTGGGATGTGCCAAAGCAGCAAGCTGCCTTTGCATGTGTTCCCTATTGTTTATGCATTCCTCTCACATGGTCATATCCTCATATGGCCAATTAGTCCATGCTGCTCCCGTTTGCCTAATAAATCATGGCTCTATCTGCAACTGGCACGGGTAGTAATATCAGTGTAGTTCTACTGCCGAGCTGGGCCTTGTAGAACAGATTTTTCTTTCTTTCTTTCTTTCTTTCTTTCTTTCTTTCTTTCTTTCTTTTTTTTTTTTTTAAAGTGAGGTATTGACCTGAGGCAAAAGTCTACAGTATTTTATTTGAAAGCACAAAAATGTTGTTTGAAAGAGGAGGATAAAAAAATGATTATCCTGATGAATAACAAACATTCTGCTGGATGTTTAGTGATTGCAGACGTTTGTTTTCATTGGTTTAAATGCAATCTCAACATTACTTATTCTAGCTCTTGGTTTCTGTACTTTTGTGAAGATTGTGGTCTAGTACAGATTAAAACATCTGGCCTCAGTAGGTCGCATCAGACCCTGAAATAAATAATTGTTGCTTAGGAGTTTTCAACCAAATAAAAAGTGTCTTAAACATTTATTAGTAACTTAAAGAATTAACATTTTACACTGAAAAAAATCGATTAACTTTGAATCAGCTATGTTTTTAACCAGTGGGGAATTGAAGGCAGAAAAAATTACAATAACTAACAAATGTAAAACAGTTGAAAACAGTAAGTGAGAAGTTATAAGGCAGAGAAATTTGATAAAGGAGGCTAAGGATGCCAGAGAGCTGTTTGGTAGCAGGGCTGACAAGGATATGGATAATAAGATTTTCGTGCAGTAAAGTAAGAATAAAATCTTAGCAGGGGTGTAAAATCATTACTAACCACATTGACAGAGTAGAAACATTCCAAAAAAAATATTTTTTTCTATTTAGAGAAGAAAATATCCTTTATATTCATATCAGAAGAGAAGGGTTGTACTTCCAAACAACCAAACAAGATGTTAGTTAATATCTATTGGGCTCTGGTGATTTATACTCAAGAGTTCCAAGAAAACAGTGGGACGACTTCTATGGCCACTGGAAATCTCAAAGTGTGGTTGTCCTTGGGAATTATCAGTGGGCAGGAAGAAGAGATTTTTAACAGTATTCTGTGAGATTTGGATCATATCTAGGCACTGCTGGATTTTCCTTTCAGTTATCTGGAAGGAATTGTAAAATCATTCCTGGTGTGTAAGTGACACAAAGGTACTGATGTGGTAAAAGCATAGAAAGGCGGGCACACAGAATACTTGGTATTACTTGGTAAGCTAGGCAAATGAGCAAAGTGCCTGTTAAAATAGCCAAAGTTATTTGTTTATAAATGGAAAACGCAGGCCAGAATGGACTGCATCATGAAAAGTAGCAAGTCTGAGAAAGATCTAGGAGTTGGTGAATAAATAATTCAAATCTGCTGTGATGGTGTGGAGCAAAGAGCTAATTCCATCTTTATACATATAAAAAAGGAACGATAAATAGCAGGAGGTGATTTTATTTCTGAATGTGGCATTGATGAGGCTAGTACTGAAATACTGGATCTAGTTCTGGGGTCCACATTTTGAACAGGACTTTAAAAATGGGATAGGCTGCAGAACAAGCTGAATGTATTAACTCAGAGCTAGAGAAAATGCCTCTGAAGAAACTTAAAAATTTTAATCTTTTTTTAAGGTAACAAAGAAAACTTTAATTATGGTATATAAATACCTTTGTAAGAAGTGAGTGCTAGCTATTGAAGAATTGTCTAATGCAACAAAGACATTCTAATTAGAAGCTAAGCCCAGATATTAACAGAGAAAATAATTAATCATTTGAACACAACAAGAAGAAAAATGGGTTCTCTGTCTTTCGGCATATTTGTTTCAAAACTTTCACATTCTTCGACCTGTTGCAAACTGTTGGATTCAGCATGGGATAAGTGAGTGGTCTATGAATAGTCAGTCTAGAGAATAGTCCTTCCTTGACTTAAAGTGTTTACAGTCAGTTTTTGCTCTTACAGTTTGATAGCTCCCAAGAGGTCAACGTGAGCTCTGGGTAAACATCTTGTAACTACTCTGAGAATTGTAACAGAAGTATTGGAATTGCCGAATTGCAATGATTATCCAGGACAATTCAAAAAGTAGAAGCAGGTGGTGTGGGAATATTACCTGTATATCTATTGTCTTAAGAGTAAAAGAAAATGGAATTTGAGTAAGCTCTTCTAAAATTGATGCAAGCCACTTAATGCTAATTTAAAGTGACCTAGGGGATTATAGGCACAGCAGGATGGGCAAAACATTTTTTTCAGGAAGTGACAGTGGAGCAGCGTAGCAATTTACAGTTTAGAAAAGATAAATCAGAGTGTGCAGACATGGGAAATATCCTGGAAGATAATTCCTGAATGCCAGTAGTTGAAACCTGCAAACATCTTGTTTGCCATTATCAGTACCAGAAGACTGCTGATTTTGTTGTTTAGTAATTGCCACTAACAGGTTAGCTTATTGAATTGTTTTACTTCGATGTCTGCAAAATACTACCAGCTAAACAACTTGAGCTGTTTGGGAGAAGACAAAGATGTTGGAATAAAATCCATCCTGAGTGACTGTTGTGGTGCTGAATGAGGTTGAGATATTATTTTTTCCTCCTTTAATCACTCTGTCCCTTCTCATGTTCTCCTCCTCTTTGTTAATGTGTTGTTAAGAAATGCTGTTTACAGCTAGCCATTAGATGTTGGCTGTTCTTCAGGTTGCATCTGGGACAAGTCCAACAGGAAGTTTCTTGAGCCTCAGTTTACTCAAATGTAAAATGGTCTTGAGAATTTTTATTTCACTGTGAGTTTTCATCAGTTAATGTTTTGCAGAGGAAGACAGAGTGGTATTAGTTTCTCACAAACAGACGCTGCCATGGGTAAAAGGGGGAAGGATTTCAGTTAAAATAGTTGGTTAGACATTTTATTCTGAGTGCATATACAATCTACAGTCAATCTGAAGTCCACCATTTGCTCCTCTTTTTCTTACCCTCTCAAACTCTTATGTGTCATAGTTCAACATACAGTCAAAGAAACACAAGAAGGTGGAATTGGCTGGAAGGTATGGCACAGGATCTTAGGAAAAGTTCTAGTAGAAAAGCCTTCATGCAGGGAGAAGGATACCCTCCAAGCAAAAGGTCACAAGACATCACTTTTTACTGGCCTTATTTCTGGAATTCATCACTACTAAATAGTCCCATAAATTCTTTTCTGGTCACGATTATAACAGATCTCTTTGTACAGATTTTTCTATAACTTTGAGCTGTTTCCTCCATTTATGTTGCTTCTGCACTTTTCTTGTCCCTGTCCTAGATATGAAGAGAACACACTAGTTTCACATTGATTTTAAAAAAAACAGAGAAAGGAAGTTAACAGTGCAAACAGACAGCAAATGTGATCAGGCCATACAAATGCCTGCAATAAATAATCTCCCCGTGCTTTTTTTTATCCTAGAGGAACTGACCAACTCTTAACATGTTAGAGCCAACCCTGCATTTTCTCAATCACGAAACAAAGCTTTGAATAGGGAAAATGGCATCCACACAGCGTGACTGAATTATTTCATTTGTTGTCCTAAGGGATGCTGCTAGCTTCTGCCCGGCAGCACTGGGAACCTTTTCTTATGCAGCTGCCTACGTAGAATTGTTAAGCACATCTGTCACACTAATGGGCCCCCAGTGGGGAGTTGCTAGTTCTTTAATATGAAATACCTCTGAAGTAAACTTTCAGTGCAGTGTATGTGATTCTAGCTTCACAGTTGAGGCTGTATGCATTCCTCTCATTGTTATGGTGTATCCTCCTAAGAGGCAGTCAGATAGTTTCCAAGGAAGCTCTTGTCTCAGCAACTCAGTAAATGGCTTTTTACAAGAATATATTCCTGTTGTTTTCTCTCTTTTTTTTTGGGGGGGGGGGGAGGGGTTTAATTCCATAAACGCTATCTGGAATGTTCATTCTGTGATTGCCAGTGTACTTTCTGATGATTCCCACATGGACTCTCAAGCAGTACTTGAAATAATTTTAAAGGATTCTTACATAGTTCAAGCATGTTCTTTGCTTGTTTCTCAAATGATGGTTAAACATCTTTATGTAATGCTCAAACTATACTGTAGATAAACACAGAATCACAGAATGGTTGAGGTTGGAAGGGTCCTCTGGAGATCATCTCTTCCAGCCCCCCTGCTCAGGCAGGGTCCTCTAGAGCATATTTCCCAGGATCGCATCCAGGCGGATTTTTTCAATATCTCCAGGGAAGCAGACTCCACTACCTCTCTGGGCAACCTGTTCCCGTGCTCAGTCACCCTCACAGGAAAGACGTTTTTCCTCACGTTCAGATGGAACTGCCTGTGTTTCAGGTTGTGCCCGTTGCCTCTTGTTCTGTCACTGGGCACCACAGAGAAGAGACTGGCCTCATCCTCTCAACACCCCACCCCCGCCCCTTCAGATACTTGTACACATTTATGAGATTCCCCCCTCAGTCTTCTCTTCTCCAGGCTGAGCAGGCCCAGCTCTCTCAGCCTTTCTTCAGAGGAGAGATGCTCCAGTCCCCTCATCATCTTTGTCGCCCTCGGCTGGACTCTCTCCAGTAGTGCCACGTCTCTCTCGTACTGGGGAGCCCAGAACTGGACACAGTACTCCAGGTGAGGCCTCACCAGGGCTGAGGAGAGGGGCAGGATCACCTCCCTTGACCTGCTGGCAGTGCTCTTCCTAATGCACCCCAGGATACCGTTGGCCTTGTTGGCCACAAAGGCACCTTGCTGCCTCATGGTCAACTTGTTGTCCACCAGGACTCCTGGGTCCTTCTCGGCAGAGCTGCTTTCCAGCAGGTCAGTCCCCAACCTGTCCTGGGGCATGGGGTTCTTCCTCCCTAGGTGCAGGACCCTGCACTTGCCTTTCTTGACTTTCATGAGGGTCCTTTCTGTCCAACTCTCCAGCCTGTCCAGGTCCCTCTGAATGGCAGCACAGCCTTCTGGGGTATATCAGGAACACCTCCCAGTTTTGGATCATCAGCAAACTTGCTGAGGGTGCACTCTGTCCTTTCATTCGGGTCATCAATGAATAAGTTGTACAGGACTGGACCCAGGACTGACCCCTGGGGGACACCGCTAGCTACAGGCCTCCAACTAGACTGTGCCACTGACCGCAACCCTCTGAGTCCTGCCATTCAGCCAGTTCTCCATCCACCTCACCATCCACTCACCCAGCCCACACTTCCTGAGCTTGCCTATGGGGATGTTATGGGAGACGGTGTCAGAAGCCTTGCTGAAGTCCAGGTAGACAACATCCACTGCTCTGCCCCCATCTACGCAGGCAGTCATTCCATCATAGAAGGCTATCAGGTTGGTGAAGCATGATTTCCCTTTGGTGAATCCATGCTGACTGCTTCTGATCACCTTCTTGTCCTCCACATGCTTAGTGATGACCTCCAGGAGGAGCTGTTCCATCACCTTTCCAGGGACTGAGGTGAAGCTGCCCGGCCTGTAGTTCTGTGGCTCCTCCTTCTTGCCCTTTTTGCATACTGGGGTGATATTTACTTTCTTCCAGTCCTCAGGCACCTCTTCTGATTGCCATGACCTTTCAAAGATGATTGAGAGCAGCTTAGCAATGATCTCTGCCAGCTCCCTCAGCACTCCTGGGTGCTTTGCCTCAGGGCCCACGGACTTTTGGGTGTCAAGTTTGCCTAAATGATCTCTAACCCAATCCTCCTCAATTAAGGGAAAGCCTTCCTTTCTCCAGATTCTAAAAAAAAAGTGTGTAGCAGCAAGGTTTTATTAAGAAATTGAGATATCAGAGTGGTGGCTCTGGGAAAGAGTTGCACAAAACCCAATAAGGGCTGATTAGTGTGATGACAAAATGAAGATATTCCGTCATACAGCAGATTCTTAATTCTGCACCTCTGCGTCCAAATGTCATAGTAGAGTTCTTCAATGTATCTTTTATGGTCTTGAACCTATTTTGACACTCTTGCAAGTATAGACTCTTTTGATGCACTTCTTTCCCTGCATCTTTCAGCCTTGAAGACTTTCTTCCCTAGCTAATGTTTTAGCTGCAAATGGGCATGCTTATCATAATAATGGGAAATAATGGTTTCTTTTGAATTTCTTTCAGTGGTGCTCATCACAGAATTTATTGCGTCCAACCACGAAGTAAACAGGATTTTCTTACCCCCCCTTTCACAGATAGGAAACAGAGACTAAAGCCAAAAATTTTTGCAAGTGACTACCTTGAATTAACTCAGTCTGAGTACCAATAGCTGTAAATTAATTTCTGAAGATTTCAGTTTGTTCATTGTGAAATGAATAGTTATTCTGCAAGAGTAGAACTCAGTAAAGAAATTTTTTTAAGGTTGACACAGGTTGTGACTTTTGCCTCCTGTCAACTATCTGTTTGAACCAGCAATATAGAAGCAAAGATCTGTCTACATCCTTATGGGTCCCTTTGTGCCAGGCAAGCTGTTTAACAACAATCTTAACACAATCAAGTGTGTGGCAAGCAGTTGAATGTTCTTTTTTGTTCTCTGTGCCTAATCAGTTAAACTGCCTCTTAAAAGTACTGGACTGACAGAAGCACTGATTTAGGAAGTGAATCAGTAGATTTAATGCACTACACTGATCTTAGTTTACAAAGCTAATTTGCAATATCCTTTGGG